>NW_026843651.1:625000-937500 GCF_030254825.1 Meriones unguiculatus
GTGTGATAAAGCCTTTGCATGTAACAGTCATCTCCTAAGACAACAACACATTCTGGAGGGAAACCATATGAATTAACTGTGTGGCAAAGCCTTTGCACATAACATCTCCTAATACATAAAAGAACACATACTGTAAAGAAGCTGTCTGACTGTAACCAATGTGAAAAAAAACTTTTGCACTTCAGAATCATCTTCACACTCAGAAAGAGATCCTAATGGACAGAAAGCCTATGCATGCTTTTAACATGGTGAAACCATTCCACATTTGTGTAATCTTCATCATCATGAAAGGATTCATACTGGAGAGAAAACTTATGAATGTGTTAAAATGGTGAGGCCTTGCACAAATCTGGAGTCATTATCATCATAAAAGTATCCTTACTGGAGAGCAATTCTGTAACTATAAGCAATGTGGAAAGGCCTTTGTGTTCTTTGGTCCACTGAGATCCAACGGAAGTGAAAAACTAGCTCAATGGAAATGACCTCCCTTTTCTGAAGGGGAAGGAGAAATAGGAAAAATAGGAGTGGAGGGTAGTAGTGGGGAAGAGAAGGGAGGGGGGATTATGATTGGAATATGAAGTAAATAAACTTATTTTTTAAAAGAATACAATGAATGAAAAATATCAATTACATGCAAAAGTATTATAAAATGTATTTAGGGAAGACTTATTGATAAACCTGATTCTCAACATTTACTGTTTTCAATTGCCTCACTTTAGACAAGGAAAGTTTAGTCCAGTGGATGAATATGTAGGGAATGGTAAACTACCACCAGCCAGGAAGTTCTCTGAGAGTAACACAACAGTGGTAGCCTGTAGAAGTTTCTTTATGCACATATACCTATTGTTCCAGGGATACTATTGAAAAACATTACAGTCCAGACTGAATTTTGAGATATGATGGAGGAGGCTTTCTCTTCCATGTGAGACCCTGCTGCTGTGTAACCATGGCAAAGGTGAGTTTTCTCTGCCTGACTTCCTCTGGAGAGTGTCTTTAGACATAGATGCCACCAACCAAAAATGATAGATGGCTTTTAACACTGATCCCTGCTAACTCTCTCCTCTCTTTAAATATAGGATAATTAGGATCTGTGCTCTTGTTCATACGATAGGAATGTGCTATTTATTGCAAATCAAGCATTCTTGAAGTACTTAGTTTTAAACGATTATATACACCTACCCATAGAGCATCCAGTCATTTCCCAAGGGGCATATAGCCTCTGTTTTCTGGAATTAAAGTTGAACTTATTTTCTGAGGTGTTTCCCAGAGTGTCTGATCATTGTTATGCTTGTAGGCCTTGCAAGCTTTACACCTCATCTTCTGCCCCTCCTGCCTTCCTGGGCTGGTGGGAAACAGCTCTCCAGGCAGGAGGAGAACCAAGTTCTTTGAAATGCGTGTGATCAAATGTTTCAGATTTCATATCATTTCATATTTCACATGTTTCTGGATGTGAGATGGTCAATCAAACATTGTCTTGTGAGTGGGACTCTGTAAAATGAGTTATACTTAGTGTTTATTTCACAGTAAGGTTGCAGGCAAGCTTCAGGGTATGGAATCTTCTGAGGTGAGCAGAGTGGCCTATGGAGAAGAAATAAGAGCAGAAATATCATTTCCTTGTTTTAATAGCTGAGTAGTATTGTGATAAGATATGGGTGGATGGCAGAGGAGGGGAACTCCCCTTTTGAGTAGACTAAGGGAAGGGGACAGAGGAAAGAGGGAGGGAAGATGGGACCAGTAGGAGTTGAGGGAGTGGCCTTCAGCCAGGACATATAATGAATAAATTGTGAAAAAAATAAAATAATTAATAAATGAAAAAAGAATTAGAAAAACAAAACCAGAGAGCAAAAATTTGAGTCCAGTCTGGGTAACTGCCCTCACTCGAAAGAAAGAAAGAAAGAAAGAAAGAAAGAAAGAAAGAAAGAAAGAAAGAAAGAAAGAAAGAAAGAAAGAAAGAAAGAAAAAGAAAAGAAAAAGAAAAGGTTTAGCATCTTACCATGGTCCTCCTTCTTGATTAGCTTCCCTAACTCTACAGATTTTAGTATGATCATCCTATATTATATGTCTAATATCCACTTAAATGTGAGTATGTACCATGTGTGTCTTTTTGCTTCTGGGATACCTTACTCAGGATGATCATTTCTAGATCCCACAATTTGCCAGCAAATTTCATGATTTCTTTGTTTTTAATTGCTGAGTAGTAATCCCATGTGCAAATGTACCACAATTTCTGTATCCATTCCTCAACTGAGGGACATCTGGGTTGTTCCAGCTTCTAGCTATTACAAGTAAAGCTGCTATGAACATGGTTGAGCAAATATCCTTATTGCATACTTGACCATTTTTTCGATATATACCTAGGAGTGGTATATCTGGATCTTGAGATAGCACTATTCCTAATTGTCTGAGAATGTAACAGGAACCTATCACAGAGGTCTGCTGAAAGACTCTACCCAGTAGGGTATCAAAACATATGCTGATATTCATAGTCAAACATTTTTCAGAGTGCAGAGAATGTTATGAAAGAAGGGGAGATAGAAATATCTGGAGGGAACAGGAGCTCTACAAGGAGAACAACCAAACCAAAAGATCTGGGCACAGGGGTCTTTTCTGAGACTGATACTCCAAACATAGAGTATGGAGATAACGAGATAACATAGAACCTCGGCACAGAAATAGGCCAAGGCAGCTCTGTATCTAAGAGGGTTCCCCAATAATAGGACCAGGGACAATCTCTGACATGAATTTATGGGCTAGTTCTTAGATCAGCTCCACCTGAGTGGGGAGCAATCCTGCAAGTTCACATAGGAAGACAAAGAAGCCAATCCTGATGAGACCTGATTGACTATGGTCAGATGGAAGGGGAAGAAGTCCTCCCCTATCATTGGACTGAGAGAGAGACATAGGAGAAGAAGAAGGAGGGAGGGTGATATTGAGAGGGGATGGTGGAGGGGCTACAGCTGGGATACAAAGTGAATAAACTGTAATTAATAAAATAAAACAAAAAAGAAAAGAAAAATTAAAACAATGTTTAATAAAAGAAAGGAGAATCAAAGATGGTAGTACCAAGAAGACAGTATCTGCAGAGCAGTACAGCAGTGACTACACAGCAAGCAACAGACAAAAATCTGGGCCCTCAAACAACAGCAATTGTGTTTCCAAGTTAGGAACAAATCCCACGGAGTGGGAAGTAATCGGGTTCATTCTCGGGTTACCCAGGTAAACCATGGAAGAATTCCCGATTCCCTGCAGGCAATAGGTCACCAGGTCAGAGCCACATGACTGTGTGTTCTGGTCACCATCCCAGACTGTACTGTGGGCCCCACAACACCAGAGATTGGGACTTCCAGTCTAGAGAAAACCCCATGGAGTAAGAAGCAATCAGGACTGACCTCAGGCCACCCAGAAAATCCTTGAAAAAGGTCTGGGCTCTACAAGGTACTCAGCCCAGAGAGCTCCTTCTATTCCCAAATCACTGTCCCACACAGAACTGTGGGCACCAAATCACCAGGGACCAGGTTTCCCTGTTGGGAGGAAACCCCAAGGTGAAGGAAACATCAAGTCCAACCTCATTGCAACCAATGGAATTCCACCACACTCCCCCAAAAGGTTCTCAGGAAAAGTTTTTGGGTTTCTTCAGATGCCCAGTCACCAGCATAGAGCCACTTACCTGCTCCTGTGTGCTCTACTCAACATCCTAGACTGAACTGTGGACCCCAAAACAGGACAGACTGGGTCACCCTGATGGAAGGATACCATATGGTGGGGGAAACATCAATTCCAAACTCAGGACACCCAGTTCAGGAAAAGTTTCTGGGTTTCCACAGGCTCCATGCTCTAGCCTCCTGCTGCATGCATGACGGCTGCACTCACCTGCTGCTGATTACCTCTTGGGTACTGGGGCACAGAGCTCCAACTTCAGATCTACAGAAGCCTGGGATCCATGGGATCAACCCTAGACAAAACAGTAATTAATTATTTGTTTTTCCTTTTGCTAAGGGAAAAAGGCCTGGATGAAGGACAAATTTTAAAAAGCAGTCCCAGCATGATTCTTAAATCTCTAGCAGGGTGGCAGATCTACCCTAGCCTCACCCTAAAAACAGAGGAAATACTCTGTACACCCTAGGGACACATGGCTAAAGTCAGGTTCACTGTTATCTGCAGTCTGTGGCCTGGAACACAAAATGAGAATGTTATGAAAGAAGGGGGAGATAGAAACCATCCAAGAAAAAGACTGGCAGGCATGAAGTTGCAGACTTGTAATTGGAGGACAAGAAGCTGAGGGAGGATGAGTTCCAGACCAACCTAGGCTTCATGTTTCCAAATTCTTGTCCCATCAAAACCTAGAGAACTGGACTGAAGAGATGGCTCAGTAGTTAAGACACATGCTGCTCTTGCAGAGGACTGGGTTACTCTCCCAGAACATGTATCAGGTGGCTCACAATGACCTCTACCTCTTGGGTATCTTTTACCCTCTGCTGGCCTTTGCCAGGCATGTATACCCACATGCACACAGATAAATCAAATAAATCTACTTAAAAACTGAGAATGACAGACAGAGAGAGATGGACAGGTGGACACAGCATGAGGTCTCCCTGAACTGGAGACTACTCCTGTGCCTAAGTCCCCTCACTGTGCCTGCCAAGCTGATGTGCCCATCGACCTGCTGCAGCTCCTGCTAACCCTACTGCCAAGTCCATCAAATCTTCTGCTACTTTCTCTGTTCATCACTGCACACTAGTTCACTCTTTCTTTTTCTTTCTTGAGGTGGGGTCTCATATACCTTGGCTGCCCATAATCTTGGTCTGTAGCTGAGGGTGACCACAAGCCTGAATAGTCTTTTGAGCTTTTGATCTTAGCCATTCTGATGGGTGTAAGGTGAAATCTCAGGGTCATTTTAATTTCCATGTCTCTGATAAGTAAGGGCATTGAGCATTTTTTAAGTGTTCCTCTGAGATATTCCTCTATAGAAAATTCTATGTGTAGCTCAGTCTCCTTTTTTGATTAGATTACTTTTGATTTAAAACATTATTTTTGAACAATTTTTGAACCACGTTTCTTTGGAAGAAATAACAGATTTTCACAACAATATGTATGTGTAATAGATATATGACAAAGATGATAGATAGATGATAGATGTGAGATAAATGGCTAGATAACTGTAATAATATGTGCGCAACAGTAAGAGGGATACTTGTATAAAACATCATGTTAGGGTAGGGTCAAATAGAAGGGGAGTAGGACCTTGCCTATCAGTGGACTAGGAGAGGGGCTTAGGTACAGAAGAGGGAAGGAGGATGTGAGCAGATGGAGATGAGGGAGGGGGGCACAACCACAGTACAATTTGAATAAAATTGTAATAAATGAAAATAATAAACAGTAATGTAAAAAAAGTATCATGAAATTTATATTCATCTCCAAAGATTATGAATTCCTAATTCTTTTAAACTGTTAAAGGTCCATGTGAAAAAAGGCAACATTAAAAATCATTAAGACTGTGAACTTAGAGTATAACACATGCAAAAATCGCAGCAGATTTTAAAGACGAATGCACTGTACTAAGATATAGTCAGAAAGTTTCATGCACAAAGAAGTCAGAAATTTTTGAAGAGTGAAGAGGACTACATATGCTTATTAATATATAGTAATTTTTATATATTAATCCTAGAGACACAAAAAATTTTGACTGAAGAGATATTCTGTCAATTTTATAATAAAATATGTAGTATACATTGGACATATAATAATCATGGACAAATTATTCAAAATTAGAATGCCTGTCTTTAAAATGATTGTATTTTGGTAACATTAATTTTTTTTTTAGTTCTTGCAAAGTGTTTAATTTCATTAATACATGTCATTATACAGTTCTAATCAAGATAACAAAATTCCACCAGACTGTAAATTTCCTCATTAAGATATTCTACTGAATAATGGTGATATTAAAATTATGACATCTGGTTATGAATCTCAGCATCTGCTTTGATACACTGCTAGGTAGAGTCTTTCCAAGGCCCTATCTTGTGGGCTCCTGTCCTGTTTCTTGTTTTCTCCTACTTCCAATGTCCATCCCATTGTCTTGCTAAGTGAGGACTGATCATCTTAATCCAGAACCTCTTCTTATTTAGCTTCTTTAGGTATACAGATTTTAGTATGTTTATCCTATCTTACAGGTCTAGTACCCACTTATAAGTGAGTATATACTGTGTGTCTTTCTGCTGCTGAGCTACCTCACTCACTCTTTTCTTTTCTATATTCCACCATTTGCAAATTTCATGATTGCCTTGTTTTTAATTGCTGATTAGTATTCCATTGTGTACATGTACCACAGTTTCTATATCCATTCATTCTATGAGGGACATCGGGGCCATAACCAAACTTTGGGCAGAGTGTAGGGAATCATATGAAAGAAGGGGGAGTTAGTAAGACCTAGAGAGGAGTGCTACAAGGACAAAATATATCTCAGTAGAGGGGTCTTTTCAGAAACTTAATTCTCTAACCAAGGACCATGCATAACCTAGAACCCCTGCTCAGACATAGACTATGGCAGCTCAGCATCCAAGTGGTAAGGGGAAGAGGGACTGTGTCTGACATGAACTCAGTGACAGACTCTTTGACCTCCCCCCAACCTTGCTAGGCCACAGAGGAGGACTTACATCCAGTCCTTGTGAGACCTGATAAGCTAGGGTCAGAGGGAAGGGGAAAAGACCTCCCCAATCAGTGGACTCAGAGAGGAGCAGGGAGGAGATGAGGAAGGGAGGGTGGTGTTGGGAGGGAATTAGGAAGGGTACTACAGCTGGGATACAAAGTAAACAACATGTAATTAATATAAATAATAAAAATTATAAAAAATATGACATTTGAATATTGGAAACAAAAACACAACAGATGGAAATCTATGTAATGGCATGTCATAACTAAACCCATTACTATTTAAAAGGACATGAATAGGTGTGATGAAAGTAATCAGGCCTTCCTAATAGTTGAAACTAGTTAGGTCCCAGGGAGTGCAAATTTCCAAAAATGCCAGTCCTAGACCTGCTCAACATGCATCATCAAAGGAATTCTGGTGATTAGAATCAAATAAGCAACAAAAAACCCAAACATATAAAAAAGCAGCGTTCAGCAAAAATTTGTGAAATACTTCTTGTTGATCAAAGTAACCATTGTCCTTGCTCTAACAAAAGAGACCTGAGGATCTCTATTGATCTGTGGCTCCTATTAGGATACCAACACCCATGGTGACCTCCAGGTTACCTGAAGGGGAAGTACATGTACTTGTTACACATCTCAAAATGTATGTCTAGTTTTCTGTCCCTTCCCAAACATCCTCATCCCTCTTTGCACTATCCAAATCTCCTAAATATTCTAGAAATACCCTGTCTTTTTTCCACTAATTAATTTATTAATTTTATATCTTCATCATAGGCCCCTCCCTTCTCTCCTCACAGTCCCACAATCATTCTCCCCTCTCCTATTCCTTATTTCTCTTCAGAGAGACACCCTAAATGTACCAACCCATCCTGACACATCACATCAGGCAGGACTAAGAGCATCCTATCTCACTAAGAAAAGGCTAGACAGCACCGCTAAGGGAAACAAAAGTAAGGGCAAGCAATGGAGTCAAAGAAAGCTCTCAGTCCAATTGTTATGGGATCCACATGTTGAGTAACCTGCACATCTGCTACATATGTGCAGAGGGACCTAGGTTCAGCCTATGCATTTAGCACAGTTTGTCTCTGTGTAAGCTATTTCTATTTTTCTCGTAATAGTCTCTATTGTCTTCTAGGCAGTCTTGGTCATATCAAGTCTGCTTCTTTTACTCTGCTCTGAACTCTTCCAGGTGCCTCTGAACATTTTCCCTCTCTAGCCCATAATAAAAACATTCCCTGTAATAACGGAGTGGCTACTAGTCCCTTTGCTGTCCCTGCTCATACAGTTTGAATATTTAAAGTACATATTTTATTAAGTGAATATGACTATGCCTAAATCATGTTACACCATTCAAGGAATATGTACTGAGACGCCACAGTTTTTGCTTGGGGAGGATTAAAGATACCTGTGAATAGAAGAGTCAAAGAGAGCTATCAGCAATGGTTGTCATCAAACACACCAGGCAATAATGTAAAGGTATTTTATAAAATATTGTCCACTCAGTTTTATGATGAACTTCAAATTAAATGAGTATGACTGGAAAGTCATTCCTATCTAGCTGAATCCATGTTAAAATACTGACAAATAAATGTTTAAAACCATAATGTTGTTGTACTTTGGGCTGAAATCTGACCAGTTTCCAACAAATCTTTGTTGGCATAGTGGGGAAAATAACTAGATGAAACAGAAAATAATCTCTCATAACTTAGGCTGATAGTTTTGAGAAAACACAGATATCATTTTCTTGTATAGCTCAGAGCATACTTCTCTGACATGATAACTTTGTTTGGGGTAATGGTATTGACTATTTCTCACAGAAGTGGTTGTCATGAAGCAACTGTTAAGAATTACTTCATATGTTCTAGAGAAATCAAGACCAAAAACTTCCCGAAACCACTAGACTATCAAGAAAATAATAATAGTCATTTTAAAATACCTTCGAAGTGGAGCCTGGAATAGAGAAACTCTCATTGAGCATGAAATTATACTTTTCTTTGTTGGTGCTAACAAAAAATGGCTACAGCAGTCTGTATACAAACCACTGAAGTGTAAACATTCTGTAGTAGTCAGGGCGAGAAACCACTGTGATGTCAACATTCCAAGGCTCAGGCCATAACTGACAAAATGACACATGCATTTCATTTCCTTCAAACTTTTGACTTTAAATCACTCTTTTTGATCAATTTTTGAAACACATATTTTTGGAAGAAATAACATTTTCACAACCTTATGTGTGTGTTTGTGTGTGTGTAATAGATATATGATATAGATGATAAACAGATGATAGATGTTAGAGAGAAGGCTAGATAACTGTAATAATATGTGTGCAACAATAGGAGGAATACTTGTATAAAACATCATGATGGGCTAGGGTCAAATAGAAAGGGAGTAGGACCCTGCCTATCAGTAGACTAAGGGAGGGGCTTAGGGGCCTCAGAAGAGGGGAAGAGGGTGTGATCAGATAGATATGAAGGAGGGGAGCACAGCCACAGTACAATTTGATTAAACTGTAATAAATGATAATAAACAGTAATGTAAAAAAAAGCATCGTGAAATTTATATTCACCTCCAAAGATTATGAATTCCTAATTTTTTTAAACTGTTAAAGGTCCATGTGAAAATAAAAGAACAACAAGGCAAAAATTCTAGAAATACCAGAGTGTGTAATCTTGACTCCTTAGAAGGACAGAAAGATATCCCATTTGAGGCTCACTTTTCAAGCATTATTAACTACTCATACAATGTCGTTGAGTCCTTTAAAAATGCCTTCAATAGCTTAAAACCTCATTATCACAAGTAAACAGTGAACAGGTCATACAACTTGCTAAGAGAAAAAGAGAGGAGACTAGGCCACCAGTCTGCAATTAACTTGTTTTCCAGTAAAGCCGCATTTTCCCAAGGTGTTACCTGATTAGTACGTGTAGCGGAAAAGGAATGACAAGGCTTTGAAAGTCTTTAGCAGTGATTCCCTAGACTTCAACACTAAAACACAGTGTTTACAGCTTTCTGAAAGCTAATTCTGGTGGACATGATACCTATTTCTACTAATTTTACAGAATACAAAGAAACTATTCCATTTTTGGAAATACTGAATACTAGATTAAGTTCTGTGCTTTCCTTTCCTAAGGTAGAATGTACACCTTATGAAACTAAAACCTGCTTTACTTATGGAACTTTATTCCCTGTTTTTCTATGGTTTAACCATTGTCCTGGTTTGTTTCTCTGTTGCTGTGATAAACACTGCTCAGAGCAACTTTGGAAAGGGTTTATCTGGTTTATAATCCATCGAGGGAAGACATGGCAAAAACTCAAATCAGGGACTGAGACAGAAACCATGAAGGAACAATACTCATTGGCTTGCTCAGTTACCTTTTTTATACAGCCCAGGCCCACCTGCAGGAATGGTACCATACACATGCAGGAAGGTACTTCCACAATGGACTAGGCCCTCCTACATCAATTAGCGATTGCCCCCATGGCAATCTGATGGAAGCCAAATTTTATTTAAGGTTCCTTCCTCTCAGGTGAGTCAACAGTTCGAGTTAGCCATTATAACAGTCTTATAGAAAAAAAAACAGGGCTGGGCATATAGCTCAGTCTGGTAGGGAAGTAAGAGGGGGAAGGAAAGAGAGGGAGCAAGAGAAGGAGCAGAAAGAGAGAAAAAATTGTGTTTTCTAGGCACAGTCCCTAGTACAGGGAAAAAAAGAAGGGAAGAAGGGAGGAAAAGAAGAAAGAAAAGGAAATAACAAGGCAAAACAAGGCCTCCTAATACTCCCCAACACCAAGGATTGAGAATTGAACCTGGGGCCTCACTAGGCAGTTGCTTCACTATACTGAGCTATGACCACAGACATTTTTCTACATTTTATTTTTTGCTTGAGATTAAGTTTCCCATTCAGGCCTTGAACTCATTCTGTAACTCACAAAAGCCTTGGACCTGGTATTTTCCAGCATCTGTCCCCCAAATAGCTGAGATTATAGACATGTACCATCAGGCTGAACAAAGAAATTGTTTTCATGAAAAAATGAAAAAGATTTAAACAAAGAAAACCACATGAAGAGAGGACAAAAATAGAATTATGGTGCCATAAATGGTAGAACAAGGGGGACCACTAGAAACTAGAAGAGATAAATATTCTTCCCCAGAAGCCCTCAAAGGAAGTTACCTCCCGACAAGTAACTTTCAAAGCAACACACCAAAATTATGCAAGAATAACCACCTGTTGTTTTAAGCCTCCACATTTATGATACTTTGTTATAGCAGCCCCTATGCTAGAAAACTAACTTGTAACTAGTATGTATTATGTCATTAAGAAACAGATTTAAGCCTGATGGTGATGGCCAATACCTTTAGTTCCAGAATTTGGGAGGCGGAAGCCAGTAGATCTGACTTATGGGACAACCAAGACTACACAGAGAAACCCTATTTCAAAAATTTAAAATATAAAAAGTGAAAATGAAATAAACTGAGAGAGGAAGATAAAATGTTTTTAAAAAATAAAGATTTGCAGTTGGGCACGTTGGCACAGCCTACAATTCCAGCAACTCAGGGAGGCAGAGGCAGGTGGATCTTTGTGATTTCCAGGCCAGCCTGGTCTACAAAATTAGTCCAGGACAGCCAAGCTACAAA
Source organism: Meriones unguiculatus (assembly GCF_030254825.1). Classification (NCBI taxonomy): domain Eukaryota; kingdom Metazoa; phylum Chordata; class Mammalia; order Rodentia; family Muridae; genus Meriones; species Meriones unguiculatus. The sequence continues at coordinate 636,282 of NW_026843651.1, forward strand.
GATCAATCCTGTCTCAAAAAAAAAAAAAAACTTTCTTTGTATTTTCCTCTTAAAATGTAATGTTTGCAAGTACTGGTGGCAACTACCTAGTGAATTACAGGCCACACTAGGCTGCAGAGATCCTGTCTCAAAAGGAAGGAAGGAAGGAAGAAAGGAAGGAAGGAAGGAAGGAAGGAAGGAAGGAAGGAAGGAAGGAAGGAAGGAAGGAAGGAAGGTGAAAAGCCAGACCACACTAGTACATGGAAGTGGTCTTTTTAAGTTTTAATAAAACACATTCAAAGTTTTCCAAACATATGTTCATACCTGTTACAATGAGATTTCTTACATGGGGGCTGTTTAATCAGCTAACCTCAATTCTGATCATTTCTTCTACCAATATTCTGCAATTTGGTTAGTAAAATAACAATCAAATAAGAAAAGTCAGAGTTAAAAATGATCCTTTATGCCAAGCAGTGATGGCACACACCTTTAATCTCAGCAGCGCTCAGGAGGCAGAGACAGGCAGATTTCTGAGTTTGAAAACTTTCTTGATTTACAGAGGAAGTTCCAGAATAGTCAGGCCTACACAGAGAAACCCTATCTCGGAAAAACAAACAAACAAACAACAACCAAAAACTGAAAAAAAGAAGAAAAAACTGTATAAATACTCAAAAGAGTACATCAATCATTAGAGTAAACTTGCAATTCATGATTTGCTGTTCAATGATGGAGGTAAATACAAGAAAAAATGTGACGCCACAGGAAGGAGGGAGACTTTAGAGTCTCCTCCTTATCTGTACATTGCAAATAAGTAGATCATCTGTACATTCAACCACAAAGTTCTTCAATAACTGCTTCTCTCAATGATGCCCTCAATTGGTTACACATGACACTGAAAAACATTCCTTCACTATCTATGTCCCTGGATCCTGATAACCCATCCTGTCACCTTGTACCTGTTTTGCCAGCATGAAACTAAAAACTCAGATTTATAGTTCTTTAAACTTGTAATGTTATTATTTGTCATGTTAAAAACAAAGAAAAACAAAACACAGAGCAGCTATCTAGATCTGCTATGGCAACCGTACCGTCAGTCATTAGTTATCTAGGATCCTTTTAGCTCTTTGCTCTGTTACTTTTACCCAAAATGGCTGCTACATCTCCAGTCCTTTGCTTGCTTGCTTGCTTGGATTGGGTTTCTCTGTGTAGGTTTCCTGGCTGTCCTTGAACTAGAGCTATAGACCAGGATGGCCTTTAATGCACAGATCTAAATGCCTCTGCCTTGCCTCCCAAATTCTGGGATTAAAGATGAGCCACCACCTCCCAGCTGATCTCCAGTCTCAGCTAAAAGAAAGGCTGGGAATACACACCATTACCTCCTTAGAACACTTTTGAAACATTGTATTCTTCATTTCATTTATATTCAACTAATCCAGACATAATCACATGATTATATCTGTTAAAAATTTAAAGAGAGCTGGAGATAGGTTAGGGATTAAGAGTACTGAAGGAAGGGAAGGGAGAGGCCGGGAGGGGAGGGGAGGGAAGGCAATAGAAGGGAAGGGACAGCAATTAGTATAGCTTAGTGGTAGAGTACATGCTTAGCATGAGTGAGTCCCTGAGTACAATACTCAGCAACAAAGGGAAAGAGGAACAGTGCAATGGTACAATTATACAAAATGGATAGGTCTCAGTTTATGAATCTAAGTGGAAAGTAAGCCAAACATTAAAAAAAAAAAAAAACTGTCTGGTTCGATTTATATGCCACTCTGCAAACAACCAGAGATCTGTTTTCAGGAGAAAACAGATTGCAAAAGAGCATAAGAGGACTTTTGTTTTTCAAGACAGGATTTCTCTGTGTAACCTTGGCTATCATCTCTTTGAAAACCAGGCTGGTTTTCAATTTACAGAGATTCAATTGCCTCTGCATCCCTGAGTGCTGGGATTACAGGCATGCACTACCATGCCCAGCTTTATAAGAGGACTTTTTATAGAGAGGAAAATGTTCTTGACTGTGGTAGTAATCATGCTAGTGTATATAATTGCTTAAAACCACTGAACTGTTTGCCTAAATTTTTTGCTCATAAATTATGCTGGAATAAACTACATAAATTACACAAAAATATAACAGAAAAAGTATACATTTCATTATATAGATTATAATCTATGCAACATTCTGAGTTTCATTTAAAAAAACAAAAGGAAAGAAAAAAAAATCTTTCCTTTGTTCAGTGTGGGAGAATAGTCATAGTAGCCACAGGATAGAGATGGGATTTGCAAAATTTCAAGCAAGCTTGGGAAATGGAAGTATTCAAATGGTCAGAGAATGGCCAAAGCCAAACACAGTGTATCAGAAACTGTGGATCAAAGCTGGAGGAACAAACTTGCCTGGAGCATTAAGATGCAAAGGGAGTCAGTGTGAAGATGTCTAAGTATGAGGTCAGAGCATGGGCAGAAAGAGAAGTGTGTCCACAGAATCCATCATAAGCACAAGTACATCAGAGCACAAGCAAGTTGGGCAGACCCTGTGTGGTGGCATCCTAACATGGGCTTTTAGATCCAACAGGGCTGGAAATGAGGGAGGAGGATATGAAATGAAGAAATAGCATCAGTAGAGACAGAGATATTGAGTTGCTATAAGCAACAGCAAAAAAATAAAAATAAACAAGGTGTCTGTGTGTGTGTGTGTGTGTGTGTGTGTGTGTGTGTGTGCAAAGCCTGACTTCTCACTGTTTGGGAAGACAATTACAACATGAAAAATGCAAATGCTAGATTTCTGGGCTTAAGTCAGAAGTACTGACTTAGTTCACAGTTTTCAATGTACAGAGACATATAGATATATGTGAAAATATGGATAAATATATCCTCTAGCTCCACATGAAGAGAACTTGGGAATACTTGTAACTCTACAGTAGTAATGATGCTAGTCATGAGAAATTAGACTCTACTGGGAGAAAGCAGGGATCCCTAGAGGAATAGTTGATTACAGGGTCACACTTGGCCTATTGTTTAAGCAGCCCCATATCAGAGGCTTAGCACCACAAAGGAGAAGAAATGGGTGTGCTTGTATGCCAGAAATACCTTAGGTCAAAAAGTAATGATGCTCAAAGAATGATGGAAATGGGACATGTCAAAAAGACACATAAGGGGGTGGAGAGATGGCTCAGAGGTTAAGAGCACTGGCTGGTCTTCCAAAGTTCCTGAGTTGAATTCCCAACAACCACATGGTGGCTCACAACCATCTATATCTGCTACCCTCTTCTGGCCTGCAGGCATACATGCAGAGAGAACACTGTATAAATAATAATAATAATAATAATAATAATAATAATAACTTTTAAAAAGACACTGAAGCCAGATGTATGAGCTCTCTTTGGTCCTATGACAAAACAATTTAAATAATAAAATGAATGGTCTGAATATCTATGTCCTCCCAAAAATTTTATATTGAAGTCCTAAGACCAAAAGTAACATAACTGCATGAGATCTTTGGAAGGTACTCATGTCTTAGAGGTGAAGTCTTTATAAATAGATTCATAACCTTATTAAAGAGATCCTATAAAGTTATGTAGCCCTTTAGACCACTGATGTTAAAGCAAGAACAGGACTGTAGAAAAGTATGCCCCCAACTAGACCTCATATTTTAACTTTAGACTTTCCAGAGTTGACAACTGTGAAAAGTAAAGCCTTTGTTTATAAATCATTTGTCACAGTAGCCCCAGCAGACTGAAACAAACAACATTACAGTCTACTACAGAAGACACATGAATCATGAATCCATACTGATGTAAGTGTGGTAAATGCATTAACATTCTGATGAGAACCAACACATAGAGTGTCAAGGTACTCATAGGGGTGCAGGGTATTAACTCTGTAGCAGAAAAGCCTTGCAGATACTGATTACAAATAATCAAAGTGAAATTATGTACCACCTGACAAGACAATGTGTGCCACTGTTGTGATACCCTTGCCTAAGTATATGTATTGTTCCATGAGAGGAAAGAGAGCCAAGAAACAGTCTACAAAAATAACTAACCTGGGATATTAGCAATATAGTACAGAATAAGCATGCTACAACCAAAAAACTGAGTAACATGGAGGGTTCAAAAGAGGGGAAATAAAATAGACATCACAGACATGGGAAGTCGAGGGGGAAAGGAAGAAAGGAAGTGGGTAATAGAGGGGGTGAAGAGAGGAGCAGGAGGGGGTTCAAATGTGGGTAAACTGGGGATAAAGGTGAGGGCTAGGAGAGAAGGGAAATTGGTGTTGGGGCATTTCTGAAGCAAGATGAAGACCTGGAATTCTGGAGAAGATATGGGGGTGACCCTGGCTAAGATTCCTAGCAGCAGGGATATTGAGACTGAAGTAGACGCATCCTGTAGCTAGAGGAGGGAGGGGGACACCAACCAACTCAGAAAACTCTCACTCAAATTTGACCACCTACAAGATATGCAGGAATAAAAGATGGCACAGAGATTGAAGATATGGCCAATCAACGACTGGCACAACTTGAGACCCAACCCATGGGAGAGACCCAACTTCTGATACTATTAATGATACTCTGCTATGCTTGTAGACAGGAAACCAACATAACTGTCATCTGAGAGGCTTCATCAAGCAGATAATGGAAAAAGTTGCAGAGACCAACAGCCAAACAAACATTAGGCAGAACTCAGGGAGTCTTGTGGAAGAGTTAGAGAAAGGATTGAGGGAGATGGAGGGGTAGGATACCACAAGAAGACCTACATAGCCAGCTCACCTGGCTCACCTGGGACCATGGGGCCTCACAAAAACTGAACCACCAACAAAAGAACATTCCTGGACCAGTCCTTCCATTCTACACATGTGAAACTGATGGGCTGCTTTTCCTCGAGTGGGTCCCCTAACAACTAGAACAGAGGCTGTCTCTGACTTGGACTCTATCACCTCCCTCTGGGTCCCATTTTCCTAGCAGGGCTGTCTTGTCTTGCCTCACTTAATCCGGATGTAACTTGATGTGCTAGGTTAGGTTGTTTAGGGGTGAGGTGTTATAGGGCAAGTGGGTTGGAGGGTGGCACTGGGAGGAGAGGAGGGAATGGGGTTGTGAGTGGGATGTAAAATGAACAAATAAATAAATTAATAAAGAATGCAGCCAGTTCAGATGAGACCGGATATGCTAGGGTCACATGGAAGGGAAGGAGGACCACCCCTATTCATGGACTTGGACAGAGGCATAGGAGGAGATGAGAGAAGGAGGGTGAGGTTGGGAGGGGACGAGGGAGGGGGATACAACTGGGATACAAAGTGAATAAACTATAATTAATATTAAAATAAAATTTTAATTAAAAATATATATCTGACACTTAGTTATCAAAACTGACAAGATCATGAAAAAGATGAGGGAACTGTTCCATACCGAAAGAGACTTAGGAGATAAAGAAACAATGCAACACTTAAATGTACCAGCTTTTTTTGACATTTGTGTGAGTAATAACATAGTCAATAAAACCCACATTAAATGGAATACTATGTCAGCGTAAATTTCCTATTTTGATAACTGCACTGTCATTATGTAGGACAACGTTCTTGTTTGTATAAAACTGACACTAAACCACTCAGAGTGACAGGGCATAAGGTCAGCAGCTTCCTCTCAAAATGTCCAAAGTAAAACAGCAATTAACTGTGTACCATACTTGGAACTTTTTTCAAGTTTGTTATTGTTTCAAAATTGTTGTGGGGGAAGCTGGGCATGGTCTTTAACCCCCGCACTTGGGAGGCAAAGGAAGGGAGATCTCTCTAGGTTCAAAGCCAGCCTCATCTACATAGGGAATCCCAGGACAGCCAGGGCTCTATAGAGAGAATTTGTCTCAAAAACAAAACAAACAAACAAAAACTAAACTAAACTAAATAAAATTGTTGTAGGGGGAAGAAAAGTGTAAATAAAAAACTGAACAAAATTAAAAACAAAACTGATTCCAAAGACTAACAATCAGCAAAACACAACCTAAGCACCTCCAGAGACAAGGGGCTGCAGGGCTGGTGGCTAAAATTCTTTGCAAGTATAAAACTGGAATTATCCTGAAATAAAAGAGCTTTCTCAGCTCTACAGTAACCTTGTTATTACATCCCGTTTATCTATAAATAACAACACAAAGAAATAAAAATAAGAAAATAAGCCTGCGTGAACCCTGTATACTCCTGGTGTGCAAGTCCATTAAAGTATAAACAGCAGTGTATCTGCCAAACTGTTCCTTATAAGAATATTCTGAAGAATAAAGAGAACAATCAAATCATGTGAAAGCTAAGTGAGAGAGAGCACCTGCAGTGTTTGGCTGGCTGTCTTTTATTTAAGAAGCAGCATTTCATTCTGGAACGCTGGCACATACATTCTGAAACAATGTTCCTAGAAATGTGCAAGGCTCCTGTCGCCTTTCCCAGTACATTCATTAGACTGGGATGTCCAAGCTCCCCCACCCCACCTCACGCCCCGCAGAGGCTACTGTTGTCATATGCAGCTGATGCTGATATTGGGGGAGGGAATGGGGTGGAGTGGGTAAGGTGTGTCTGCATGCTCAATGCAAGATTTCTTTGCCTGATAAGAAACAGAGAATTCAAAAAAAAAAAAAAAAATTTCACCGCTGGCTGGGGAAAGCAGTGGAAGTTGATTGCTTTGTTTTTAATGGCTGAGTATTATCTTTTGTGTAAATGTGCCACGGTTTCTTTATCCATTCTTCAGTTGTGGGACATCTAGGTGGTTTCCAGATTCTGGCTACTACAAATAAAACTGCTATGAATCTCGTAGTTGATTAGGTGTCCTTTTGTAGAGCCTCTTTTGGGTATATATCCAGTAGTGGTATAGCTAGGTCTTCCCAATTGTCTGAGAAAGCGCCAGATCGTTTTCCAAAGTGCTTGTAAAAGTTTATACTCATACCAGTAAGGAAAGCATGTTCCACTTTGTCCTCATCCTCACCAGGATGTGCTACAATTTGAGATTTTTGATCTTAATCATTCAGACTGGTATGAGATGGAATCTCAGAGTCATTTTGATTTTCATTTCTCTGATGATGAGGGAAGGTGAGCATTTCTGTAAGTGCTTCTAAGCCATTCAAGACTTCACTGTTGAATATTCTTTGTTTAGTTCTGTGCCAATTATTTAATTGGGTCATTTTTAATTGGAGTTTGATTTCTTGAGTCCATTGTATAGCTTGGATATTAGCACTTTGTTAAAAATAGGATTGATGTGTTCTTTTCCTAATGTGTAGACTGACATTTAGTTTCATTGATAGTGTTTACTCCTTATAGATCTGTTGGTGTTCTGCTCGGGAAGTTGTCTCCTGTACCAATGAGTTCAAGGCTCTTCCCAACTTTCTCTTCTAACAGATTTAGTGTATCTGTGGTTATATTGAGGTCTCTGACCCACTTGGATTTGAGGATTTTGTTTTGTTTTGCAGGGAGATGAATATGTATCTATCTGTACTTTTTTTTACATGCAGAGATACAGTTAGACCAGCACCATTTATTGAAGATGCTCTCATTTTCCCATTGTATGGTTTTGGCTTCTTTGTCAAAAATCAATTGACTAAAGACATGTATGTTTATTTGTGGGTCTTTGATTCAATTCCATTGATCAACCAACCAGTCTATCTCTATTCCAGTACCATGCAGTTTTTAATTACTATTGCTGTGTGGTATAGCTTGAAGTCAGGGGTAGAGATAACTCCAGAAGTTCTTTTATTGTATAGGATTGTTTAACCTCTTCTTGGTTTTTTGTTCTTCCATATGAAGCTTAGAATTGTTCTTTCAAGTTCTGAAAAGAACTGTTGGTATTTTGATGGTGATTGCATAGAATCTGTAGATTGCCTTTGGTTAGATGGCCATTTTTACTGTTAATCCTATGAATCCAGGAGATTGGGAGATATTTCCATTTTTTGACATCTTCTTCAGTTTCTTCAGACACTTGAAGTTCTTTTCATACAGGCCTTTCACTTATTTGGATAGAGCCACATCAAGATTCATTATAGTATTTATGGCTATTATGAATGGTATAGTTTCCCTAATTTCTTTCTCAGCACATATGTCCCTTATGTACAGGAGGGCTACTGATTTTTAAAATTAATCCTACATCCAGCTACTTTCCTGAAGCTGTTTATGAGCTGTAGGAGTTCCCTGGTCGAATGTTTGGGGTCGCTTACATACACTACCACCTCATCTGCAAATAGCAATATTTTGACTTCTTCCTTGCTGATATGTATGCCCTTGATCTCCCATAGTTGTCTTATTGCTCTAGCTAGAATTTAAATACTATATTGAAGGGATACGGAGAGACTGGGCATTCTACAACTGTCCCTGATTTTGTTGGAATTGCTTTGAGTTTTTCTACATTTAGTTTGATGCTTGCAATCAGCTTGCTGTATATCGCCCTTATTATGTTTAAATATCGACCTTGTATTCTTGATTTATCCAAGACTTTCATCATGATGGTATGTTGGAATAGGTCAAAGATATTTTCTGCATCTAATGCTATGAACATGTGATTTTTTCTTTGCGTTTGTTAAAACATTGAGGATGTTTTGTATGTTGAACCATCCCTGCATCCCTGGGTTGCTGTGTATGATGTGTTCTTAGATTCATTTTGTATTTTACTGAGTTTTTTATATCAAAGTTCATGGATGAAATTGGTCTGGAATTCTCTTTCTTTGTTGGTTCTTTTTGTGGTTTAGGTGTGAGGGTGATGTGGCCTCATAGAATGAATTTGGCAATGTTCCTTCTGTTTCTATTTTATGGAACAGCTTGAAGAGTATCTATATTAGCTCTTCGTTGAATTTGTGGCAAAATTCTGAGTTAAAACAATCTGGAACTGGGGAGGTATTTTTGTTGTTTGTTTGTCTGTTTTTTGGTTGGGAGATTTTTTAATGATTCTGTCTATTTTCTTAGTGGTTATTGGACTGTTTAAAATTTTTCCTGATCTTGATTTTTCTTTGGTAGGTGAAATCTATCCAGAAAATATTTTTTTTAATTTAGATTTTTTAATTTTGTGGAATACAGGCTTTTGATGTAAGAACTCATTGTCTGTAGTTGTGTCCCCCTTTTTGTTTCTGATGTTGTTGATCTGGATAATCTCCCTCTGCCTTTCAGTTATTTTGCCTAAGGTTTGTTTATCTTGTTGATTTTTTCAAAGAACCAGGTTTTGGTTTATCGATTCTTTATATCTATCTCTTTGTTTCCAGTCCCAAGTTTAAATAATACTTGTCATCTGCTCCATGTTGGTATGTTTGCTTCCTTCTGTTAGAGAGCTTTCAAGTGTCTTGCTAAATTATTAGAATAGGATCTCTCTAATTTCTTTATGAAGGTACTTCTGTTTTCAAAGTGCTGTGAGCTTTTCTCTTAGCACTGCATTCACTTGTCTCATTTGTTTGGGTATGTGATGCCTTCATTTTCTTTGAAAACTAGTTTGTCTTTAGTTTCTTTGTTTCTTCCATGGACCAGTGGTGTTTCTATTGTTGTTGAAGTTCAGCTTTAATCCATGTTTGTCTGATAAGATTCACTGAGTTATTTCAATATTCATATATCTGCTGAGGGTTGCTTTGTGATTGAATAGATGGTCAGTTTTGAGGATGGACCCATGAGTTGCAAAGAAATGTTCTGTAGATATCTGTTATACCCATTTGATTCAAGATATCCATTAGTTTCTTTATTTTCTTATTTAGTCTCTGTCTTGATGATCTCTCTATTGGAGAAAGTGGGTGATGAATTCTCCTACTATTCATGTGTGGGATTCAATGTGTGATTTAAGCTATAGTAATATTTATTTTATGAATGAGGCTGCCCTTGCATTTGGGTCATCGATGTTCATAACTGAGTGGTTGTTGGGGTGGATTTTTCCTTTGATGAGTATGAAGTGTCCTTTTTCTCATCTCTTTTGATTAATTTTGGTTGAAAGGCTATTTTATGAGATAGATAATGGCCACTCCATCTTGTTTCTTGGGTCTGTTTGATTGGAAACTTTTTCCAGCCCTTTACTCTGAAGTAAATTTTATCTTTATTCATCATTATTTTTTATTGTAATCACCAACACCTAAAAACAGTCTTTGTCTAGTGTCTCTAGTGACCTATCAAGACATACAATCAGAAATACTCTGTACAAGACAATACACAGCCAACACATTTTTCTAAGATCCAGAGAGGGGAACAGAAGTGAAGAAATTCAACATCACAAACCTAAAATAGACAAGTCCAGATAGCAAAAGCTAGAATCACAATCATTCCAAACCCAGATACCTAGACACCAGTAAGAAACCAAAATCATTAACATTCAAGACACCAAATCACAACAACCCTCCTAGAGGAGACCCTGAGAAATTCAGTATAGCCTCAGGACAACGCAATGACCTCAAAACATAAATAAATCCAGGATATTACACAAGATATGGATAAAATCTCATTGATGTCTGTGAAAACAAACAAAAAGTGAAATAAAACACTGAAGATAGTTGAAGACATTGTATTACAAAAGGAGTTAATGAAATTAAAAACTGAGATGAATCTAGAAATAAAAAACTGAAGAGGTCAAACAAAAACTCAAGTGATAAGCCTCACCAACACAGTTCAAAACATGAAAAAGACATTCTCAAGACTAGAGCAAATGCTACTGTGTTTAACAAGTCTTTTTTTTTTCAGTGTGTGAGTTCAAAGTTATTCCTTAATTTCTCATTCATTAGATTCTTTGTTTCTTGATTTTACTGAGTTCTTCAATACTATATTTTGGGAGTTTTGTGCAGAGTGAAAAATAGGGTTCTATTTGAATTCTTTTATGTGCATACTTTTAGTTTGACCACAACTATGTGCTGAAAATGCTGTCTTTTTTTTCCAGTGTTTATTTCAAGTTTTCTTATTTAAAAATATTAAGTGTCCATAGGTATTTGGATTTCTGCCTGGGTCTTCAATCTCATCATTGACCAAAGTGTTTGTTACTCTGCCAATACCATGCTGTTACTTACTACTATAGTTTTTAGTTCAATTTAATCTTTGAATGGGTGATCCCTCTAGCAGTTCTTATGTAGGATTGTTTTAGCTGATATGGTTTGTTTGTGCTTCTATTTGAAGCTGAAAATTGTCCTTTCAACATCTGGTAAGTTGTCTGGAATTTTGATGATGATTGCACTGAATGTTGATGTTGATTGTTTTTCTTTGGATGGATAGTTTTACTCTGTTAATCTTACTTACCAATGAGCAGGGGAGATCTTCCTAGACTTTCCCCAGGCATAAAGATAAACAATCTACAAAAATACAGCAGAAAACTGAAAATCTTCTGCATAACAAAGGACCACCATCATTTTGAAAATGTAACAGTGTAGAGAAAGCTAAAATACTTTCACCAACTACACAGCCAAATAAACGCTAATATTCAAACTCACAAAGAAGTCAAATGAAAAAATTAGATATCAAGAAAATATACAATCAAAATAAAACACACATTCAATTCTAAATTAAGAATTATTTTTTATTTTTATTAATTGCAGTTTATTCACATTGTATCCCAGCTGTAGCCCCCTCCCTCTCTCCCATCTCCTCCAAATCCCACCCTATCTCTCTCTTCTACTGTGCACCTCCCCAAGTCAAATGATAGGGTAGGACCTCCTCCCTTCCATCTGACCCTAGTCTATCAGGTGTCATCATGACTGTCTTCTTTGTCTTCCTCTGTGGACTGGTAAGGCTGCTACCCCCTTAGGTGGACGTGATCAAAGAGCCAGCCCATGAGTTCTTATCATGTCACTATTTGCAGATGATATGATAGTATAAATGAGTGACCCAAAAAATTCTACCAGGTGACTCCTACAGCTGATAAACCCTTTCAGCTAAGTGGCTTGATACAAAATCAATGAAAAAAATCAATAGCCCTCCTGTATACAAAAGACAAAAGGCTGAGAAAGAAATTAGGGAAAACAACACCCTTCACAATAGCCACAAAGGACATAAAATACCTTGGTGTAACTCTAAACAAGCAAGTCAAAGACTTGTATAAAAAAAACCTTTCAGTCTCTGAAGAAATGGAAGAAGATATCACAAGAGAATTCTTAAAGAAATAATTCAAATGGCTGAGAAACATTTAAAGATATGTGCAAAATCGATAGTCACCAGGGAAATGGAAACAAAAAGTAGTTTGGGGTGTGGTCTAAAGAGAGTCACAATGGCTAAGAATATTCAGGCATTGCTGGTAGGAGTACAATAATGTTTAGCCACTAAGGACATATTTGTGGCTTTTTCCTCAGCAGTATGGAGAATGTTCTGCTGCAAGAACCAGCTATATCACTCTTGGGGATATATCCAAAGAATGTTTCATCCTTCCATGGATTTGTGCAGACATGTTTTTGATTGCTCTAATCAACAGAAATTAGATATAACCCAGATGCCCATCAACAGAAGAATAGATAAAGAAAATGTGGACATTTACACAACAAAATAGTACTCAGTCATTTTACAAAGTAAAACATGAAATTTGAAAGAAAATGCATATCTGCAGGCAAACCAGAAAAAAATCAGTCTGAGTATAGTAACACAAGTTCAAAAATACAAATATGGCATGTATCTTCTTACGTGTTAATATTACTTTTAAAGTGAATGATAAGCAATGTACAGTACATAAAACCATTTAGGAAACACACAGAATAAGGGACTAGTGTTTGAGAACAAGTAACTAGATCTCCCTAGGATAGGACAATAAAATAAAATAGTTATTTATAGATGGAAGATGGGCTCATAAAGAAGAATTGGTTGGAAGTGGGAAAGAGGACATTATGCAAAGTAATATGAAGAGAAACAGTGAAGATGAAATGTAATTGAATGTTACTGTAGTAACCTAATACAGCAAAAGCTGCCTAAAATATATACATATCTGAAGGTGATCCAAATGAAATAAGACGAGAGAGTCACAACAGGATGTAACTTGTCATCAAATTAAATATCGGTTATATCTACTTGAAGTGGTGGCCAAAGGAGTCTTATTAGAATGCCCAAACAATGCACACTTTTATCAAGATTATAATTTGTTCTCCATAAATTCACTGCAAGTTTCTATCACTGACTACAGCATTTACACAACTCACTGAACATAAATTAAGCTGGTGCCTACATAGAAATTTCACTATATAGGTATATTTATCTATATCTGGATTGATATATATAGAGATAGATAGATAGATAGATAGACAAATAGATTTATTTGTGTGTGTAATCTGTATATATATTTTTAAATTCCAGTAACCAAATTTTGCAAGATTATACATAGGAGGCATCAATTAATTATTTTGTTTGTTTATATGTAAGAATTAACAGTACATTATTTTTTCACTTTCCTACATTCAAAGCCTCTTGCAGTGTTAGCTGTTTTGAAATTTCATGGCTGTGTTTTCATGAATGGATTTTACATAAGTTAGATATCAAATTTTGATTTGCATTATATTGTATATATTTTATTATAATAATATATATAATAAAAATATCATGAATTATATCAGTAGTAAACAGTATTACAGTAAAGTAGAGAAAGTATAGAGATGAAGTACTTTTCTTTTTGGTTGTTTTTAAGAGATAATTGACTGAGTCCAGCCATCTCAAGACTTCTGCTGCCAGGTTCAAAACTGAGTTCATATTCATAGGTCCCAAAACTTACTCCTATCCTGATTCTTAAGGTGATTAATGTTTGTCTTTTAATCAGGAAAGAAAGTAAAGAGGAAAGTGGCTGATAATCTAAGCTAAGCATACAAGTTGTAAATGTGTTCTTTGTCATGACTTAAATTGTATATAAGCAGGTTGACCCATCTTTTGGTCCTGTATAATTCTGAATTTGGTGTCAGACATCCAGGAGGAAATCTGAATGCAAAAGCTGAGTTGAGAACCCGGAACCCGGGTGTCCTGCATAAGGCTGAGTCACCAGTGTTTACTTTGGTCAAAACTCCATGTCAAAGTAAGATTGAAATCTCTCCCTCTGAAGCCCCTACCCTGATGTCCCTCCTCTAGTCCACTGATAAGCGATGTCCTCCTCCTCTACAATCTTACTGTAGCCTATCAGGTCTCATCAAAAATGCCTGAATCTATTTTCCCTGTTGCTTAATTTAGCCACTTTGACTGGTGGAAGTGATCAAAGAGGTAGCAAAGTGATCAAAGAGTGACTGCCCCTGCTCCCCTTACTAGAGGAAATCAAATGTTCAAACTACTTTTCACAACAGCAATCCAAAACAAACAAGCTGGGTTTTTTGTTTTGTTTTGTTTTTGTTTTTGTTTTTTTGATGATCTATAATTTTGTCTCAGACTCTGGTGCTCTCCAAAGTCACTGTGGACCATGATGAAATCATACAGGTTTTTGAAGAAAGAAAGAACCAAACATGTTTTTCACCCACATAGAGGAACCAGGTGCAAAGACCCAGGGCTATGGGATTCCAAGAGTACATGGATGAGAGGCAAATAGAACAATAAAAAGACAACAAATTCAGAGCAAGTCTGGCTACAGAGACAAAAATATCTCAGTACTGTGACCCACATATGTCTGGACTTTGCTGCAGTTTTTGTGCTGGCCCATCATGAGAACCATTGGGTGTGCACAGACTGAGAGCCTGAAGCAACAGGAGGAAGCAGCTTAGCATTAAAAGTCTTCTCTGACATTGTTGAGGTCTCAGCCTGTTGCAGGACCTAAGCCAATAATCTCCTTGGATCTGCCTTGATGCAGGGGACTGTCTCTGTGTAGTGAAGAGCCTGACATGTCCCTTCTTTTGCTTTGCCTCACCCTCCTCCTGCAACCTGTGTATACATCAATTGAGATATCTCTGTTTGGTTGTGACAATTACTGGGAGACAAACACCTACAAGGAGGCAGATGTTAACATCGCTACATTTATCCCCATTTCCATCCCACTTGATGTATCCCAAACTGACAAGATCTTTTTTGACAGAGAACCAAGTCTACAATGGAAGTTCGACCTGTGAGTACTTGCTTGAATGTGCTATGGTTGTTCTGGTTAAAAGTTAGTACATGACCTGCTAAACACATGTGATTCCATTGAGAATAATGAACTAGATACAGAACAATGTGAAAAGCAGTTACACATTTTTTCTGCTTCATTGTGCCTCTGCAAACATTTCCACTTTTCTTTGTTATGTTTCCAGTCAGAAAGAAATCAGGGATAGAAAAAGAGAACAACTTTTGTGTCAATCCATGGTGCGATTCCATGGTGAGACTTACATATTTTTAACACACTGACTCTAATATGTCAAGAAAAGTTTCCATTCTTCTCAGGTCTATTTGGCCATCTAAATGTCTTATGCTTGAATATCTGTTTCTTTCCAGAGACTTGGAGAGTTTCTGCTAAAGTGAACTTGAGTATCCCTATGTGCTCAGTACAATTCTTAGAATCTTCAGTTTCATGTGTTCTGTCTTTAGTATCTTTAAAGTATCTCAGAGTTTAGACACTGTGGTCATACTTATAACTTATTTATTTATCACTGATTTTGTAATGTAGTGTTCTGAAATTCATGTCATTTATGCCCATATTCTGTTCTCTGCTTAGTTAGCTCTGCTGGAAACCCAATGTTCTCTGATTTAATTGGAGGTTTTATGATTTTAATTTGCAACATTTCTATCTGTCTTTGTCCTCCCTCACAATCTCAGTTTTGTCTTATTGTTTGTCTTTTATTCTACTCAGTCTTTCGTGTGTACAGCTGTTTATTCTTTCCTTCTTCTGAGTTCTCATGGAGACTCCTGATCCTTGTCTCGATACCCCGTTGAATTCATTGCTTGGTTCTTTCTTCTTTTCTGTTGTTCATCTTTTTACTTTCTGAAATATTCATCTGCCACTTTATATCTCTGAGAAACTGTATGGTAGGTTGTTGGTTATTATGATAAGTGGAGGAATCATTAGGACTTTTCATATTCCTGTTTTTCAGGTGATGCTATAATTGGTACATATGTTCATTTGAACATCAGTGTTAGGAATAGGATGGTCCTTTGCTGAAAAGTCCCTTCATGAAACTTCAATACATATTTCCTCTCTGAGTAGGAAACAAACATACTAGCCTAAGGTCCTGTTACTTGTATTGTTATGGAGTACTTGCATAGAAAAAAAAAAGCCAAAGAATGTCTTTACTTATTATATTCTGGAAGTAAAGAACTCTTAGGAATGCTTTCACAAGATAGAGTTCAACTATGGTTTCATAGTTCAGCCAGAGAGATAAGGAATCCCAAAACAGGAGGAAGAAAAGAGCCCATCCTCAGATATAGATAAAAGACAGAAAAGACCGAATTGTTAATTGACTGGTCTTAATCTAGATTCTGTTTGACATGTGATAGGTGGATCAAGTCTCAACTCCTTGAAGTTTAAATCAGAGTTGTTTAAAGTTTACACACAGATATACAAGTTCTAAATATATTAACATGACCACAATCTATAAACTACACTGAAATTCTCACTGTAGGAAAAGCAGGTAACAAGTGTCTGTAAACAGTTGGAGTAGACTGATGTTTTACAGATAAGCTTGGGTACCAAAAAAGGATGGTTCTGGGCTAAAAACAAACAGCCTTTCCTTTCTCTGAATATTTTTTTCTCCTTTTATTTTTATTTTTTTTCAATGCAGTTTATACAGGAACCTTGAACAATCATCTGACCCTGGGGAAAGCCAGCCCACAGCTTAAATAGCCTCTGGGTAGCCAACCACAGCGTGTCTCGTGGACAATGCAGATAGGTCCACATACACGGAAGCAAGCCAGATCCTCAGCCTTAGCCAAATGTGGAGTTGTTTGTGACAGAGAGCACCCAGCATCGGGAAGGTAGAAGGCGGAAACCAGCTCCATCTTTAGGGCACAGCATTTCGCAGCTCTCTACAGTTCCCCCTTTTTGTTTTAGACGCATCAGGCAAGAGTAGAGGTCTGATCTCTGATATTAAAAATAAATTGAGACTTTGTACCAATGTTCATTTAGGTGTCATCCACCCAAAGAGCATCAGACCCGTCTGATACCTTTTTCTCAGAGGCGGGACCTGGGGCATCAACCTGCATGCAATCAGATTTGCTCTTCTCTGGGTCCAAAGCGGCTGGCCCTGAGTGCAGTGCTTAGCCTTGCATCCTGAGTGTAACATTGTAGCTTTTTATGGTAGCCAACCATGCTTGGGGAGACTGTCCTGCTTCAATGGCTGTAAAGGCCTGAATGATCATGGCTGCATTACGCTGTTGTGAGACTCTAATCTTGCATATACACCACAGGCAAACCAAGGAGACCAATACCAGAAGGCCTGCTAAAGCTCCCATGCCCGCCCATTCCTTCAGATGATTCATGGCTGCAGCAGTCCATGATGATAATCCTGTGGCTAGTCCTGCGTCCACTCTGGTAGAATTTGCTGTAACAATGGCCACTCTCAGCTGCTCCATCGTAGTATCAAATTCTCCAGTCCAATTACCTAAAATATAGCTAGACAATTGTTTAGACAGATTTGCAGCACAGGAAAAATTCTCATGTTGTATGCTAGTGACACAAAGTCCAGCATACTTTCATTGACGGCCAAGTTGAGCGATTTGCCATAGGGTATCAATTTGCTCCTGCACGAGGTCAATCCTCTGATTGAACACCATCAACCCTCATTTTAGTTGAGCATTAATTCCTTTATGTACAACTAAGGCATGAGCTACATTGGCTAAAAGATTATTCAGGGTCTGAGCCGTCTGCACAGTATGACTCATGGCTAATGCCGCGGTGGTAGCTCCAACAGCCACCAATGAGATGGCAGTAAAAATGGAGACTGTAGTTCCAAGATTCCTTTTCTGTCTGAGGAGAGTCATAGTGTGAGGAGCATCAATGGGCACAGGCACCCAGCGAGGTATGCGAGTAACCAGGGCATACCTAAATTCACTAGTATTCCAGCATTGGGCAAAAAAGCAAGTATCATTACCACAATTACTTGGCTCTATCTGGCTAATAATGAATAAAAATGGGGAATAAAAACAAACAGGTGTGTGCTTATAGGAAATATTATGAGAAGCCTTAACCCCCTCGTTGGAACATTCTGCATCAGTTCTAGAACTAGCAGTGGTGGTGTCCGAGGTCTGAGTAGGTTCAGGAGACCATTGCCCCCAGGGGTGAGATGTGCTCCATGTAAATTGACTAACTCCATGTTTTCCTCCACTTTTGAAAGTCATTTCAGGTTCTTAAATTATTTTTCCCCCTTTTTTTAATTTTTTTAATTTTTCATCAATTACACTTTATTCATTCTGCATCCCCCCATAAACCCCTCCCTCCTCCCCTCCCAATCCCACCCTCCCTCCTCCCTATGCTTGCATGCCACTCCCCAAGTCCACTGA
The DNA here is from genome assembly GCF_030254825.1 of Meriones unguiculatus. Classification (NCBI taxonomy): domain Eukaryota; kingdom Metazoa; phylum Chordata; class Mammalia; order Rodentia; family Muridae; genus Meriones; species Meriones unguiculatus. Next base: position 654,579 of record NW_026843651.1, read on the forward strand.
TAGGGGAGGTTCTCTTCTCCTTTCTGATCTTAGTCTATCAGTTCACATCAAAAGTGACTGCATTGTCCTCTACTATGGCCTGATAAGGCTGCTCCCCCACAGGGGGAGGTGATCAAAGAGCAGGCCAATCAGATTATGTCAGAGGCAGTCCCTCTTCACATTACTATGTAACCCAATTGGACTCTGAACTGCCCTGGGCTACATCTGTGCAGGGGTTCTGGGTTATCTCCACGAATAGTCCTTGGTTAAAGTATGAGTCTCTGGGAAGTTCCCTGTGTTCAAATTTTCTTGTTCTGTTGCTCTCCTTGTGGAGACCCTGTCCTCCCCAGTTCTTACTATTTCCCAGTTCTTACCTAAAATTCCATTCACTCTGCCCAACAGTTGCCCATCAGGCTCAGCATCTGCTTTGATAGTCTGTAGGGCAGAGGCTTTCAGAGGCCCTCTGTGGTAGGTTCCTGTGTTGCTTCCTGTTTTCTTCTTCTTCTGATGTCCATCCTCTTTGCCTTCCTTTCCGGATGGGGATTGGACATTTTTGTTAGGGTCCTCTCTCTTGCTTAGTTTCTTTAGATGCACAGGTTTTAGTGGGTTCGTCTTATGTTGTATGTCTATATGAGTGAGTATATACCATGTGTGTCTTTTTGCTTCTGGGACAACTCACTCAGGATGATCCTTTCCAGATCCCACCATTTACCTGCAAATTTCATGATTTCCTTATTTTTCATTGCTGAGTAATATTCCATTGTGTAGATGTACCACAATTTCTGCATCCATTCTTCAGTTGAGGGGCATCTGGGTTGTTTCCAGCTTCTGGCTATTACAAATAAAGCTGCTACAAACATGGTTGAGCAAATGTCCTTTTTGTGTACTTGAGCCTCTTTTGGATATATGCCCAGGAGTGGTATGGCTGGATCTTGAGGAAGCGCTATTCCTAGTTTTCTGAGAAAGCACCAGATTGATTTCCAGAGTGGTTGTACAAGTTTACATACCCACCAGCAGTGGAGAAGGGCAGCATGTATTGTCACTTGAGTTTTTAATCTTGGCCATTCTGATGGGTGTAAGGTGAAATCTCAGGGTTGTTTTGATTTACATTTCCCTAATGGCTAGTGAAGTTGAGCATTTCTTTAAGTGCTTCTCTGCCATTCGGTATTACTCTACAGAGAATTCTCTGTTTAGCTCTGTTCCCCATTTTTTAAGTGGATTACTTGGTTTGCTGCTTTTCAGCTTCTTTAGTTCTTTATATATACTGGATATGAGTCCTCTGTCAGATAAAGGGTTAGTGAAGATTCTTTCCCAATCTGTAGGCAGTCGCTTTGTTTTGATGACGGTGTCCTTTGCTTTACAGAAACTTTTCAGTTTCATGAGGTCCCATTTATTGATTGTTGCTCTTAGAGCCTGTGCTGTTGGTGTTCTGTTCAGGAAGTTTTCCCCTGTACCAATGAGTTCTAGGGTATTCCCCACTTTTTTTCAAGCCGATTTAATGTGTCTGGTTTTATGTTGAGGTCTTTGATCCACTTGGACTTCAGTTTTGTGCAGGGTGACATGTATGGATCTATTTTCATTTTTCTACATGTAGACATCCAGTTAGACCAGCACCATTTGTTGAAGATGCTATCTTTTTTCCATTGTATGGTTTTGGGGTCTCTGTCAAAGATCAGGTGTCCATAAGTGTGTGGGTTTATTTCTGGGTCCTCTGTTCAGTTCCATTGATCCACCATTCTGTTTCTATGTGGGGCAGGGTTTTGATTTAATCTGTTCAGGAGAATAAAATCATCCAACTAGAGAATATGGAGACCACTGGACAGGTGAAAGTTCTGAAGAAAATGACAGACCACCAAAAGAAAATGTCACAAGAGAAGGAGTAAACTGGCCAACTGGTATTACTCACCTTCATGTTGCATCTTCTGCCTTCTACAGACATAAGTGAAAATTGTCTTCATGTGATTGCTAAAGAACAATCCAAAATCCCTATCTCATATAAGAAAAGCCAACTGGTAAGAAACAGAGGAAAACAGAAAAATAAGGGATGATTCTATTGTCACAAATCTCATAATCTTCTGGCATGATGTGACTTCTGTACTTACCACAAATTTCAATAATCAAGAATGTGTACAGTGTTTATAAAAGAATGAGAGGGTGAGAAAAAAAGCCAAAAAACATAAGTCTAAAATATAACCAAGTTTACATGAAAAGACCTAAGGAAAGTCTAGCATGAAAAATGTGCACTGGATCAGAGATACCTTTGATTTTCTAATTGATACAAATTAAATAAACACAGAGGTCACAACTGCTACAAGACAAACACTAAGTGACACCTAAACTGTTATATTTCTGGCCCTCCAGCTACTACTAACCTCCTTTACAGAGAGTTCTTTTGCTCTGGAAGTCTCTTGGAAAATGGAGGTGATCATAAAGATGAGCTACAGCTTGCAGTTGCTCATGTCCCCCTGTGGTTTCAGGCACAGCCCAGCCCTTTCCAACACTCACACACAAAAAATGTTGGAGAATAATTTAGTATCTGTTTTCTGTTGCATGAATTATGTCACAGGATGTGGAATCTGCCCTATCCACTTATTTAAAACCAGGCACACCTGACAAAATTCTGCATCTCAGAAATTCCTCTTGTACCCTGGAATTGAATTTCTCTAAATCATGACATTGTGACTGGTGGTAGTTGAAAGCTTAAAAATACATAAGCAAGTATTGCTGAAAGGTGACCAACACCACCTCTTTTCTTCCAGTTTCAAAACAATTTGTAAAATTTGGTACACAGAGTGTATATGAAATACAACACTCATCATTTCTAGAAATGAGACCTTCAGTTTTCCAATCTGTCCACTGCAAAACAATGCCTGTGTGTGCACACTAGATACTGATATTATAAGCACCACAACTTTCTACTGCCCAGACTGCAAAATCCTCACTTCTCTGGACAATCAACACTCAGGAAGGGTTGGAGGCCAAGGGTCTCTGCTGAGATCACCACATGGAGACCAACAGAACCACAGCCTGAACCAAAGTCTTAACTACAGTCCATCTCGTTCAAAGCAAATGAGGCTCTGTTAGCTCAGCAGCCTGCTCTTCCTGGCCTGGAGAAAATGGCCCCACACTCAGCATGACATGGCCTCTGGACTCTCTCACAGCTCTTTAGAGCTACATCAGAGGAAAATCCCAGAACAAACCCGTAAACTACCTCCCACTGTTGCTCCTGACTGCTAGGCCTGGCCAGAGTACATCATTAGCTTGAACAATAGAGCTGAGTCTCATATCAGTGGTAGCTCCTCTACCAGTGGATCAAAGATAAAATGATGAAGATATCAGAGGTATTCTAGCTTTGCCCCAGCCCCAGCCCCTAGGGGCACACAGAACCCTAGTGTTGTTTGTTACAAAATAATGGAAATCCCAATTATTCGATTTTAAAACCTGCTAGCACAGAGAGGCAGAGAAAGCACCCATCTGACCCTGATACTCACCTCACCTCCAAGAGGAAAAAGCCCCAAAAGCTCACCAGTTCAGATGACAACTCAGAGGGGATAGTCCAAAGGAACCCAAGGACAAAGGCTTTCTAGCTCAAAGCTCAAAAAGTCCAAAATCTACCACACTAAAACTCCTTCCACTTTTACACTCTATCTTAAATACATTTCAGCTGAAAGTTCCACTTAACCTTTAATTCCTGTCAGCTGGTTTCTTGCTTTGCCTCTTGACCTAGGGTTAACATTATTTAATCCTGTGCACAGAGAGCTTTTGAATTAAAGGTATGTTCTAGGGCTGACAGAACCAAACCGTAATCACCTGTTTACAATAAATTGTAAGTTCGTGGAATTAAGGATTGTGTTAGGGCTCACCCACACCAAACAAAGCACATGTTTTACAGTTCACAATCTAAGGGATCACAATGGGATCAAGTATCCTGCAATATCTTGGAAATGTTTTAAAATACAATCTTCCACTTTCCCAGGCCACCTGCTCATCTTCCAAGATACAGGTCATTTATGTTGCACATTCCATTACATGATCAGTGTCCAGTGCAGTCATCTCTACCTCATAGTTGTCCTTCAGCCAACCTTCAGTCAAAGCCAAACAGTAACAACCATTAAAGAAACAAATGACCATGAATTTGAAAACAAGAAGTAATTAATGGGAGCTAAATGAAAATGACAAATAAAACAAAAAGCATGTAGCAGGTCCTAAGTATGTTGGAGTAGAAATTTTAATACAGATGGAGGAGAGAACATAGTCAGACACAGGAACATCTGGAACAATCTAGAGTTGACATGACCTTGGGCCATGTGATAAGAGAGGATAGAGGGAAGTGGAGATCCAGAACAAAAGGTCAGGAGGGTAAATGATAAATGAAAAAGACCAGATAACCAAAATGGTTGGAATACATAAGGAAGGACAGCTGGGAGGAGTGCAGCTCAGCTCCTGGGCTAGAGACCTGGATATGATACCCATAACTTGTTACCGGTAAGGACTGAGGGATGCTGGGAGAACCTGACAGCCATGTCTGCTTTGATTGTTATGTATGCACCTTAACCATTCATCCAACATTTGAGATGTAAGAGTAAAGAGGAATGAAAAGGTTAAAATGATTTCACTATAACCTTAAAGTTATTTTTAAAAGTTGAAAATGGCCTTATGGTCCAATATTCTTCAAAGACTTCAAATAAGTATTACTCACAAATTTTTCTCAGGTTGTGCACTTTCTTTTTTTTTTTTTTACTCTTTCACAACTGAGATTTTATTGGCTTAGGAGCAGAGTACACAAGACACTTCAATTCTTAACACAAGTACCCAAACTTTGAAGTCACACGTTGTGTTCACGTACTCAAATGAAGAGCCATATACTGTGTTCACGTACCTAAATGAAGAGCCACGTATAGTCTCTTTGAACTTATTACAGTGAGGTTCAGGACTCAAATTTGACAAGTTTTCCTTAAGACCTCACATAACAATCAAATATTCATAATCCTCAATTCCACCGACCCACAATTTTATGCCACATATAGTACCTACAGCATTTTCATCTTTCACAGCACATTATCACCACTGTTAGGAAAATGGACGGCCATGACCAAAGACATTACGTTCTGACAGGGCAAGGGCCAGGGAGTGGTTTTCTTAGGAAACACGAACGAGACCGGATATAACTGAAAATATTCCAGACACAAATGCAAGACGGAGACTCCAAATTGCCGTTTAGTATGCTTTGTATTGTAGGATATAAAACTAGCCCCTCTACGGAATGTTATGGTGACCCCCGAGACAGTCACAGCCTCTCCTGATTCAGTATCCTGCTATTTTCTGGTTGTACAAAAAATAAACAACCAGCAAATGATTTAACCTCTTAAAAAATTATTTACACTTAAAAAATGGGATGAGGTGGGACTCCCCCACCTCTTAAAAATGTTTCTAGAGCTACTAAAAAGCTCGCATTTACAAAATAGCTGATAAAAATATTCCTCTGGATTATACAAGAAGGGAGGCAAGGACCACTGACAGACACGATGGATGGTTAGTCGGACTTGGTTTCTTTCTCTTCTCCTTCAGAGGCTGGACTCTGGTTCTCCGTCTCTCCATTTTCTGCAGGCAGATCTGCAGCTTGCTGGTCAGTCACTTCAGCCTGTTTGCCCTTTGCTCCCGTCTTCCCTTTTGTTTGCACTTTTTTGTCTGATGATTTATCCTTCCCCGCGGCCTTCTTCGGCTTGGCGTCCACCTTGGCTCGTGCGGGCTTGGCCGACAGCCTCGCCGAGCGGCGCTTGGGCTCCGCCTTCGCCGCTCCGTCCGCGCTCACCTTCCTCTTGGGCATCGTGGCTGTGCGGGATGGGGGACGCGCGACGCCGAGCCTGCCGCCGAGTGCTGCGCTGCCTGGCCGTCGCCGCAAGGACTGCCGCGACCCGCCGCGGGGGCGGTGGGAGACAGGTTGTGTACTTTCAAATGGGGGGAGGGAAAACATGACTGTTAGTCACTACCACAGCAATTTATCCAGAACTTCTGTGTTGTTTGAACTTGTGCAACTATAGAAATTTGCTTTCCAGAAACAAGTTCAGCAACTAATCCATATTCTTGATTCCCTTTGTGTATGACTCCCCCAAATGTTCAGTTTTCACTTTTATTGACCATCTGAAATTGATTACCTGACTCATTGCCATCTTTCCTCCTCCCCCTCCCTTTCTGTGTTGTGACTACACCAGCTTCAAAGTAGGTCAGTGAACTCAATTCTTACACAGGTCCCTCTTTATTTGTAATTGCTCACCTCCAAAAAATATCAGAGTGCTCAGTGGACATTCATTCACTGGTCTCTTTTACTTCACACTCACCAGTCAGGGTCCCCCTAAAAAGAGCTGCAGGACAATGTTCTAGGCACTGGGCAGTAGAAATAGCATTCAGTGCCCAAAGAAAGTTTCAATTACATAATTACATAACATGTGAAAAGTTGATCTATAGAAGACTTTGCTTTAAACAAAAACAAATATCAAACCACTAGAGAAAAAGGAATGAAATTCTTAATAACTGGGGATTATCAGAGAATATTAACTAATAGGAGACTAGAGCAGTGATGCATCAGCAAAGTAAAGTTTAATAATACCAAGAACTGGAATTTTTTTAAAATTTATTTATTTATTATCTATACAATGTTCTGTGTGTATCTACACTTGTATGCCAGAAGAAGGTACCAGATCTCATTATAGATGGTTGTGCCCCACCATGTGGTTTTTGGGATTGAACTCATGACCTCTGGAATAGCAGCCAGTGCTCTTCAACTCACAGTTGAAAAACCACATAGGCATACTTACTTTGAAAAAGAATAGGCCATTCTGTGGTAGAGGGAAATCCATTAATAAGATACTGTTTGACTTTGCTCCTGTATACAATGTTAGCTGCTGAGACCTGTAACCTGACAGTCACAGATTTAGCTAAATTTGAACTGACATAACAGTGTCAATGAGGATTGTACAAATGGACAGAGGACAGTCCTTTAATTAAAAATTCAATATTCACTGGATCAAGCTACCTGACCCAAATTGTACACCCACCAATGTGGTCTGTTTTCATTCACATTAATGAATTAATAAATACATATTAGGAAATTACAAATAAAAAAAACTTCACCTTGTCTCAATTTGGTGCTTCTTCATAATGCTACCCTTTCCGGCAGACTGCCTTAAACTTTAGTCTGATCAAGCAGGGAGTGGGGGTGTGTACTTTAGTCCCAGCACTTTGGAGGCAGAAGTAGGTGGACTCCATGAGTTCCAGGCCAGCCTGGTCTACAAAGTGAGTCCAGGATAGCCAAGACTACATAGACATTCCCAGTGTCAAAAAGAAATACAAAAAAAAAAAAATCAACAACAAAAAAACTCAACACCAACAGCAAAACACTCTAGTCTGTTATCTAGCTATTGCCTATCCTGTTTCTTCCTGAAGTGTACATAATAACTGTTCCTCCTATTCTGGTCTGAATACAGAAGCTCCACATGGAAATCCTTTTCCTGTTATGAAATGGAGAGTTCATTAAATGATCTATATGAGTAATTTTAAAACTGTGTTGTGCTACAGCCCTTTAAAGAATTTAGGAAGTTTCATGAAGAAGAAATATGTTCAATGCCTTGAGGAAAGACAAACTGGGATCAAGGTGACCTGAGTCAGCGTAGTTTGTCTCAGAAACATTTTTCTATGAGGCTGAAGATTCAGCTGTTCTAGAATTAATATGTATTTCCAAAAAGAAATCACTGCACACACAATTAAAAGATTAATAAAGAAAATTCCCTTTAATGACAGCATACTTTCATCACTGAATAATGCTCAAAAGGAGCCAGATGAGAACAGACTTTACATTTCACATACCCTGTCACCCTAAGTCACTCTCAGATTCAGGCCCCAGGTTATGTTTGGAACAACATATGGAACATTTGGAACAACAAATGTGGATTGGAGACTAAGTGGTCTAGCCACTTAGAGAGATGATTTACTCAGGGAGATTTACAATGCAAAAATATACCCAGGATTATTTCTTAAGTAGAAACAGCATGTGACAATGTCTTAAATGGAATACCTCAGAGAATGAGAAAGATAGGAAGAGTAGGTCAAAAAGATAAAAGCTGCAGTGGGAGGTCTGTCATTTTTACAACATCTCAAATCATTTAATTTTACCAATGAAGACTCTGGATCTTAATAATAGGATGAAAGCCAGATAGTTCAAAGAGGCAGACAAATCACCCAGTTGACAGTCTAAGGCCTAGGTCCCAGGATGAATCCCTTTCTCACAGGCCATCTAAAACAACCTCCTCATGACTAAATTTTCTCCCTTCCACTTCCAGGGTCTCTCTCTATCCTTCCTCCCAACTCCTTCTTACCATCTATGATTTTTTTCTTTATAATCTTATGTTCACTTCCAATCAACTGGATTTTTGCTCTGCATCTTGGCCTATGGTATTCTGCTTACAATATTGGAACAGAAAGCTCGTGGATTAAAGGTGTTTGTTATGGCTCAAACACACCACAACTAATTTTTTTTTCAGTAAATAACACAATCTTTGGGTTCACAGTGAGCAAATATCCTGCAACAGAGGTCTTTTACAAGCTATGTCTCATGCCAAGTAATCTTATTCAAAAGAAGAGCATCCTGTATACTTACAGGGGAAAAATAGAATGGGGAAAAAAATGAAATGGCTTCTATGAAGTCAACACTAACTATCACACAATGGGATAAACTTAGGAGGAGTCTAATACAACAATGCTGTAAGATGGGAACATAGGGTATCTCAAGAACATTACTGACCAAGCCTACAACAGCTTTGGGACTGAAAACTATAGCTCTATGGCTGGGAAGAGTTGGATTGCCAAGTTCTAAAGCAATGCCTTCCTAAAGACCCTGGTCCCTGGACCATTACCAGGACTCACAAGTAATACTTGCTTTAGAGAAGGACATCTGTGTTGTTCTCTATACATTAGGACCTTATGGAAAGTTCCCAAGACCCTAGGCTGGCTCTATCAAACTTGTTGTTGGGTTTGGAGAGATCTATGTCATTCTCCATACATGAGGGCCTCAGGTAAATCCTTGCTTGATCAGGCCAACCATCAACACAACAGAGTTTTTCCTTTTCAAAGAGTTGTCACCCTGTGTAATCTCACCTATGAGGCAGAACTATGCTATTCTTAAGTAGAAAACTGGACCTTTATGGGACAACAGGCCTTAATGTTGGTTATGACCCTGTAATGTACCCTTGAGCAGATTGTTAGAAGCCTATTCTTTGATGAGGATGCATCTTGTGGCTGGTTTTAAGTCAGTTTTCCTTTGCTATGGTTTGGAGCCACATTTCTGGATAATCCTGGTGAGCAAACATGTATGTTCCAGGATCCTAATCTCTAACAGGCCTGGTAGCATACTACTTATCTGTGGAGTGTTTTACAGGTAGTCTTCCCTCACCTAAATTCTAACTGGTGCCACTAGTTTCTCAGCAATGGTAAATCCTTTACATCATCTATTCTACTCTTCTATATCTCAGCTTATACTGGAGTGCTATCTGTCACAAGACATACCATTTACTACTATCTCAAAATTCCAAATGGATCTTACAACTGAGAACCAGACCTGACACCCCCAAAGGTTACCAGAAACTTGCCCTGAAAAAGGCCATCTAAAGGTCACCAGACCAGTGACTCCACACCAAAGTCACCAGGAACTAGGTAGGCCATGGCTCACCAATTCCAGAAACAAAGTCAGAAGATTACCTATCCAAAGAACAGCCTGAAGATAACCACAAGAAATGGGAAGGTATCTTATCTCAGGGTAGGGCATTTGTTCTGAGCAGCCCAGCAACCTTGTAATAGAACATTCAATGGCACAGAAAATACCTAACAATCCTGAAGCCTATAGATATCTCGCTCATTGTTAATTATGTTAGTTAGCCAATCACCTTGTAAAAAGTTTGCCCTTGCTGAATGTCACCCAATCCTGTAAGTGTTAAACCAGAACTTCCCGGTACTTCCTCAAACCCAAATCAAAACCCTACCATGTAGCTGCTTGCGGCTCTCCTCTCTGATTTACTGTGTTGGTGATGGTGGAGAGACCAAGCTTAAGCCCAAATAAAGTAAGTAGCACTGTTGTTGTATCTGTAATTTCTATCTTGTTTGGAAGGTAGAACCAGGAAGACTGTTAACACCTTCATTTAAGGTAGAGCATCTGCATAAAGAAACACAGTGCTTTGCTTCTCCTGATCCTTTTATTTCTTCACCTCTTCCTCCTCCTTCTTTACCTTGTATATGTGAAGCAAATGTCCTACTGCCTAGCTATATTCCTAGCTTCTGTGCCAAACAGGTAGATACAGATAGTCTTTGCACATGATAAAGACAGATGCTAAATCTCACTAAAGCTTCAAGGAAGTATCTTGTTATGGGATAAATGAAAGAGAACACAGAGAAGGCAACAGGCATAGAGGAGGCTGTCCTAGTAACAGCAGTAACAGAACAGGATAAAAAGACTTCAGGAGAAGTTTATTACAGGTGGTACAATGGCTGGCATTAACAAATAAAATGCTACATGCTCCCATCCTCTAGGTGGAAATTCTGTATTACTATCAGATTATGAAGACTTTGTTCAAGGCATTTACTCTTTAAAAGGTTATTTGCCCTTCCCCAGATAGTTTCTGCTTGTGAATTAGGTACCCAGTACTGGGCTAATTCCTGAACACACAAAAATGATTCATGCAAACACTATTCTTTCTCTATAAGCTTACAGTCTTGTGGGGTAATCCACCATAAACAAACCCATAGACCATGCATAGAAATGTATACATCACTATAAATTCCACTATGAAACCTAAAGAAAAGCAAGAGGGACCTAACCCCCCGGAACGGATAAAGAACATATGTATTCAAAGGCAGAGAGTTGAGAACATTTTAGTTCAGTAGGTGAAATGAAAGAAGGTGAATTTGTTTGGAATATACCAGGGAAGAAGAAAGGAATTATAATAATAAAAACAATAATAAAGATTAAAGAGGAAGCCAGAGGAGCTGAAGATATGGCTCAGTGATGAAAATTACCTCCTGTGGGGCTGCAGAGATGACTCAGCTGCCACAGGTCATGAGTTCAATTCCCAGCAACCACATGGTGGCTCACAAACATCTATAAGGAAATCCGGTGCCCTCTTCTGGCATTCAGGTGTACGTACAGATGGAACATTGTATATGCAATAAAAATAATTCTTAAAACAAATCAAATCATTCTCTGCTTCTTTTTTGCAGAGTTTCTAGCATGTCCATGGTGGCTGACTATCTTCTGTACCTCCTGTTTTAGGGAATGTGATGCCATATGACCTCCTGGAATATAAGGCACTCATGTGGTATGCTTATATACATGCAAGTAAAGTATCTATGCAAAAGATAAAAATACCCCCCCCCCCCCAAAAAAAAGAAGAAGAGGTCAAACACACCAGATCTCTGTGAGTTCGAGGCCATCCTGGTCTACAGAGTCAAAGTTACACAGGGAAACCCTGTCTTGAAAAGCAAAACAAAACAAACAAACAAACAAGATCATAAATCAAGTATGGTGACACATGCCTGTAAATGGAGCATCAGGAAGGTCAGGAATGATGGTCAACCTGGACTATATGAAACTGTCTCAGAAACAAAACAGCAGCAACAACAACAAAACCTCACAAGAATCTGAGTGCCTGGGATGATTTGGGACATTGACATTTTTTTTATCTTAATTCTTGGCTACATAGGAAGCTATTGAGGAGTGAGCTGTTTGAATGAAAATGACCCCTACAGTCTCATATGTTTGAAAATGTGATCCCCAGTTGATGGAACTGTTTTAGAAAAATTAGGAAGTGTGATCTTGTTGAAGAGGTGTGTCACTGTGGATGGGCTTGAGGTTTTAAAATCCCACACCGTTCTCAGTTAGCTCTTTGCCTCATACTTGTAGATCAGGATGTAAGATCACAGCCACTGCTCTCTCTGGTGCTCTGCCTGCCATTCCTGTCTGCCCACCACGGTCCCTTCCATGATGGTCATGGACTTATCCTCTGAAACCCTAGGTACCTAACCAACTGTTTCTTCTATAAGCTGTCTTGGTCATGATATCTTAGCACAGTGATAGAAAAGTAGCTAAGACAAGGGGTTTGAGAACAGGAGAGAAATGCTTTGATGTACACTTATCTCAAAGATCCTTTTGTCCTGTAAAATTAATAGAAAGATTTCAGAAACTTCAGGCCTTAGAGCGCCCCGACCCAGAAGGTCTAGCCCTCTAGGGTGGGGCGGGGGAGGGGCTTGCGCGAGGCGCGGCACAGGCTGGGTGAGCACCTCCATTGTCAAGCGCGACAGAAGCGCCGTTGCTATGGCTACAGACGCTGAAGTGAAAACGCTGAGTTCTTCCCAGGCCTGGTGGGCGGCGGTGGCTAGGGAAATGACGGGAACCCGCTTCCCCAGCGCTGTGGCGGCGGTCGTGGCACAGCTTCATTGTGGTAGGCTGAGACCAGGAGAAGCCAGGTAAGGGTGTGGGGCGGGCACTGCCTGGACTCCGCCTCCGTCCCCGGGCTCCGCCTCCCCCCTCCGCTCTGCCTCCCTACGGGCTCCCCCTCCGCCTCTCCCCCCCCCCGGCTCCGCCTCCAGCCCTGCAGCCTTCCAGTAGGCTGGGCGGGGTGTGGCTTCGAGGCTGGGTGGCGGGGAGGCTAGAAGGTTGATTCCCACGGTGGAGGAACAGCGGGTCAGGTGTCCAAGCCTGGCTAGCTATGGGCACGTGTGAGGGACCACCCGGCAGGTGGTCGCAGGGTTAGGTCTCAGCATTGCAGCAAGGGGCTGGAGGGCTAGGCGGGTCGGGAGTGCCTGCCTTTGTTCAGACAATGGCTTCTGTGCTGACTACTGGTACCCGGACCGCCCCCTTTGGCCACCAGTGATGGGAGGGCGGGAGCATACTGTGCGGAGTTCCTAGGGATACACTTGTGCCCTGCATCCTGAGGAAGAGTGATTCAGGGCCAGTCCTCCTGGAAAGGAAATACAGAGAGTCCAGTTCTGCCTCCTGCCTGCCCTGGGGCTTGTGGGGTGGGGGAGCTGGGACATTCGGGTCGAAAGAAAGCAGGGTACTTGGAAAGTCCACAGAATCCATGCACATTTCTAGGAACATTGTTTGTGGACCTATGTGCAGGCATTCCAGAATGAAGTGACTCTTCTTAAGTAAAGACAGCCACTGCAGGTGCTCTCTCTCTCTCACTTAGCTTTCACATGATTTGATTGTTCTCTTTATTCGTCAGAAAATTCTTCATAAGGGACAGTTTGGCAGATACATTGCTGTTTATACTTTGATGGACTTGCACAACCAGGAGTATGAAGGGTTCATGCCGGCTTATTTTCCTATTTGTATTTCTTTGTGTTGCTATGTGTAGATAATCAGGATGTAATAACAAGGTTACTGTAGAGCTGGGAAAGCTCTTTTATTTCAGGTTTAATCCAGTTTTACACTTGCAAGGAATTTTAGCTACCAGCCCAGCATCCTCTTGTCTCAGGAGGTGCTTAGGTTGTTTTTGGATGATTGTTAGTTTTTGGTAGCACTAGTGTACTAATGTTCTACTCTTCTCTTTTTTCATTGTTTATTCATCCCTAAGAATGGAGAAGGAACCCTTCACATTTTTTTTCTCATTATTACCTACTTGAGGTCATTTAAGAGAATCGCTTGCAGGTCGGTAGGATGGCTTAGCAGATAAAGGCTCTTGCTGGGCAAGCCTGGAGACCTGAGTTTGATCCCTGAATTCCTGAAAAGGTGGAAGGCACAGAGTTGTCATCTGACCTTCCCATGTGTTCACTAGTATTCATCCTTTACCTACATCATGAACACTCCTCCTACTCACACATACACAATAAAAAAAATAAGACTGTGGGCTGTATTTAGAGAATCTTCTTGCGGCTCCAAAATGTCATGACATTTCATTTTTCAATCTCTTACATAGTCTTATCCAGACTGCCAGTGTGGAGAATCAGCTTTGTTTTTAATCTTGTTCAGTTTTCAGTTACATTGTTCTCCTTACAACAATTTTATTTAGTTTGTTTTTTTGAAACAAATTCTCTCTACAGAGACCTGGTTGTCCTGGGCTTCCCTATGTAGACCAGGCTGGTGTTGAACCTACAGAGATCTGCCTTCCTCTGCCTCCCAAGTGCTAGAGTTAAAGACCACGTGCAGCTTTCCCAGAACAATTTTGAAACAATAACAAACTTGAAGATAGTTCCAAGTATGTACAGTTAATTGCTCTTTCACTTTGGACATTTTGAGAGGAAGCTGCTGACCTTTTGCCCTGTCACTCAGAATGGTTTAGTGTTGATTTTATACAAACAAGAACTTTGTCTTACATAATGACAGTGCATTTATCAAAATTGGTAATTCACACTGACACATTATTGCATTTAATTTGGGCTATGTTGACTATGTTATTACTCACATAATTGTCGAGGAAGTTGGTACATTTAAGTGTTGTAGTGTTTCCTTATCTCTTTAGTCTCTTTCAATATGGAATAGTTCCATCATCTTTTTCATGATCCTGTCACTTTTGATGACTGTGGGTCAGTTGGATTTTGTCTTCATTAATTTATTTATTTGTTCATTTTACATCCCACTCACAACCCCACTCCCTCCTCTCCTCCCAGTCCCACCCTAATCCCACTCACCCATTTTCCCCAGATAGCCCCCAACCAACCCACCCTGGCACATCAAGTTACATCAGTATTAAGTACCTCCTCTTTCACTGAGGCAAGACAAGGCAGCCCTGCTAGGAAAATGGGATCCAGAGGGAGGAACAGAGATAGGAGCCCAAGACAGAGAGAGCCTCTGATCTAGTTGTTAAGGGACCCACTTGAGGACAAACAGCCCATCAATTTCATATGTGAAGGGGTCCTAGGACTAGTCCAGGCATGTTCTTTTATTGGTGGTTCAGTCTCTATGAGGCCCCATGGTCCCAGGTAAGCTGACTATGTAAGTCTTGTGGTGTACTACCCCCTCCCAGCTCCCTAAATCTTTCCTCTAACTCTTCCACAAGACTCTTCAAATTCTGCCTAATGTTTGTTTGGCTGTGGGTCTCTGCAACTGTTTCCATTATCTGTTGGATGAAGCCTCTCAGATGATAGTTATGCTAGTGCCCTGTCTACAAGCATAGCAGAGTATTATTAATAGTGTCAGAAGTTGAGTCTTTTCTATGGGTTGGGTCTCAAGTTGTGCCAGTCACTGGTTGGCCATTTCC
This sequence comes from Meriones unguiculatus, assembly GCF_030254825.1. Lineage (NCBI taxonomy): Eukaryota > Metazoa > Chordata > Mammalia > Rodentia > Muridae > Meriones > Meriones unguiculatus. The sequence continues at coordinate 669,800 of NW_026843651.1, forward strand.
TCAATCTCTGTTCCATTTTTTATTCCTGCATATCTTGTAGGTGACAAATTTGGGTCAAGGAATTTGTGAGTTGGTTGGTGTCCCCCTCCCTCCTCTGGCTACAGAATCTGTCTACTTCAGTTTCAATATCCCTGCTGCTAGGAGTCTCAGCCAGGGTCAACCTCATATCTTCCCAGGCACCTCCAAAATTCCAGGTCTTCATCTTGTCTCAGAGATGCCTCAACACCAATTTCCCTTCTCTCTTAGCCCTCTTACACCCCATCTCCACTTTACCCACACATGATCCCCCCTCCTGTTCCTCTCTTCACCCCCCTCTCCCACCCACTTCCTCTCTCACTCCACTTCCCATGTCTGTCCCCTTCTTAGTGGGATTCAATTATGCTCTCTTCTACCCTCCATGTTACCTAGTTTCTTTAGGTCTGTGGGCTGTACCATGGTTATCTTGTGCTATATGGCTAATATCATTTGTCATTTTTATAGACTCTCTCTAAGCTCTTTGTGTTCTCATAGATCAATACATAAACTGGGACAAGGGTATCACAAAAGGATAACACACTGTGTCCTATCAGGTGGTACATATTTTGACTTTGATTACTTGTAATCAGTGTTTTCCAGGATTTTCTACTACAGATATAATACCCTGCACTCCCATGAGTGCCTTGACACTTTGTGTCTTGGTCTTCATCAGAATGTTAATGCATTTGCCATACACTTACATCAATATAAATTCATTATTTATGTATTTATGTGCCTTCTGTAGTGGACTGGACTGTTACTGTTTATTTCAGTCTGCTGGACCTAATGACAAATGATTTATAAACACAGGCTTTACTTTTCACAGTTGTGAAATCTGGAAAGTCTAAAGTTAAATTATAAGGTCTAGTTGGGGGCATGCTTGTCTACAGTCCTGTTCTCACTTTAAACTCAGTGTTTTAAAGGGCCACATGATTTTATAGGATCTCTTCAATAAGGTTATGAACCTATTTACATGGGCTTCACCTCCCAGACCTGAGCACCTCCCAAAGATCACATGCAGTTCTGTTGCTTTGGGTCTCAGGACTTCAACGTAGGAATTTTCGGAGGACATAGATATGCAGATCATTATGATGTTTAAATTGTTTTGTCATTTGACCAATGAGACTTATATATCTGGCTTCTGTATCTTTTTTCTTTTCATTTTTTAAATATTTTTATTAATTACACTTCATTCACTTTGAATCCCTCCATGCCCCCTTCCTTCTCCTCTCCCAATCCCATCCTCCCTCATCCTTCTCCACACATGTGCCTCCCCAAATCTTCTGATAGTGGAGGTCCTCCTCTTCCTCCTTCTGATCATTGTCTATCAGGGCTCATCAGGAATAGCTTCACTGTCTTCCTCTGTGGTCTGGTAAGGTTGCTTTCCTCTCAGGAGGAGGTGATCAAAGAGCAGGGCAATCAGTTCATGTCAAAGACAGTCCCTATTCCCATTACAATGGAACCCATTTGGGCACTGAACTGCCATGGGCAACATCTGTGCAGGGTTTTAGTTTATCTCCATCAATGGTCCTTTGTTGGAGTATCAGTCTCAGAAAAGACCCCTGTGCCCAGATTTTTTTTTTTTTGGTTCTCTTGCTCCCCTTGTGGAGCACCTGTCCTCTCTAGGGCTTATTATTTCCTACTTCTGTCATGAAGTGCTCTGCACTCTGTCCTAAATTTGGCTACAAGTCTCAGCATCTTCTCTGATACCCTGCAGGGTTGAGCCTTTCAGATTCCCTCTGTGGTAGGCTCCTGTCCTGTTCCCTGTTTTCTCCCTCTTCTGATGTCCATACTCTTTGTGTTTCTGAATGAGGATTCAGCATCTTAGCCAGAGTCCTCCTCCTTCATAAGTTTCTTTAGTTGTACAGATATTAGTATATTTATCCTATATTATATAGCTAATATCCACTTATGAGTGAGTATATACCCTGTGTTTCTTTCTGCTTCTGGGATACCTCAATCAGAATGATCTTTTCCAGTTTCCATCATTTGCCTGCAATTTTTATGATTTCTTTTTTTATTGATGAGTAATATTCCACTATGTATATGTACCACAATTTCTGTATCCATTCCTCAGTTGAGGGGCATCTGGGTTGTTTCCAACTTCTGACTATTACAAATAAAGCTGTTACAAACATGGTGGGACAAATGTCTTTGTTGTATACTTGAGCCTCTTTAGGATATAAGCTTAGGAGTGGTATAGCTGAATCTTGAGCAAGCACTGTTTCTAATTTTTTGTGCCACATTGATTTCCAAAGTGATTGTACAAGTTTACATTCCCACCAGGAGTGGAGGAGGGTTCCCCTTTCTCAAAATCCTCTTCAGCATGTATTGACACTTGAACTTTAGATCTTAGCTATTCTGATGGGTGTAAGGTGAAATCTCAAATTTGTTTTGATTTGAATTTCCCTGATGACTAAGGGCGTTGAGCATTTCTTTAAGTGTTTCTCTGCCATTCCTCTATTGAGAATTCTCTGTTTAACTCTGTATCCCATTTTTTAATTGGATTACTTCATCTGTTTATATATATTCTGAATATTAGCCCTCTTGTCAGATATAGTGAACATCCTTTCCCAATCTGTAGGCAGTGTCCTTTGCTTTACAGAAGCTTTTCAGCTTCATGAAGTCCAATTTATTAATTTTTGCCCTTAGAGCCTGTGCTGTTGGTGTTTTGTTACACAGCCAAGACAAAAGACCGGAGAAAGATATTTTCCTGACACAGGCAAAAAGAGCATAAGTGTCCTTTCCAAAGCAATGTTTTTCTTGAACAAAGCAAGCACCAGGATTTAACTTAGGGCATATGGATATGTTCAAATGTGGGTTCCCTACTCAGAGCCATGCTAAATTAAGTCTTATACTGAATGTTATCATAATGTAAAATCAGAGATATAAATGCACTCTTGGCTCAAAGTCATGGGGAAATATATGTAAAATTTTTAAAATGGACAGAAATGCCCCTGAGATGTTTAATTGTGACCACAAGTTCTTAACTGAAAATGAGGTAAATGAGGCCATGAAACTAGATTGCTCAGGAGGCAATGCCATCTGGTAATTATTATGTCTGATCTATGAGATGTTTCAATGCTACAGTTCTCACTTACACAAAGGACAGAGAGCACAAATACAGAAACTTCTAACATCCCTGTGTACACTATCCCTCAGGGAAAAAATCTATAACTTGAAATATAGTCTCCATTTTGAAATCATTTTGATACATATTTCTACATAGCCATGACTGTTTTAGAACTGTCTGTGGAGTTGGGCATGGTGGCAGGCACCTGTAATCCCAGAACTCAAGGAAGAAGAGGCAAACAGATTTATGTGATTTTGAGGATGGCTGGGTCTACAAAGTAAGTCCAGAACAGCCAAAGCTACACAAGAAAATTGTGTTAAAAAAACAAACAAAGAAACAGAGAACACACTCTGTGGAACGATCTGGCCTCAGTCTCAGAGAGATTAGCCTGCCACTGAATCCTAGGTTTAGGATGACAGGGATGCACTTCTTAGCCAAGCTATGATTTTTTAAATGGTCTATTCTTGAATCAATGAATTAAAGGATAAAATAAGATGTACAAAGGAACCATCTTCCTTTTAATGAGCAGCAATAATTCTTCAAATTCTACAAATAATTTCTGTCTTCTACATGTGGCTGCATTGCTTTTTTAATTTCATAATTTATAACTGGATATTAGACATATAATATAGGATAATCATACTAAAATCTGTACAGCTAAAGAAGCTAATCAAGAAGGAGCACCCTGGGTAAGACGCTCAATCTCCACTCAGAAAGGCAAACGGGATGGACATCAGAAAAGGGAGAAAACAGGGAACTGGACAGGAGCCTACTACAGAGGGCCTCTGAAAGACTGTCCAGCAGGGTATTAAAACAGATGCTGAAACTCATAACCAACCTTTGTGCAGAGTGCAGGCAATCATATGAAGGAAGGGGGAGATAGAAAGACCTGAGGGGACAGGACCTCCACAAGGAGAGTAATAGAACCAAAAACTATGGGCACAGGGATTTTTGGAGACTCGTATTCCAAACAAGGACCACGAATGGAGATAATGTAGTACCCCTGAAAGATTTAGCCCATTGCAGCTCAGTGTCCAAAAGGGTACCCTAGTAATGGGAACAAGGACTGTCTCTGACATGAACTCAGTGCCTGGCTCTTTGATCACATCTGCCTGTGGGGGGAACCAGTCCACAGAGGAAGACAATGAAGACAGTCCGGATGAGACCTGATAGACTAGGTTCAGATGGAAGGAGAGAAGTACCTCCCCTATCAGTGGACTGGGAGAGGAGCATAGAAGAGGGAGAGAGGATAGGATTGGGAGGGGATGAGGAAGGGTCTATTGCAGGGATACAAAGTGAATAAACTGTAATCAATAAAAATAAAACATTTTAAAAATGCTGGAGTGTGTTTGTGTGTACATACATGTTATGGTGTATACATGCTAGTGAGAATACAACTTACTGCTATTTATTATCTACATCGCTTATTTAAGTTCTTGACATGGAACACAAAGAGTCTTTTGGCCAGTGAACACACTGGCCCTTATTTAGGCTGAAAAATTAGTTACGTATCTGCTGGTATGTGAGTTTGCATATACAGCAGCCCGACTATAGAAACATTAGAAAAATCTGTAGCAGTAATATGGACTACTCAGGGATTGAGCTCAAATCATCAGGCTTAGCAATAACTAAATTTACCCACTGAGACAATTCTCTGACATTCACTTGCAGGTTTGAGAAAGTCTTAAGAACAAGTCTTTACTCCTAAGAAAGAACTAACACATTCTAAAACAAGACAGGAGTGTATAATTTCCATTTGCAAGTAGCATTTATTATTCAAATCATTTCATTTTCTTCCATCCTCAGATGACAATATATTCATAATCGGAATGGAAGACAATATTGTTCTGCTGTAATTTTTCAAGTAAGTTTTATGAGTCTTAATGAGCTTAGTGGGGAGGGTTTCTGGTATGCAAGAGTCAACATAAACTTGAAGATCACATAACCATGACCAAAATAGATCCTATAGAGTATCACACACTCTTCATATAACTGTCATAGCCTAAGAATGAATAGTGCATCACACACACAACATGCCTTTTTGAAATAAATCTTGTTGCTGTTACATTAACTATCACTTCTAGATAAATCTCTAAGAAGGCAATGCTTCAAGATGATGTGTCATATACTGAATATGGGAACATGTAGAAGCATGAAACTTCAAACAATATATACATACATACATACACATACTGTTAAGCATTAATTATTGATATCCAGGCAAGGCTTAAAAACAAACATCTTAAATTAATTTGTGAAAACATAAAAAAATACAAGTTCTCATAGATCCTTCCTTGAAAACTATGATCTTACACTGCCTGATATAAATAAGCAATGGACCACATAGAAGATGGGGATTCCATTCTATACATTGCAGCAGCAAAATAACTATTGCGAAGTGGAAATGCATTAGAAGATGAACAGCTGCCACAGAGGGAATATCAGAACAACCTAATAAACTTCTGTGAATGGATTTGCTACACACACAGCAAATTCAATAGCTACTCCAATGTTTCAAAATTCAGACCACAACCACAATTGGTGATCTCCTCCATTATAATGAAGTGAACATGGTAAATAATTACTTCCTCTGAGGCTCTTTTAAAAACAGATTCAAAATAGTTTCTATTCTTGGAAATGAATACATTTTTATGTCCAAAGTAATAACGCTTTTGCATAAATAAGATTGCTCTCTTCTATGAATTCTTTTCTACTTCCTGACATAAAGGTGATATATTAAGATTTAAGATATTTACAGTACTAGATACATGGCTTTGCAGTTAAGACAAGTTCATTCCCAGGACCTAGTTCAGGTTTTGGACAACTTTCTATAATTCCTGGTATGAGAAAATCAGTGGGTCTAGTCTACATGGAAACTAGAATGGACAGGCACATAAACACACAAAGAAAAACTATTATCACATAAGGGAAATTAAAACAAATTCTTAAGTATATGTTTACTCATGAATGTTTTACTTCTATAAGCATTCATTACTGAATTCAGGTGTTGGGGCAACTACAGGCTTATCTACAAATGTCTTCATCATGAATTCCTTCATGTAAGAGAAATCAAACATGTAGGTTTGAAATCAGAGAAAGGAATCATTTTCAGTTGGTGGTATCATTTGGGAATGTTTAAAAAATGTATCCCTGCTGGAGAAAGTAGGTTAATTGGGGTGGGCTTCATATTTTTCAGCTGCATACCTTCTGTAGTTCCCACTTGCTGCTTCATGCTGCAGGTGGTGGTTGTGAGCTCCAATCATCCTACTTTAGCTGCCATGTAGGACACTTGTGTTACCAAATTTATAGTGATCCCATATCCTCTCAGGTCATAAGGCAAAGTAAACACATTTGCAAGTTGCCTTAGACATTGTGTTTAGTCACAGAAAATGCACTAATACCCACACATAAATTTTATTACTGGGTGATTTATTTCATGGAATTGAACTGAATTGTCAAATGGATTATCTTATTGTTTCAATCCATATGCCTTTGGTCCATGAGATTTCAATTGGAAACAAAATAAGGATGGATGTCACAAACACATGCATACATCTTTGACAGTTGTTAGAATTTTCCTCCAAAATAATCTAGTGTAATTGAATGCAAGCTGGTGGGTCAAAGATCTTAACAAATTTTTTATTCTAATAGATGTTCTTCCGAATGCATTCTTTTAGGTTCTCAAAGACTACTGTGATATACAAAGGCTTTAAGATGTAGCCCACACAGTAAAGCTTTTACTCTTATAGAATGGTAGCATGAAGCAGAAAACCTTACCATACTGACTACATTCATGGGGTTTCCCTGCAGCATGACTTTTTCTCATGATTTCAAAGAAAACCCTATGAAAAGGATTTACCACATTGCTTATTCAGAGGGTTTCACTGTAGTGTGTGTTCTTTTATGTATTTGGAGACAACTGTATTAAGAAAAGGCTTTATCACATGAAGACATGTGTAAGGTTTCTCTATACTATCTGACCATTTGTATACTTGAAGATGACTTTGATATGCAATACTTGTAAAAGCAAATTGTATGTGGGAACATGCAAAAGCAATTTGTCCTAAGTATTTCCTTTTAGTTACCAGCCTTCAATGATTTATAAGGTGAACATTAGTTTAAGTTCATAGTCCCTAGGAAAGCTGTAAACTTCCCAATAGCTGACCGAATTTAATTACTTAACTTTTGATGCCTAAAAAATGACTGTTCCATACCATGATTTCTGGTCTCCTTACATAATGACTGACCCAAAACACAGATTCTCTTTCCTAAAACATAATAAATTTTCCTAACCACAAAAGAACAAATGGATATGATTGTTTTCATTGTAAAACCTACATTTTGCATCAGGTAACTTCCTCAATGACGTAAACAAATCCCATATCCCAAAACCATGACTGATGGAAATAATTCAGTTGCAAAACAGTAAAGATGTTCATGGTTTTCAAGCTCAGAACCTCTGTAACTTTCTGGCTCATTGGATGGGTAGGCATCACAGTTCAACATTATGTGGTCCCTAATCAAACAGAATGACAATAATTTTTTTTTCATCTGTATTGACCTCTTTGAGTTGTATTAGATTCAGTGGACAGAAGAACACAAAAGCCTTACAATATTGATTATATTCAGATTTTCTCTCCATTGTGAAACTTTAATGATGAAACTGTATGATGATGTAGAATATAGATATGTGCAAAGATCTTCCATTTTAACACATTCATAAAATTTCTCACTGTATGAATTCTTTCATGATGATGAAGATAATACAAATGTGGAATAGCTTCACCATGTAAATACACTCATAGTCTTTCTTTCTGATATGAATTCTTTCATGACGTTGAAGATGATTGTGAACAGCACGTTTTTATTAGGAGATGACAGTTATGTGAAAAGGCTTTACCACAAAGGAAACATTAATAAGTTTTCTCTCAAGTGTGAGCTCTTTTATGTATTAGGAGATGACTGTTACATACAAAGGCTTTCACACATTGATTACATCCATAAGAGTTCTCTCCAGTGTGAGTTCTTTTGTTTGTATTAGGAGACTACTGTTACATGCAAAGGCTTTACCACCTTAGTTACATTCATAAGATTTCTCTCTAGTATGTGTTCTTCATGTCATAGGAGAATACTATTATGTCAAAATGCTTTATCACATTGGTTACATTCATAAAGTTTCTATCCAGTGTGCTTCTTCTATGTACATAGAGATTATTAAGGCATGCAAACTTTTGAACACATTGTTTATATTTACAGGGTTTCACTCCAATATGTGTTCTTCTTCAAGATAAGTCTTACATGAAAAGACTTCATGACATTAGCTATATTCATAAGAATTTTCTGCAACATAGATTTTTATGCCTTCGGAGAACATTGTTATCTGCAAAGGCTTTACCACATTGGTTACATTCAAAAGGTTTCTCTCCAGTGTGAGCTCTTTTATGAACAATGAGATTAATGTTCTGTGCAAAGGCTTTACCACATTGGTTACATTCATAAGGTTTTTCTCCAGTGTGAGTTCTTTTATGTCGCAGGAGCTTATTTTTAAATGCAAAGGCTTTACCACATTGGTTACATTCATAAGGTTTCTCTCCAGTGTGCGTTCTTTTATGTATTAGACTACTGTTACGTGCAAAGTCTTTACCGCATTGGTTACATTCATAATGTTTTTCTTCAGTGTGAGTTCCTCCTTTATGTCTTAGGAGACTACTGTTAGATGCATAGGCTTTACCAAATCGGTTACATTCATGAGGTTTCTCTCCTATATGTATACTTTTATGTCTTAGGATATGACTTTTATGTGCAAAGGCATTACCATATTGGCAACATTCATAGTGATCCACACCAGTATGCATACTTTTACATGTGTGGGGACTATTGTGATGTGCAAAGACTTCATCTTGAGTATCTTCAGGGAGTTTGTCTGCACAATGATTGTTTTCATACCTGCAAATATAATTGGCACATATGACATCTTTTCCACATTCATTACACTAATGGATGTTTTTGCCACATGACTTAATTTTGCAGTTTGAATTAAAGGTAAAGAAGAATTACAGTTTGAGTTTTCATCATTATTTTTATATTTACGGTGTTCTCCTCTACTGGTTGTTTTGCTGAGCCAGCAATCAGCTAAGTACTGATGAAATCATAGTATTGTTAGTTCTATAGCTGATCACCTGTCATATATTTTGTAAACATTTGTCCTTCCTTCCTTATCTATTGGAAATAATAACGAGCTAACAAGTGATAGCAGGGCGCAAAATGGAGGACAGAACTTCTGAGTGAGAGAGGGTTGCTGCAAAGGAGAAAGCAAATGACACACTATTCACCAGCATGACAATGAGGTTAACAGATGGACATGACCATGAACAAAGAAGTAGAGCTGGCCATGCATACGGACACTGTGCTAGGTTTGTTTTAGGGAAACAAAGGGTTCAGAATCTGCCCAGTAAATTGCCTAAGCTTTAAAATATCAAAAAGCCTCTGCATCATTATTTGTACTGCTGGAAGCTCTAAGTATCCCATATAAACATAATAGGTATCAATTTTTAAACATCTACTCAAAATGTGGACTACTAAACCTTTTAGTTTTTCTGGGTGGTACATTGTTTCTTTCAATATACACATATTAAAATGACTTGTACTCATTGTGATATATAACTATTAAAAGAATAATAATAAATGACATGGTTCCATGATGCATTCACACATTTGATTTTTGTTCATCACAGACATGTGCTATAGGGATTATGATTTTTCCACAACAGCATTCTTGACTCTAAAAAAAAAAAAACTGCCCTTCTCACAAAACTTAGCAACATTACTACAATTATATGAGTAAACCCATGTTTGGATATACTTTCATCACCTATTTACTGTGAATACATTTGGCAATACATGAGCTGTAGGAGACTAAACAAATTCCAGCTTTACCTCATAGCGCTAATGAGGAAATAATTTATATATTGATCTTGCATAAGTATGATTTCCTTGCACTCGTTCTTAGAGGAGTGCCCTGTAAACATACATCAAATACCTAACATGGAGGTATGTGGTTTAGTAACATGATAGTCATCATCAATAAATACACTTAAAGGAGTTCATTTACACTGTCCCTTCTCTTTCAAAATTTCAGAACATATTAAAATTTTCTCAGAACCATATTCATATCAGATTACAATGAAAATTACCTTGTGTGTCTTTTAGGACTTTGACAATGCTCTTCTATATTATGACTTTCCCAATTGTAGCCTAAAATACAGTAACAGAAAATGTATGATTTATTATTGGAAATAAGACAAAATTTAAGTCGTGCTCTATGGTCAATCAAAGAACCATTCACCTCATTCTTCCTCATCCTCAAGAGAAATTGTAGAAGCACTTCCATAATGAATAAAGTGTTTTCCCCATATTTTAAGAAGTAAAGAAAATTCACTGTCCTACCTATAGCAGTGAGGTTCCTGTAGGTCTCCAGCATTACATCTTTGTAGAGATTCCTCTGGGAAGGATCCAGCAAAGCCCACTCCTCTCCAGTGAAGTTCACATGCACATCATTGTAGGTCAATATACTCTAAAATATCCACACACATGTACAACAGAAAGCATGATACTTAGAATACTGGCGATGTATCCTTCATTTACAATATTTTCAATTTATTCTGATGATTCTTCTACTTATTTTCTGACACACAAGTTGTAATGTAATCACCAAATCTTTTTAGAAGTAAACTTAATAGTGAGGTTCACCTCTCTAATTTCTGCATCCTTTTAGTAGGATATAGCCTTGCAAGAGAAATGTCAATTAATAGGTAAAGAGAGAGAGAGAGAGAGAGAGAGAGAGAAAGAGAGAGAGAAAACAGATCAACAGTACTGAGCCCACATGAGAGAAATAGTATAAACGATTCCTGACTCTTATAAGAATGGGCAGGCTGGCTGTATTATCTGATGAATTTAATTCCAAAAATCACCCAAGAAACTGTGGCTGGTGTATTTCACAGAGCTGGATGGTAGACAGCTCTTTGCAATAAGTTCCAGGACACTCAGGGGAACATAATACGATTCTGAATAATATACAAAAATTAATCAAACAAACAAGATAAAAAACTTAAAGATCTTTCTCAAGTTTCTACAAAGAGTTATATATTCATTTGAGTTCTGCATAAATATCTAGAAACCTGAAGTGCCTCATTTTAAACTGTAATATTAATGTGATCATTTTTAAAATGAAATGTATGTTTGAACAATTACAAAAGGATAGTGAAAACTTTAGCAATTTAATAGGCAACATGGGGGATGAAGGTATGACTCAGTGGTTAAGAACACTGTCTGTTCTTCCAGAAGACCTGGGTTAAATTCTCAGCACCCACATGACAGCTAATAGCTGTCTGTAACACAATATATTCAATTAAATACTCACAAAACAAATCTAAGCACACATCAAAGATATGCATGATGAACAAATTGGCTTTATCTCAGGGATACAGGGATGGTTCAACATATGAAAACCCATCAATGTAATCAACCATATAAACAAACTGAAAGACCAAGATCACATGATCATCTCATTAGATGAGAAAAAGCCTTTGACAAAATCCAACATTCCTTCATGTTAAAAGACTTGGGAAGATCAGGCATACAGGAGTCAGGCACATACTTAGCATAAAGAAGCAGGAAAAAGCAAGCTGATAGCCAACATCAAATCATTTGGAGAGAAACTTAAAGAAATTCCATTCATATGAGGTACAGGACAAGGATGCCTCCCCTCTCCATATCTCTTCAATGTACTCCTTAAGTCCTAGCTAAAGCAATAAGACAACTGAAGATTATCAAGGAGATACGAATTGGAAAGGAAGAATTCAAAGAATCACTATTCATAGATGATTTAGTAGTATACCTAGGTGACCCAAGAAATTTTACCAGATAATTCCTACAGTTGATATACAATTTCCAGAAAATGGCTGGGAACACAACTAACTAAAAATTTCATTAGTCCTTCTGTATACAAATTAAAAATTAGCTGATAATGAAATTTGGAAAAAATACCCTGAACAGTAGCTACAAACAACATGAAGTGAAAGACCTCTATGACTAGAGGTTGCCAGAATGTGTCACTCAGAATAGAAAACAGAACAAACAACAGGAGTGGATGAAGAGAGGGAACTGGGCAGAAGGTGGAATGTGGAGGGAAACAAATGTGGGTATCAGATGTGGGGAGAATTGTAGTAGGAGGAGAGAAGGCTGAGAACAAGAAGGGAAACTGAGGTGGTTTCTCTTTGGAGTCATTTGACAGGGAAGGTTCCTGAGAGGACCTGGGTGTGACTCTATCTGAGACTTCTAACGGAGGTACAGGGGAAAAGAGATATGGAAAATGATGTTACCACCTCTTAGCCACACAGGACTAGTGGAGAGAGGGAACAACAACTGAACCACAAAACACACGATCCAAAAATAACCCTGCCTATAAGAAGCTTATGGATAATGATGTAACAAAGACTGAGGGAAAGTCCAACCAATAATTGGGCCAACCTGAGTCCCACCTTACACTACAGAGCCAGCCAATGAAACTGTAAATGTTGCTTTGCTGAGCTTGTAGAAAAGAGCCTAAACATGCCTGTTATCTCAGAGGCTCCACCCAGCAGCCAATGGAGACAGATGCTGGAACTTGTACCTAAGCATGGGGTGGATCACTGGGGGTCTTATGGAAGTACTGGGGGAAATATGGAAGAACCTGAAGGGGATAGGAAGCCACAAGAAGACCAACAGAGACAAGTAACCGAGATCCGGGGTAGGGTTTACAGAAAATGAGACATTAACTAAGGAGCATGATGCATGTTCAAGGCATAGGTCTCTTGAAATTATCTGTACAATGGGCAGCTTGGTCAATGTGGGTTGAGTGGTAAGTGGAGGGCACTGTTTCTAATAGGAACTCTACTGCCCGCTTTTAGATAATCTCCCCCTGTCAGGCGTACCTTGCCTGGCCTTAGTGGATGAAGATATGCTCAGTCCTGATGTGACTTGATGTGATGCAATAGGGTGACACAGGGAGAGTAGGGCTCCATTTTTCTTGGGGGGGGGGAGGAAGAAGGGTGAGGGTGGACTGAGAGTAGGGGAAGGAGGGATAGCCTTTGGATGTAAAGCCAAAAAACAAAATAATTTCTTTAAAAAAATTAAAATACTTAGAGAGAGAGAGGGGGGGGGCTTGAGAGGGGATAAGGGAGGAGGCTGTAGCTGGGATACAAAACGAATATAATAAATAAAAGTAAAAAAAGAATAATATTAATACATTCTCTGAAAAATCCAGAGTGAAAACTGGCAACAGGACCTTGACCATCAAATTAGAATGGTCAAAATAAACCCCCAAAAGTGTCATCAACTCTTCATATGTCTGTCATAGCCTAAGAACACAGTCATATTACACACATATAACATGCTTTTATGAAATAAATCTCATTGTTGTGGCATTACCTATCACCTCTAGAATATTCTCTTACAAGGCAGAACTTCAGCATGATGTGCCATATAGTAACAAATGAGAACATAAAGAAGTATGTAAGTTTAAACAATACATACATACACACATACATTCTATTAAGCATTTTAACATTAACATTGGTAAAATATGTTGACAAAACAGAACACATTGGGGGTACATCTTCCATCTTTGCACATCAGAAAGCTGACACATGAGAATCAAGAATTCAAATGTAGTCTTGACTAATTACTAACATTCAAGCCAGGTATGAAAACGAACATCACCATCTAAGAAATCAGTCCCCAATTTTACCTCTACGTTAATTAATTCTTTAGATCATGATCAGTACGAGAAATATTTGAGGCCAAAATTACCACACAAATGACCTCTAGCTTACTTTTTCATGGAGGCTATTCCACTGAAATCCTATGACCTCCACTTCCTCTATATGTACTACACTCAACCTACTGAACTTCCAGGTCCTACAGGAAGAGCCAAATAAGCTTTGGATTTTGCCATCCCAAGTCCTGATATTTTACACATTCCTAAAAAAGCGAACATTCTGAGGGCTGTCAGGAGCAAAGTCACTTTGGCATAACTTTTTTTTTCTCCTAAAATGATACTGTGCTACTGTGATTGAATCCCCTAACCACAAACATCTCAGGTCATGTACTGGTTTGCTTGTTTGGTCAAGTCAGATCAAACTCCATAATTTTTGAAGCTGAGGAAACTCAAATTTCATGAAAACTTAGGCAAAGACCATGGCAATTATTGTTTCCTGCCTTGCTCTCTTGTTTCTTGATCATTTTGTGCTTAGCTAGCTTTCTTATCCAACCCTGGGCCGCTTGCTCAGGGATACTGCCACCCTCAATTTAAGAGCCTTCTATAGAAATCATCAGTCAACACAATCTCTCACCTACATAGAAAACAGCCATTTTCTCATTACTTTATTTATTTATTTTTTAGTTTATATCCTGCTTGCAGCTCTGTACATCCTCTTTTCCTGGTATCATCCTCCCACCCTCTTCCCCTACTCCTCTTCCTCTTCTTCTCAGGCAAAGGGAGCCTCCCCATACCATCTCTCCTCAACACATCAAGTTACATATGAACTAAGTGCATCCTTCCCTGAGGCCAGACAATGAAGCCCAGCTAGGGCAAAGTGATTCATAAACAAGCAGCTGTGTCCATGTCACTAGTTAGCTCCCATTTCAAAGGCTAGGTGACCAACATGAAGACATGTTGGATATGTGTAGGGTGCCTAAGTCCAGCATCAGCCATTTTATGATGGAATGCTACCAGCTGAATTTACCATGGAAAAAATAACTCAGAATTTTAAGCAGGATTATGGAGAAGTATTACACATAGAGACAAATATGACTTCTGTACTTACTTTACAATACAACAATGAAAATTGTGCACAATTTTTGTGAAAGAACACAGCAATCCAAGAACATAAGCCACAAAATATAGTCACGATTTCTTCAAGATACCTAAGGAAACTCAACCCAGAAAAATTTCAAGTAGACATGTACCTCTGATTGTATACATATAGAAATTAAATAAACAGAAATGTAATGACTCCCACAAAAATAACCCAAATTAACCCCTACACTATTCTAGATACAACTGATCTTTACTTTTAAAGTCCCCATGCTCTAGACCTCTCTCTGTAAATGGAGGTCACCAGAAAGGTGGGCTATATGGCTGTAGGTCATTCCCCCTAGTGATTTCAGGCAACCCCAGTCCTACTGATTCCCATAAACAAAGCAATGTTAAACAGTAATTTTATGTCTTGTTATTGCCATATGTATTCCAGCACAAGATGTGAAATCTGTCCTATGTAACTGCATAACACCATATACACTTGAGACACCTCTGCAGCTCAGAAACGACTTTTAACCCTGGAAGTGAGTTCCTTAAACCACAACATTGTGGCTGCTGTTATTGGAAAGATAAAAGGATGCTAATCAAATACTCATGAAGTTTCATCTACATTTCTTCCTTGACATCATTTTTTAACCTATTTGTAAAACTGAAATATTTTTCACAAAAAAAAATTAATTAGGAAACAATGTTTAAAACTTCCAGAAATCTGACCTTCATTTTTTCCAAACTGTCTTCCTACTGCACACACAATAGCCAGCTCATTATATGTCTCAAATAGGTAATTTATAAACTCTGCTGTGTACAGACTTTAACTTAAGAATTTAGAAATTTTAACCAAGAGAAAGGCAAAGTCATGCATCTGGGGAGCAATAGACTGGGATCAATGTGACCTGAGCCAATAAAGCTTGTCTCAGAAATATTTTTCCAAAAGGCTGAAAATGCAGCCATTACAGAATTAATATCCACAACCAGGAAGAATGCCACACACAATTAAATGGTTAATTAAAAGAGTTCTCTTTAATAGTAGCATGTGTCCAGTTCTAGCTAATGGTATATGAGAAGTCAGCCTAAAGCTGATTTTGTACTCCATACATGCAGTCTTCCTTAAGTCTCTTTTAGGATCCAGGTTATATATTAAACAGTTTCAATATGGGCTGGAGAGTTCAAGTCGAGCCACTGAGTCAATTGGAAGATTTACACAGCAAGAGAATTCTCAACAGTAGAATCTCAAATGGCTGAGAAACACTGTTCAGGTTCAGCATCCTTATCCTTTAAGGAAATGCAAATGGAAACTACTTTGAGCTTTAATTTTACACATGTCAGAATGGTGAAGTTTAACAGGACAAGTGACAGCTCACTCATACTGACAAAGGTGTTGGGGAAAGGGAACACTCCTTCATTGTTGGATGGAGGTCAAACAAATACAGCCAACATTGTATTTTCTCAGACAACTGAGTTGTTGTCCCAGAAGGTCATTTGGAAATGCCCAAAAGCCAAGGCTAATATTAGGACAGAGCATTGATCTCTCAAAAATAACACCAGGACCACACTGTGGAGGAAAACTTACACACAGTGCACTGAAGGTGGAGAGGTGGACCAGGGGCAGGCTGAAAGACTTCACCCCTATATTCTAGTCTCTTTAGGGTGAGACTACTGTACAGGCTACTGAAAGAGAAACGTGGACAGAAACCCAGAATAAAAACCACTCCACCTAAAATCTGTACTGCTTGCAAGATATAAAGTTGGCGTGGTGGCACCAAATATGCTTGAGTGGTGAGCTAATGTTTGGTTTAACTTGCACCCTAAGCCATGGGATGGAATCCACTCCCTTCATGGCCAGGAATGTCACAGAGACATAAATGACAAGCATTGCATGAGCATGTATCAGCACCAGGTCCTCTACTGAGGTGTTAGCTCTGTATTTTTATGGGAATCGTAACATTAGCAACGGGCATAGCTTTGACTCTCTCACCTGCTCTTGAGAATCTTTTTCCCCTATTGGGTTCCTTGCCAATCCTCAGTGTGAGGTCTGTTTGTTTATCTTTTGTATCTTGTTTGGTGTTGTTTGGCAGTCCTATCTTGGAGGCCTGTTCTTTTCTGAAAAGGATACAGAGTGGAGGGAGTGGAACCGGGGAAGAAGGGAGGTGTTGGATGTGGGAGAAGTGGAGGGAGGGAAAATTGGTCAGAATATATTGTCTGAGGGAAGAATCCTTTTCAATTAAAAGCATTAATTCAATTTTCCTACCTAAAAAAATGGAAAGAAGGGAAGCAAAGAGAAGTGAAATAGTGAAGACAAGGAAAACACTATCATGACGTAGAGTTATTGTTCTGTGTGCATAGAGGGAAAGCATCACTCAGAAGTTTAACAAGCTTATTCTTTAGTCCCATCTAGATCTATGAAATCAGAAGTTTTGCTCTCACCAATGTGAAATACATATCATGCAGGTAAAAAAATGGTAACTTTCTGCTGTTATGTGGAATTACAGGGGTCCCTGCTCACTTAATTCCAAAAGAGTACTCTTTCTTCTCTATAATAAAAACTAAAGTTTGAAACTGCAGAGGTGGCTCAGCAGGTAAGAACACTCTCTGTTCCTTCAGAACTCTTGAGTTCAATTCCCAGCAACCACATGGTGGCTCACGACCATCTATACTGTGGTCTGTTGCGCTCTTCTGGCATGCAGGCGCACATGCAGACAAAACACTAATTAAATAAATAAAATCTTTAAAAATAAACAACCAAAAACAATGTTTGAATAATATTCACAATAATAGAAATAAATGCATAATGTTATACACTATACAATATATAGTACATTAAGTATATACAAACTGATATTTTAAAATGTTAAGTATTTAAACATGTTTTCCCAATAAAAATAAAAGTGTCATCATCTAAGGTGGGTTATCTGATCAAAACAAAACTAAGAAAGGTGTTACTTGTCTAAGACTATTACATTTTTATTCAACTGTAATTTATTGTCATTCTTTCAATTCAAACAAAACAAGTCAGTTTCTTAACTCATTTTCACTTCATGCAGCATGACTCATTGGCAGAAAGCTCTTATACCATCAAAATAAACCAACTTTCTGCATTTTTATAGAATATTGTAAAAGCACATTTGCTTTTTATTTCTGTAACAACTTTTGCTCTAAAAAGGCTGATATTTGATTTTCCTTCTCCACATACCAACTAAAAAAATGTTACAAAAATTCTTTGAAAGTGCTTCACCTAGGTTGTGTTGTTTCTGCCTTTCATTTTCTATTGCGAACATTAAGGTAGACAAGATGACTGAAGGTCTCCGTCCCAATGGACAAATGGGAATGCAGCAAGATTGAAATCAGAGAGAGAGAGAGAGAGAGAGAGAGAAGTTTGTTGGTTTAACACTGCTTATGCTGTAATTATATCCTGTTTCATGACTAATACAGCACTGACTGTGAGACTTTTATAAGTATGCAATCCTTTAACTATTGCTATTGTCTTCATTTATTTGCCATACTGTCCTCCTGAGGTACCAAGGGTGACCTCAACAAATGAAGAATTAGGTTATTTTGAAAGTTATACCACCACGAATATAAATGCAATAAGCATGAGATTTCAGATACTACTTTAAAACCAATCTAGAGTACATGAAAATTTACTAAGAAGACTGTTGGGATCCATAGCAATTCTGTCATTTTATGAGCTCTGTGCAATGTAGGCACACATAAACATGGAAACAATGAGAATGTGTGAAAACATGGTTTATTGTGTTGTTTTTGGTAATGAGGGGGTGTGGGTGTAGGTAATATCTGCAAAAGCATCAGATTACATACATTAAATACTTGCATTTTACATTGACTATAAAACTACTTGATGTTACTTAATTTTAGTTCATATCCACAGGAAATCCCAAATTCTGCTATCAAAAGTTGATTTGTATGCTAATACACGATCCCATATCATATTCAAATTTATTGTTCAATTCTGTACCGTGTGTTATTTTCACTTTTTGTCTTCTCAAATTATACTTGGTGGGATAGCTTTTCTGACCATAACAATGTTTTTTGTGTCAGTAAATTCTATACTTGTCTTCGTCTTCTTTCTATAGATTGTAAATTATTTCATATCACTTTCAATTTTATGTACTAACTGTAGTTTGCTAAACAAATTATTTATATAGGATAATATTATTTACCCTTTTATACTAGAGTAAATGACACAAATGGAATGATGTATTTAAAAATAAAAAGATGTTGGCTATTTTCTCTTTCAACATGAATTCAACAGACTCTAAAGAAAATTTCTATGAATTTCTAAGAGGAAAGCTGATTCCAAAGCTATATCCCATGAAAAACGACACAGAATTCCAAATAGGATTATGAAGGAACACATGGGCAGCTGTGACCTCAGAATGTATCTCAGAGCTACAACTACCAAGAATGTGTACAACAGTTTTGACAAAATTAGGAGATGAAGAGAAAAAGCCAAAACTGTAAGCTTAAAAATATATTCAAATTTTCCTCAAAAGACCCAAGGAAACTCTGCCAGGAAAAATGTGTACTTGACCATGTATACTTTTGGTTATATGTATATAGAAATTAAATAAACACAGACTTCAAAACTCTTACAAAAGCAATTCAAACTGACCACTAACATACATTTCTGACCCACTGGCTACTGTAGATCGCTCTCGAAAAGGAGAGATCACATGCTCTGTGTTCTGGAGCTCGGTGTAGAAAAAAGTGATCAAAAAAGTGGGCTATGATTCTACAGACCCTCTTGCTTCCTTGTGGTTTCAGGCAAATCCAGCCCCACCGAAAGCCACACACAAACCAATGTGGTGAGTGTTTTCATGTTTGCTTACTCCCACATAGATTGTGCCACAAGATATGGAATCTGCCTTATTCACCTACCCAACACCATGCACACCTTAAAAACCTCTGCATCTCAGAAATTCCTTTTGTGTCATGAAGTTAAATTTCCTGAATCACACCATTGTGGTTGAAAGTAGCGAAAAGATAAAAAGATTACAAAAATTGCTGTAGAATGTACATCGCCCCCTTTCTACCAGCTTCAAAACTATTTATAAAATTTGCCACACAAAACTGAACGTGAAATACAAGGTTCAGAACGTCTAGAGAGCAGACCATCAATTTTCCAATCTGTCTTCCCAGCACACACCAAAAGCAATGTGTATGTGTGCACACTGGACAGTGATATTTTAAGAATCACTGCTTTAAACTGCCAGGGCTGCAGAGGAATTCTACCAGCCCCCCATCCACTGCCCCCAACCACCGCCAAGGAATCCACACTCAAGGGAGAGTCAGAGACCAAGGACCACTACTGAAAATCACCACATAGATCAACAGAATGACAGTTGACTGACTGGCAGTCTCAGCACCGCCATATCAGATTCTGAGAACTTAGCAGAACTGTTCCTCCTGATTTTGGGACAGTGGCCCACATACTCACCATTGCATACTTTGTGGTCTCCAGTGTCCGGGACTGACCTCAAGCTAAGATAACTACCTTAGGTAGTTAAAATTCCTTGGTTGATTGCAAACATCCTTTGCACAAACATTTAGATTAGAATCTGTCCCCTAGGAGGAGCCAAGATGGCGGCGCCGGGAGAACAGCTCATCTGAGAAGCAGGACAACACTCTCTGTGCAGAGACCAGGAGACTGAACTCGGGACCCTGAAACTACATCAATCGTGTTTCCCAGGTGAGGGGAGGCTCCCACGGGGTGGGAATCGGTCGGGTCCACTCACAGCTACCCAGCCAGAACCCGGAAGAAATCCCGGGTAACGCAGGCTTTGTGTCTCCAGGCTGGAGGCGCAAGCAGGCGTGTCCCAGTCACTTTCCCAGGCTGATCTGTGGGCACAAGGGTACCTGAGACTGGATGTCCCAGTCGCGGGGGGACCCCACGGGGAAGCAGGGTTGCGGGTCTGATCGCTGGTCACCCAGTCTTTACCCGGAAGGTCTCTGCCGCCATCACAGCCGAGATCCTGCCATGCGCAGAGAATTTAGCACTCAGCTCAGCGGTACAGACAAGCTGCGCGCCCAAGTACAACAGGTACTGGGAACCCCTGTTCAGAGAGGACCCCACAGAGAAGGAAGAAACCGTGCTGCTGGGGTCACCTAGGGAAAGTCTAGCAGACTGCAGATTGCAAACAGGTGAGTACGGCCAGTCATCACAGATCTGGGCCCAAACAGGGAGCACAGAGTGATTGGAAACTCAGCTCCCGCAGACTAGCAGGTGGGCGCACACTCCACCAGCTCAGAGGTCTGCTTCGTACCAACTATTCCTTACAGACAGAACTGAGTGCCCTAAGACACCAGAGCAGTACTCACCCGCCACAGATTAGCTCTTGGGTTCTGGGGCACAGAGCCCCAACCTCAGACCTACAAAAGTCCGGGAACCCTGAGATCAACCCCCAGATACTGCTCCAAGGGGCAACCAGTTATTCCTAACAAAACCGACCAAACCATGGGACACAAAGGTTACAGAAGCTGGTCACTAAATTTACAGCAAGAAACCCAGAAGAAGGGCAGCTGTCTCCAGGACTTCTCCCGGTGAAAGGAGAGCCCTCTTGACTAATCAGGGCCACAGTTACCACCCAGGTCTCTATGCCTAAGGTGAGCTGTAACAACTCCTGAAAAACACAGGCCATCCAGTGACTATAACCAAAAAGCTGAGAAGGCTTCCTTCAGGAAAAACCATCTTCCTGCCAAAGGGATTCTCTCCACTACAACAGTCCAGGAACAACCAGAAACTAAATTCAAACAACTAAGATAGCCCAATGGGTAGAGGACAGCGTAAAAGTCCAACCAACAAAGGCCAGAGCAATATGGCATCTCCAGAACCCAGTTATCCAGGGGCAAATAGCCCTAGAAACCCCAGCATAAATGAAATTCAAGGAGATGACCTAACATCTATGCTCACGAAGATAACAGAGGAAACAAATAAAATACGAAAAGAATTAGAGGAAGATAAAAACAAACATATCATGGCTATCCGTAAAAAAATGGAGGAAATTAAAGACAAGGAGATTATGGCCATCCATGAAGAAATATGGGAAGCTGCAGCCAAACAGTCTGTGGCCTTTAGAGAGGAAATGCTTAAATCACTGAATGAAATAAAAGAAACAGTGGATTCTTCAAACAAGCAGCTGAAGGAAATGATGGAAAAACATGAAAATACAGTCAGACAGGGGAAGGAAACCAACAAACTAGCTCAAGAACTGAAGATAGAATTGGAAAAATTAAAAAAAAACACAAATGGAAGAAATTGTAGAGAGAAAGAACTTAGGGAAGAAAGCAGGAACTACAGAGGTTAGCATAACCAATAGGATACAAGAAATGGAAGAAAGAATCTCTGGTGTGAACGATACAATGGAAGAAATAGATGTATCTGTCAAAGAAAATGTTAAATCTAAAAAATTTCTGACACAGACCGTCCAAGAAATTCAAGGCAACATAAAAAGACAAAACCTAAGAATAATAGGAATAGAGGAAAAAGAAGATTCCCTGCACCAAGGCCCAGAAAATACTTTCAACAAAATCATCGAAGAAAATTTCCCCAACTTAAAGGAGAGGCCAATAAGAATACAAGAGGCCTATAGAACACCCAATAAATTAGACCAGAAAAGAAAATCCTCCCGCCACATAATAATCAAAACTGTAAGTATACAGAACAAAGAAAAAATACTAAAAGCTGCAAGAGAAAAAGGCCAAGTAACATATAATGGCAAACCCATTAGAATCACACCTGACTTTTCAACAGAGACTATGAAAGCCAGAAGGGCCTGGAGAGATATCATGCAGACCCTAAGAGAACACAGATGTCAGCCCAGGCTACTATACCCTGCAAAACTCTCAGTCCTCATAGACGGAGAAAACAAGATATTCAACGACAAAAACAAATTTCAACAATACCTACAAACAAATCCAGCATTACAGAAGACACTGGAAGGGAAAATACAACCCAAGAAAGCTGGCTACATTCAAAAAAACACAGGAAATAAATAACCCCACTACAGTAAACCAAAAAGCAACCAAGCACACAACCGTATGACCACAGCCAACATCAAATTCAAAGAATCTAACAGCCACTGGTCATTATTCTCTCTCAATATCAATGGACTTAATTCTCCAATAAAAAGACAAAGACTAACAGAATGGATGCATAAACAAAACCCAGCAATCTGTTGTATACAAGAAACACACCTACGTCACAAAGATAGACATTACCTGAGGGTAAAAGGATGGAAGACGGCTTTTCAAGCAAATGGACGCAAGAAGCAAGCAGGAGTAGCCATTCTAATATCTGATAAAATACTCTTTCAACCAAAATTAATCAAAAGAGATGGGGAAGGACACTTCGTACTCATCAAGGGAAAATTCCACCAAGAAGACATCACAATCCTGAACATTTATGCCCCAAATACAAGGGCACCCACATTTATGAAAGAAACATTGATAAAACTTAAACCACATATAGATCCCCACATACTAATAGTGGGAGACTTCAACACCCCACTCTCAACAAAAGACAGGTCAACAAAACAGAAATTAAACGAAGAAACAATATCTCTGACAGAGGTCATGAATCAAATGGACCTAACAGACATTTACACCCAAACACAAAAGAATTTACCTTCTTCTCAGCACTTCATGGAACCTTCTCCAAAATAGACCACACAGTTGGTCACAAAGCAAGCCTCAACAAATACAGGAAGATTGAAATAACCCCTTGTATCCTGTCTGATCACCATGGAATAAAGCTGGACCTCAGTAACAACAGAAATAGCAAAAAGCCTACACATACATGGAAACTGAACGACTTGCTACTAAAAGACAGCTGGGTCAGGGAAGAAATAAAGAAAGAAATTAAAATCTTCCTAGAACTCAATGAAAATGAAGACACAACATACCCAAACTTGTGGGACACAATGAAAGCAGTGCTAAGAGGAAAGTTCACAGCAATAAGTGCCTTCAAGAAGAAATTTGAGACAGAGCATTCAAGCAACTTAATGGCTCACTTAAAAACCCTAGAAAAACAAGAAGCAGACACACCAAGAAGGAGCAGATGGCTGGAAATAATCAAACTCAGGGCTGAAATCAATCAATTAGAAACAAATAAAACAATTCAAAGAATCAATGAAACCAAGAGCTGGTTCTTTGAGAAAATCAACAAGATAGACAAACCCTTAGCAAAGCTAACTAAAAGGCAGCGAGACACCATCCAAATCAACAAAATCAGAAATGAAAAGGGGGACGTAACTACAGACACTGAGGAAATCCAAGCAATCATTAGGACTTACTTCAAAAGTCTATATGCAACAAAATTTGAAAATTTAAATGAAATGGACAATTTTCTTGATCGATTCCACTTACCAAAGCTAAATCAGGACCAGGTAAATCAATTAAATAGTCCTATATCCCCCAAGGAAATAGAAGCAGTCATCGAAAGTCTCCCATCCAAAAAAGGCCCAGGACCTTATGGTCCTGAAAAATAAGGAAATCATGAAATTCGCAGGTAAATGGTGGGATCTGGAAAGGATCATCCTGAGTGAGTTGTCCCAGAAGCAAAAAGACACACATGGTATATACTCACTCATATAGACATACAACGTAGAACAAACCCACTAAAACCTGTGCACCTAAAGAAACTAAGTAAGAGAGAGGACCCTAACTAAAATGTCCAATCCCCCATCCAGAAAGGCAAAGAGGATGGACATCAGAAGAAGAAGAAAACAGGAAACAACCTAGGAACCTACCACAGAGTGCCTCTGAAAGCCTCTGCCCTACAGACTATCTAAGCAGATGCTGAGCCTGATGGGCAACTGTTGGGCAGAATGAATGGAATTTTATGTAAGAATTGGGAAATAGTAAGAGCTGGAGAGGACAGGGTCTCCACAAGGAGAGCAACAGAACAAGAAAAATTTGAATACAGGGAACTTCCCAGAGACTCATACTCCAATCAAGGACTATTCATAGAGATAACCCAGAACCCCTGCACAGATGTAGCCCAGGGCAGTTCAGAGTCCAATTGGGTTACATAGTAATGTGAAGAGGGACTGCCTCTGACATGAACTGACTGGCCTGCTCTTTAGTCACCTCCTCCTGAGGGGAGCAGCCTTACCAGGCCATAGTAGAGGACAATGCAGCCACTTTTGATGTGAACTGATAGACTAAGATCAGAAAGGAGAGGAGAACCTCCCCTATCAGTGGACTTGGGGAGTGCCATGCATGCAGAGGGAGGAGGGAGGGTGCGATTGGGAGGGGAGGAGGGAGGGGCTTATGGGGGGATGCAGAATGAATAAAGTGTAATTGATGAAAAATTTAAAAAAAAGGAAAAAATAATTTAAGAACCTTAAATGACTTTCAAAAGTGGAGAAAAACATGGAGTTAGACAATTTACAGGGAGCACGTCTCGCCCCTTGGGGCAATGGTCTCCTGAACCTACTCATACCTCGGACACCACCACTGCTAGTTCTAGAACTGATGCAGGATGTTCCAACGAGGGGGTTAAGGCTTCTCATACTATTTCCTATAAGCCCACACCTGTTTATTTATATCCCCCATTTTTATTCATTATTAGCCAAATAGAGCCAAGTAATTGTGGTAATGATACTTGCTTTTTTGCCCAATGCTGGAATGCTAGTAAATTTACTACCTGGTTACTCACATGCCTCGCTGGGCGCCTGTGCCTGTTGATGCCCCTCACGCTATGACTCTCTTCAGACAGAAAAGGGATCTTGGAATTAACAGCCACCATTGTTACTGCCATCTCATTGGCGGCTGTTGGAGCTACCACCGTGGCATTAGCCATGAGTCATACTGTGCAGACTGCTCAGACCCTGAATAATCTTTTAGCCAATGTAGCTCATGCCTTAGATGTACAAAAAGGAATTAATGCTCAACTAAAAGGAGGCTTGATGGTGTTCGATCAGAGGATTGACCTCGTGCAGGAGCAAATTGATACCCTATGGCAAATTGCTCAACTTGGCTGTCAATGGAAGTATGCTGGACTTTAAGTCACTAGCATACAACATAAGAATTTTTCCTGTGCTGCAAATCTGTCTAAACAATTGTCGAGCTATATTTTAGGTAATTGGACTGGAAAACTCGATACTACGATGGAGCACCTGAGAGTGGCCATTGTCACGGTAAATTCTACCAGAGTGGACACAGGACTAGCCACAGGAATATCATCATGGATTGCTGCAGCCATGAATCATCTGAAGGAATGGGCGGGCATGGGAGCATTAGCAGGCCTTCTGGTGTTGGTCTCCTTGGTTTGCCTGTGGTATATATGCAAGATTAGAGTCTCACAACAGCGTAATGCAGCCATGACCATTCAGGCCTTTAGAGCCATTGAAGCAGGACAGTCTCCCCAAGTATGGTTGGCTACCATAAAAAGCTAAAATGTTATGCTCAGGATGCGAGGCTAAGCACTCCACTCAGGATCACCCGCTTTGGACCCAGAGAAGAGCATGTCTGATTGCATGCGGGTTGATGCCCCAGGTCCCGCCTCTGAGAAAAAGGTATCGGATGGGTCTGATGCTCTTTGGGTGGATGACACCTAAATGAACATCGGTACAAAGTCCCAATTTATTTCTAATATCAGAGATCAGACCTCTACTCTTGCCTGATGTGTCTTAAAAAAAAATGGGGAACTGTAGAGAGCTGTGTGATGCCGCGCCTTAAAGAGGGAGCTGGTTTCCGCCTTCCACCTTCCCGATGGTGAGTGCTCTCTGTTACGAACAACTCTACATTTGGCTAAGGCTGAGGATCTGGCTTGCTTCCATGTATGTGGACCTATCTGCATTGCCCACGTGGCATGCTGGGGTTGGCTACCCAGAGGTTATTTAAGCTGTGGGTTGGCTTTCCCCAGGGTCAGATGATTGTTCAAGGTTCCTGAATAAACTGCATTGAAAAATAAAATAAAAAAATAAATAAAATAACAAGCTTTTTCTTCAATGGTATTAGGGGAAAAAAAAATCTGTCCCCAGCAAAGAATAGTGCAAAGAATAATAATAACTGAGTCTCCGCTGATGGAGGCACCCCTCACAGTTCTCTTCAGATGCATCAGAGAAGAATCTTGGAGAAAGACTATGAGCTACCTCACACTGGTGCTGCTGATTTGTAGATCTTCCCAGAGTTCCTCATTTCATTTGGCCATCTAGCTGAGCTTCAGGACAGTAACAGCTACTTAACTGGGGTATCAGATCAAGCAACTCAGACATCTGAGTCTTTCCCAGATGGACCCTTCGACCTTAGGAGCAGACAGAGCCCTACTCTAAGAAATCTGTATTTTAGTACAATTTTCCAGTCTCCAAGACACAAGGAGACAGTTCCTCTTCAAAGTCACAGGGTCCTTTGTGTGCACATTCCAATACACAAACAACATTCAGTGCAGATATCTCTACCCCATAGCTGAGAAATCCCAAATCCAAACAGGTCAAAGTCAACAACAATTAAAGCAAAAAGTGACCATATATTTGAAAGTAAGGAGTGGTAAATGGTTAATGAATGAAAAAAAAAAAACAAGAAATAAAAAGGAAAGGACATAGATAATTCTAGATATGGTAGTGTAGAAAGTTTATTATAGATAAAAGGGACAGCACAGCCAGATGCAGGGACATCTGGGAGAGTCCAGAGGAGACATGACTGTGAGCCTTATGAGGAAAGGAAGGAGGGAGAGGGGAAAGCCAGACCAAGGGGCCAGGATAGTAAATGATAGATAAAAAAGGCCAGGTAACCAAAATGGTTGGATTATATAAGGAAGACCATCCAGGGAAAGTGGAGCTCAGCCCCTGGGCTAGAAGGCTGGGGATGCCAACCATTACCCAATCACAGGTAGAAACAGAGGGATGCTGGGAGAACCAGCAGCTGGGCCTGCTTTGCTTTGTTAAATAGATACCTCAGCCATTTGTCCCAGCATTTGAGACTTAACAGTAGGGAAGAATGAGGAGATTGAAATGATTTAACTATAATCTCCAAAATTTGTTGTAAAAAGTTAAAACAGGCTTCATGCTCCGATAGTTTTCTGGGACTAGACATGCATAGCAGAGCACACCAAGAATTATACACTCCTTTTCCTTGGGGTGCGCCATTGTTAGAATAATAACATTCCAGTTATGCTTGGCCACACCAGATTATCCAGGTCTTCTGTGTTTGTTGAATCAGTATAACTACAGAAATTTGGTTTCTAGAAATAAGTTTAGCTGCTTTTCCAGAATCTTGATTGCCTTGGTCTGTGAACTCCAAGTATTGCCAGTTTGGACATTTCCTAATCATCTAAAATTGAGTAACTGACATTTCTGTTCAAGCAGAAAAGCTCTCACCATCCTTTTTTTTCCATCCCTTTCTTTACAGTGATGACACCAGCTTCAAAGTTGGTCACTGAATTCAATTTATACATAGGTGCCTCTTTATTTGTAATTACTCACCCCATGAAACCCATGGGATGTTTGAGGAACCTCATTCACTGGTCCCTTTTTCATTTCACTTACCGGGTTAAGGTCCAGCCTGAAATGAGTTGCAAGACACTGGGCTACAAAGGCAGGATTGGGTGGTTCAAACAAGTCTTAACTACATAGCATAAAGAAAGGCCGAATTTTGGGAGACATTGCTCTAAACAGAAAATAATAAAAAAATCCATTTTTAATTAGGAATAAAATTCTTTTTAAAAAATATTTAATTTTTTCTGTGCATTAGTGTGAAGGTGTTAGATTGCTTGGAATTGGCATTCCAGCTGTGAGCTGTCACATGAGTGATGGGACTTGAAGCTGGGTCCTTTAGAAGAGGAGACAATGCTCTTAACCACTGAGCCATCTCTCCAGTCCCAGGAATCAAATTCTTAATGACTGGTAAATGTTGGAGAAGAGAAAGAAATAAGAGATTAGAGCAGTGATGCATAATGAAAGTAAAACTTACTAAGTAATACCAACAATTGACTTTTTTAGAAAGATAAATATAATTGAAAAACTACGTAGGTATACTGACTTTGAACATAAGCGGGCCCTTCTCTGGTAGAGCTAATAGCATTAATCATATACTTTTTGACCTTGATTCTACCTTCAGTGTTAGCTGCTGAGATTGGTAACCTGACATACAAAGCTACCACCAATAGATGAGTCTCAAATTTTTGAGCAGACATAGCCCTATGAAGACTGTAAATAAATGCATAGGATAGACCTTACTTGGAAATTCAATATTCACTGGCTCCATCTGACCTACCGAAATTGAACACCCACCAATCTGGTCCATTTTCACTCACATGCAAAAGTTAATAGGTGCTCGAAATTGAAAAATCACTAACCCTGTAGGGATCACGTCCCTTTTCATAGGGTGACCCCTGCAGCTGCCTGCCTTAGTCTTTGATCTAGCTATTGCCTACCCTGATTCACACAGCAATTGAACATAATAAATTTTTCTTCCTGTTCTGAACAGAAGACACAAACCATGCTCCACATGCAAATCCTTTCACTGTAACTACAATGGACAGTTTATTACTAACTCAAAGTATAAAGCTCTTTTGTGATACAGCTGTTTAACTAAATAATTTAGAAATTTTAATCAAGAGGAAAGCAAGGTCATTGTCCTAGGGGAAAACAGAGTGGGATGAAGGTGACCTCAGTCAGAAGAGCTTGCCTTGGAACATTTATCTACAAGGCTAAAGATGTAACTGTTCTAGAACTAATATCCCCTCCCCAGGAGAAATCACTGCAAACACAATTAAAAGATTAATTATGACAGCATACATTTAATGACAGCATACATTCAGCTCTGGCCAATGCTCAAAAGGAGCCAGCTGAGGACAGAATTTTGCATTACATGTATCTTGTAAACCTTAATTCACTTTTAGGTAAAGGCCTCAGGTTATGTTTTCAACAATTTAAATGGGGACTGGAGACATATAAGTCTAGCCACTTAAAAAGATGGGAGATTTACACAGTAAAAATATTTCCAGAAGTACACCAGTGCCCTCAAACAGAAGGCCATTCTTCAGGGATAGGGTCCTGAATTGAGTATGCCAGAAGAGAAGACAGGAAAAGGCAACATTGAAAAAAAATAAAACCTGGGATGGGGAGGTCTTGTACAAGCTATGTGTTAAGCCAAGTAAGCATTTTTGTCCTTCAGTTCATTTATTTAATCACTTAACAGCCAGATGGAAAATGCCATCCTCCTTTCCTCCCTGTCTCATCCCCACACCCCACCCCTCCCTACCTCTATCCTCATAGAAGCACATATCCCCTTCCCCACTTAAGTACCAACATACCCTGATGCATCAAGTCTAAATGGAACCAACTGTTCCCTTTCCCACTGAAGCTAGGCAAGTCAGTCCAGGTGGAAAGAAAGTGATCCAAACCCAGGCACAGAGTCAGAAACAGCCAGGACTCCAACTGTTAGGGGAGCTACATGATGACCAAGCTGCACATCTGCTACATATGTGGAGGGGTTCTATGTCCAGCCCATGAATACTATTTAGTTGGTGGTTCAGCCTCTGAGAGGTCCATGGCCAAGTTAGCTTCTCAAGAATAGCATCTGGTATACTACTTTCAGGGAAAATGGAAGGAAATGGTTAACTTCTGTGATGTCAGGAGAAAATATCATAAGTAGAAACAAATTCACGAGGAGTCTAATGAAACAGAGCTGCAGTAAGAGGAACACAGGGTCTCTCAAGAACATTACTAACCAAGCCTACAGTGGCCTTGGAATTGACAACCACAGCCCCATGTGGTGGGAAGAGGTGGGATCTCATGATCTGAAGCAATGCCTCCCCAAAGGCCTGGAACTCAGACCATTATGGGCTCTCTCAAACATATTCCTGGCTTTTGAGAAGGAACTCCATTTTATTCTCAATACATGGAGAACTTAGTGAAAGCTCCCAAGGCCTAGGTCCCAATCTGTTACTGGCTATGCCAAAAATGTTAATGGTAATGAGAAAGAACTATGCCATTCCCCTTATGTGAAGGCCTCATGGAATGCCTTCATTAATCAGGACAGCTGTGAACACAAACATGGCTGCTCTGACAAGAGATCACATCCAAAGACTTTCTAGATATATATGATCTGGATGGAATATAGACACATCTTTTTGCTGTACTAGGCCTAGTTTAGCAGATGAAGGCACTAAACTCCTGGAGGACAATTACATCAGGGGAATAAAAGTTACGTTAACACCTTTATGTCACCACAGGCTGTAATGTTGGTTGTGACCCTGTAAGATCGACTTGAGCAGCTTGGTAGAGGCCTGTTCTTTGATATGAGGATCGGCCTGGTAGCTGGTTGTAAATCAGAGTTGTCTCTCTCCTTTGCTAGTGTTGGGAGGCAAATTTCCAGCTCCCGCCGCTCAGCTGGCTTCTCCTCCCTGCACTCACCATGTTGCGACTTCGGACCTTGCATCAGTTCCCCTCGCAGCACCCAAGCAGCGCCGGTGGAGCTCAGAGCTCTTCACCTGGACCCAAAAAGCCGGCCCAGCGACAGGATTCTTTTCCTCCACAGAAAGGAATCCGGAAGGACACGACCCCTCTATTGACTGGCAGGTCCGGCAGGAGGCCCTGATTGGCTAGAGAGACTTGAGTGACATGTACCCCTTCCTTAGGTTTAGGCTGTCTACCTTAGGGTTAGAGTGTGCTGAAGGGACACAGCCTGTTAGTCCATGATCCTGGATTCCTGTCCAGGGCAGCACCTTCTCCAGATCTGCGGAGATTCGCAATTCATCAGCGCTAGTGCCTACACACCCAACCTCGGGACCGCCCAGCCCTCCCAACCTGGCCGCTCAGCCACTTGCTGCTCCCCTCTGTGGGAGGGGACCCTAGGCTCCCCAACTCAAGATCTCAGGGCATGCCTAAGCTTCCCCACAGCACTCAGGAGGCAGTTCTGCTTCTTCCTCCTGGTGGATCAGGCTTCCATAGCCCAACTCAACTGCAGTGAAGTTACCCATCCGTCCCACAAATGGAAGGGATCCTAGAATATTAACAAGATAATTTAATTATTTATACATTTTATAATTAAAGAACAAAATACAAATTTAGGTGACTTCTCTATTAAATTACCATGGTGTTTAAATGCTTTAGCAGTAATATACACATATATAATGTAAATATAAAACATTTGAATCACATACTCCAAGAAGCCCATTCCTAGATGATTAGCATGTCTAGAAAACATATTCAGTACAATCAAGCAATGCTGACGAAATGATTGTCTCGGAGGATGAAAACATTCTAGGCCTAGATTTGATTGTATGGAGGCTAGAAGCTTGCAGGACTAGGCTTAGGTTAGCAGATGAAGGCACTAAGCTCCTGGAGGACAATTACATCAGGGGAATAAATGTTACTTTAACACCTTTATGTCACCACAGGCTGTAATGTTGGTTGTGACCCTGTAAGATCGACTTCAGCAGCTCGGTAGAAGTCTATTCTTTGATATGAGGATTGGCCTGATAGCTGGTTGTAAATCAGAGTTGTCTCTCTCCTTTGCTAGTGTTGGGAGGCAAATTTCGGGACAAGCCCGGTCAACATGTGTATGCTAGCATGCTAATCTCTAACAGGCCTGGTTAGCATACTGTTTACCTGTGGGGTGATTTAGAGACAGTCCTCCCCGCGGCTAAATTCTATTTAGTGTCACCTACTATTTCCCAAGCATTGGAAATCCTTTACATCAATTCTACTCTTCCTCATCACAGCTTAATACTGGAGTGCTACCCAACACACGAGATGCCGTTTGCAACCCCCAAAAAACTACTTCGGAATGGATCTTACACCTAAAGGTTAAATGCTAAGAGCGGAACCTGTAGAAGACATTAGAGAAACTGGAACACTGAAGAGAAACTGAAATACTCCGAATTTGGCATGCCACCACAAGGATGATTCTGCACACAAACCCCTGCTGCAAACGCTCTGCATAGATGCGGCCCCCTCAGTGAAGTGACTCAGATGCCACCTCTGGGTCCAGCGAGCACCCAGGACCACAAGGTCTCTCCCCAGTGGCTGCTGCTCACCAGCCAGTCCCGGAAGAGACCCCGCATACCAGCTCCCGCTGCTCAGCTGCCTTCTCCTCCCTGAACTCACCATGTTGCGACTTTGTAGCTTGCCTCAGTTCCCCTCAAGCACCCAAGCAACAGAAGAGGTTGCTCACGTGGTTCACCTGGAACCACAAGAGCCTGTTCAGCAGCTGGAGCTGAACCAGCAGAAAGGTATCTGGAAGAACACGCCCCCTTTCTTGACTGGCAGGTCCGGACAGAGGCCCTGATTGGACAGAGAGTCTTGAGTGACAGGAGCCCCTTCCTTAGGGTTAGGGTGTCTCCCTTAGGGTTAGAGTGTGCAGAAGGGACACAGCCAGTTAGTCCCTGACCCTGGCTTCCAGTCCGTGCCCTCGCCTTCTCCAGATCTGCAGAGGTTCGCATTTCAGCAGTGCTAGGGCCTGTTCTCCCATAGCCTCTGTCTGCCTGCACACCCAGCCTCGGGACCGCCCAGCCCTCCCACTCTGGCTGCTCAGCCACTTGCTGCTCCCCTCTGTGGGAAGGGGCCCTAGGCTCCCCAACTCTAGAACTCAGGACATGCCTGAGCTCTCCCACAGCGTTCTGCTTCTTCTTCCTGGTGGATCAACCTTCCACAGCCCATTACTCAACTGCAGTGGAGTTACCCATCTGTTCCACAAATGGAAGGGGTCCTAGAATATTAACAATTAAGGAGAAGTTTTTAATTATTCATACATTTTATAATTAAGGAACAAAATACAAATTAAGCTGACTTCTCTATTAAATTAGCATGCTGTTTAAGTGCTTTAGCAGTAATATGCATATATGTATATAATATAAAATATAAAAGGTAGGAATCACATACTCCAAAAAGCCCATTCCTGTGAGATGATTAACATGTCTAGAGAACATATTTAGTACAATCAAACAATACTGATGAAATGATTGCAGGATTCTTAACTTAGGCTAAATCATATTCATCTTTGAAGGAATGTCAAGTTATTTATAGTTATTTACAAGTATTTCAGAGGAGTTTGTTAGATTTTATAAATGACTCTCACAGGAGTTATATACTCTTCTGAAAGAACAACAGGCATTGTATTTTATAATAAATGCAAAATGCACTCTTGGCAAAAAGTATAAAATCTACTAACAGAATTTTGATTGGGACTCTGTGTTCCTCATACATTTCATTTCTGAATGTTACGATTTTTTTAATTTTATTTTTATATTAATTAAGTTTATTCAATTTGTATCCCAGCTGTAGGCCCCTTCCTCATTCCCTCCCAATCTCACCCATGCTCCCTCATTTCCATCCATGCCCCTCTATGTCTTTTTTGAGACTGATACTCCAACCAAGGACCATGCATGGAGATAACTTAGAACCCCTGCACATGGCAACTAAGTATACAAGTGGGTTTCCTAGTAAGGGGAACAGGGTATCTCTCTGACATGTACTCAGTGGCTGGCTCTTTGATCACCTACCCCTAAGGGGAGAGCAGCCTGACCAGGCTACAGAGGAAAACAATGCAGCCAGTCCTGATGAGACCTGATAGGCTTGGGTCAGATGAAAGGAGAGGAGGACCTCCCTATTAGAGAAATTTCAAGAAACAACAATTTTCTTTTGTGGCTTCATGCTTGGTTCAGATAATTGCACCTATATTTCACCTGGTACCTGTGAAAACCTTGGGAGAAAAGCAGTTAACAGATGACAATCTCTGTGGAACACTGTCTTTAGCAGCCACATCTTCCCAAATGGGAAGGGAAACAAAACAAAACCAAAATAAAACAAAACATCTGTATTAGTAAAGATTCTCTAGATGAACAGAACTGATCGAATGAATGCACATGTGTAGAACGTGGGTTTATTAGAATGGCTCACATGCTGAAAGATTATTTAATCATACTGTGAACCCTGAGATGGTGTCCTGGAAAAATCTGTCTCTAGTTGTGGTATGCCTCAGTGCAAGCCCACACCTTTAATCCATGAACGCTTTATTAAAACAGGCTTAAATAAACTCAACCATAGGTCAAGAGGTCAACAAGGGTGAGTAGGAAGGTAGGCTGGGTGCTTTCTATGCCTTTCTGAGCTAGTAAGTTTTCACCCAGGCATCTGACTCCAGCATCTTTATTGGTGACATCAAATCTTTTGCTTAAAAACAAAACAAAACAAAAAAGCCAGTAATGGTTCAGCCAGTGTGGCTGGATGTCTCAGCTGGTCTTCAGTATATACCAGACTCCTTAAGAAGTAGGCTTTAATGCCAGTTTTAAAAAAATTAGCTTGCCAGCCAGAGGTAGGGCCAGCAGACAAAGAGAAAGAGCTACCATCTCCAATATCATATGTTACCATCAGAGACTGTGGCCAAGATTAAAGGTGGATTTTATCACATCAAAAATCTAGATTGAAGAAAGAGTTTTTCCACTTTCCCAACAGTTTGGGTTTTAGTTAATTCCAGACATATAGTCAATTTGGCTGCCTAGAAGAGCCATCATAACAGAAGAAAAAACAGAAGAGCTGAGAAAGATTTTTTTTTTTCCTGTCGCAGGCAAGGAGAACATGGAAGTCTTTTC
Organism: Meriones unguiculatus; assembly: GCF_030254825.1. NCBI lineage: Eukaryota > Metazoa > Chordata > Mammalia > Rodentia > Muridae > Meriones > Meriones unguiculatus. Next base: position 705,296 of record NW_026843651.1, read on the forward strand.
TAAAGCATGATTTTCTTCAACAAAGGAAGCTTTGGGGTTTTACTTAGGGAATCTGGATAAGTTCAAATATAGGTTTGCCTACTTTAAAGCATGCTAAGTTAAATCCTTTTCTTAACATGGTAATAGTGTATAAGGAGAGATATTTAAATGCATCTTAGCTCAAAGTCATGCAGAAACATTTATAAAATATAAAAGTAATGGACAGAAATGCTTCTGTAATGTTCATCTTGTACCACAAGGTCTTAGATGAAAATAAGGAACACTAAAAATCGTTTGCATGCAGCCTGTACTTTCAATCATGTTGTATGATTTCACAGATATAAGTATCAAGGCCATTTTCTCATACATACAAAGATAGAGAATACAAATTCAGAAAACATCAAGGAAATCACCTATCAGCACCATGGACACTATTCTTAGAGGAACAGCTTTGTTGAACTAGTCTAACTTCACAATGAGCCTGTTTTTGCCTATGAGATGGTTGGTTCTGAGGAATGCTGCAGCTACTTTCATACAGGAGCAGAAAGAGTTCATTTTAAGTAGCCCTGGCTGCTATCTGTCTCACTGCTGTGATATCTCTGTAGAGATTACTACAATTTTAAGCGTTATTTTTATTTCATATACATGGGTGTTTGCCTCCATGTGTCTATGTTCAGTAACAACAGAAGCTAGAAGATTGCAGGAGATGGCATGGACTGGAATTAGAGCAAATGGTTAGCTACCATGTGGTTTCTGGAGATGGAAACTGTATCTTCTGTACCAATATCCATTGTTCTTAACTGCTAAACTATCTCCCTAGCTACATTTTAATTTAAAATGTATTTTTATACATTTTAATTAAAGTATATTACATTGCTTTCCCCATTTTTTGTCCTCTACTTTTTAATTTTTATTTTTATTTCATTTCATTATTTTTCCCCAAAGACTTGTGTCTGACCCTCCCCAGGCGTGACCCTGTGACCTGGTTTGTTTACACACACGTCCACCCCAGATGGTGACCAGCTCGACCCTGTCCACTCCGTCCTCCTGAGGAGACTAGGATTGAGAGAGGTGACAGGAAATGGCTCTCCCGGATGCCCCTGCTGTAGTCATGGCTATGACAAGGGATCTCTCTGTAGCTGCTTCTGGCTGTAGGTTCCCACCCAGCCCCAGGAAGGACACACCACAGCAGGTCCGGCTGTTTAGTCACTTCCTCCACCAGGTTGGGGGAAGCAGCTGCACACTCACCATATTGCAACTTTGGACCTAGCCTGAAATCCCATCACAGCACACAGCAGCTGTGCTCAGACCAGATCATACCAACCTTTAACCTCTTCTCAGCTACAGAACTGCAGCAAGGTGGTGGGAAGAACCTGCCTCTTCCTGTGACTGAAGGGAAGGAGGGTTCTGATTGGACAGTGAGTCTTGAGTGACATGAGCACCTCCCTTAGGGTTACAGTGTACTGAAATGAAAAAGTACAGTGATTCTTGGTCCAGGCTTCCATTTCAGTCTTTTTCCATATCTGCAGAGATTTGTATTTCATCATGATCTGTGCCTATCCTCTCCTTGCCTACCTTCTGTCTTCCAGTACACAGTAGGCACTTTCCCTCTTCCTCTTGGAATCAAGACAGATAGCTGTACAGTCCATTATTCAACCTGCAGGGAGTAAACAAACTTTCCCACAGGTGAAAGGGTGCCAAAAATATTAAGAATTGAGAGATTTTAAAAAATACAGAGAGATATTTGTTCTGTGTTTTCATGCTGGGGCTAAGTAAACTGCAGCTATTTTTCAATGCTAAAACCAATGATGTAGAAACAAAGGCAACAATACAAAGAATCATTGTAACTAAGAGCTGTTTGTTTTTTACTTTGTTTTTTTGAGAAAATCAACAAGATAGACAAACTTCTAGCCATAAGAAAAAGATAGACAGTATCCAAATAACCAAAATCAGAAATGAAAAGGGGGACGTAACAATAGACCCTGTGGAAATCCAAATAATTGTTAGGTCTTATTTCAAAAGACTATATTTAATAAAATTGGAAAATCTGAAGGAAATTGACATTTTTTTCCTGTGTCTCTTGTTCCTCCCCTCCCCCATTCCTTCCACCCTCCTTTCTTTAGGAACCCCGTTGAAGTCCCTTGGGTCGGGACAAGGAGCCAGAGGGCAGCAAATGAGCAAGAAGAGAGGTGTGAGAGGAAAGCTAGGAGAAAGAAGCAGGAGAGAGAGATCCTGGAACTACGTGAAGATGGACTGGATATAATATTTCACAAAAAGCAAGTATAATGTGGGGAATCTAAATGTTAGGAAACTATGAGGGTTTGGAGGTTTAGGATGCAGTAACTATTGCCCTACATTGTGTTCTAGGTTAACTAAATGAGCCCAGTCTTTGTGTGGTGATTTGTGTATACAGCTGTTTAGGATTAACAGCAAGCTTTACCAGAAGGTATATCAATAGTAAATATTAAACAACACCTACAACGTGATAGTTTGAATTCTACTTTCCCTATTGACATTCTTTTACTTATTTTTCTTTATTGCCTAAACTAACACTTGGAGCACAATACTGAAAAGGAGTGGGGGTGGTGAACATAGATGACAAGCTTCTGACCTAAATAAACTAGCCTAAACCTTTGCTCCATTAGTGATGATTTTGGATGCAGGTTTCTCACCTATAGCTTTATTGTGTTGAGAGGTGTTGCCTCTAGCCTTACAACTTTTGAAACTTTTATGATAAAGGTATTTGGATTTTTTCAAAGATTTTGTTGTTTTTTTTTGTAGACGCTATTAAGATGTTCATGTGATTTTTGTTTATACATCATTTATCATTTATGTTGTTTTTATATTTATTGACTAATGTTGTGCCATATTAGGTATAAGCAATTTGTTCATAGTGGAAATCAGAAATGAAAAATCAGAATTGAAAGGGGAGACCTAACAACAGACACTGAGGAAATGCAAACAATCATTAGGTCTTGCTATAAAAGCCTATATGGCATAAAATATGAAAATCTAAATGAAATGGACAATTTTCTTGATAGATTCCATCTTCCAAAATTAAATCAAGATCAGATAAATGGATTGAATAGTACTATATCTCCCAAGGAAACAGAATTAGTCATCACAAATCTCCCTTCCCAAATAAGAAAGCAAGCCACAGTCACCTTGATACCTAAAACCCACAAAGACCCAAAAAAAGAGAACTTCAGACCCATCTCTTTTATGAACATGCAAAAATACTCAACAAAATACTTGCAAACCAAATACAAGAACACATTAAAGATATCATCCATCATGTCCATGCTAGAGCAGTAAATGAGATCAAGGGGATACAAATCAGAAAGGAAGAAGTCAAAGTATCACTATTCACAGATGATATGATAGTATACATGAGTAGACCCACAAATTCTACCAGAGCTCTCCTATACCTGATAAACACCTTCAGCAAAATTGCTGGATATAAAATTAACTCAAAAAATTCTGAAGTCTTCCCGTATACAAAAGACAAGTGAGCTGAGAAAGAAATTGGGGCAACAACAACGTTCCAATATTCACAAATAATATAAAGTACATCGGTTTAACTCTTACCAAGAAAGGGAAAGATCTGTATGAAAAAAAAAAAAAACTTCAAGTCTCTGAAGAAAGAAATTGAAGAAGATATGAGAAGATGGAAAGATTTTCCATGCTTATGGATCAGTAAGCATAATAGCAAAAATGGTCATCCTACCAAAAGAAATCTAGAGATTAATGCAATTCCCATCAAAACATCAACACTATTCCTTACAGACCTTGAAAGAACAATTCTCAACATCATATTAAAAAAAATTGAATAGTTAAAACAACCAGTATGATAAAGAACTTCTGAAGTTATCTCCATCCCTGATCTAAAGCTATACTATAGAGCAAGAGTAATAATAACGCCATAGTACTGGCAGAGAAAAAGACTTGTGGATCAATGGAATTGAAACAGATACCCAGAAATAAACCCACGCACCTACAGACAGGCAGGACTAAGGCCAGAAATTTATACACTGAACCCCCACGGTGTGTTCTTCTCCCCATCAAGCTACTTAAGACCTCCATCCTCTGGTACTACAGCACAGAATCTCCACTTCCCCTCTCAATAGACTACCATATCAGTGTTCTGTCTGAGAGAAAAATCCTGCTTTTGGAAATGCCTGTCTGCTCTCTTTTAAGTCCATGTCAACTGCATCAATCCTGATCTAACAGACACTACAACATGCACTGAGGAAAGCAGCGAATCATTGGTTCATATTTTAAAAGTCTTCATTCAACTAAGCATTAAATGCAAAAACATTTAATGGGTAGACTTCTAGATGTATAAAATCTAACATTAAATCAAGATGAAATAAATTATTAAAACAGATACATAATAACCAAGATAGAAATGGTAATTTAAAAATCTCTCAAAAAAAAAAAAAGAGAAAAGAGAAAAGAACAGCCTAGGTCTAGAGATTCAGCATGAATTCTACAAGAGTCGCAAATAACTCACTACAATACTCCTCAAAGTAGTTCACATAAGGGAAAAGGAAAAAAACTTCCATATTTTGTTAAGACACCAGCAGTATTATCTTGATTACAAAAAAATCAATTTCTGAAAATTAATAACACAACCTAATATTGTGTTAACTAATTAATAGCTCATGTTATAAAGAACTTCTATACAGGTACTCAGTTATTCGTACAAGAGACTTACTCACTTACCTAATACATTATGACTGGAAGCCATGATTACAGACTATGTTAATATTAATGTCAAATATTATTGATTCCCATAATACTAATTATATAGTATACAAACATTCACATTTTATCTTTTATTTACCTATCAACTGAATGAAAAGTTCAATTGACTTGTTCAACAATCATCTTGACATCCTATTTGAAGTTAATCTCCAAGGCTTATAAGTGTAAGTGAGTCCTATATTAAACCTTGTTGGTTTAAAACCCATACATTACATTTATCACTAACACACTGAGATATGGTCCAGGCCCATGAGCACTGTCTATGTTCTAAAATTTATTAATGGGACCATGATTTTTGTTTCACATTGATCTTACCTTATTAATACTAAATCATCTGCGAAAGCAATTACTTTTCTGTTACTGCTGACTCAAAGACAGGCTATTTATTGTCCACAAAAGAATCTTCTTATGGTCTTTTGTCATAAATACAGATTGTATTTTAGGTGAAATGGTTGCTTGGATATGATGCCCTAATCTGTATCTTATGACATTGGACATATTCCATGAAATGATAAAAATTTTGGAACTTGATATATTTTTACACTATTTTCAATTGTATCTTACAGAATTTCATCTCACATTAGGAAAACATTTGTTGAAAGACATTCAAATTTGTCTTCAAATGAGTGCTTTCAGTATCCAAATCATGTAAGATATATACACATACACTTTGACAGAACCTTTTTCTATTTTAATTTGTACTTGCAACTATAAGATGAAAATGTTTTATTGGTTTGAGGATAGTAATTACTTACCAATAATATAAAATCCTGATGCTTCCCTTGCTTATGAGTGAGGCTTACCTGGCATGGAAGAAGCCAGTCCATGTTTCTGTCTTCTTTAGGTCCCATTTCAATTTTGCTCAGCAGCATTTTATGGAGGGCATGGGACACTGCATACACTGCATTCCGTATCGAATAGCTGGGCTCAGAAACGGTCACCACATCATTTTCTTCTGGTTTAATCTCTATAGAAATTGGGTATGTGTCATGATATATAGCATAGCAGGAGATGAGCAATCAAACCTGTCAATCCAGAATTTATGGAAGTAAAAATCTCCTGGGTAGTGGGAGGCTGTAGAAGACTAGAGATAGTTCATTAAGCCAGGGATAGCTCTTGTTTTCGAATATGAGAAGCTTCCTCTGAAAAAGTTCATCAAGTCATTCCTATTTGATAGGGACTCAAAATAAAATGTATTGGTTTGCCATGTTCTACACCTTCCTTCTGGTAGAAAATAATTTATTTACCATGTGGAAAAACTTCAGTTACTTATGTGAGTACAGAATACCTGCACTTTTACCTGTGTATGTTGGTTCAAATTCAGGAAATCAACACCAAATAGTACCCAAGTTTTAATTAGCTGTTGTTTTTCTGCAAAGCCACACAGATTTCTTTCGTTCTTTCCTTCCTTTTCTTTCTTCTCTCTCTCCTTCCTTCCCTCTTCTTCCTCCTCCACCTCTTTTTTCTCTTTGCCCATAAGTATATGCCCTCAGCCCAGCAGAGGTGGACAGATCCTTTTGTACTGAGTCCCCAGCACCCTAACAACTAAGCCCAGTGCACCTTACCTACTCAACCCCCAGCCCCCTAAAAATTATTTATAGGATCCTCCCTGCTCGTGCACCCGCAGGCCAGCAGAGGGCGCCAGAACAACCAATACAAGGTCGTGCACAGCCTCACCCCGGGCGGGGTGCACCCATCTCCCCCAGGAAGCATGCAGGCCTGGAGGGAGCAGAGGACTGTGTTCTCGTCCCGCCAACACCCTGCCTGCGGTTCTGCTCCACACACGAGCCGCTCAGGGACTCCAGGCGGATGGATGGATGGAAGGCCAGGGGTGGACAAGGGAAGGAGGCAGGGAACCCCCAAATCCCTCCTACTCCCCTTCCTCCCCGCCTCCACCCCACGTGTGAGCAGGACTATGAATTCATAACTGCTTGAGATAAGAAGATTGCGGACCTGGGAAAACCGTTCCGGGTAGCAGCGCGTCGCTGGCGGAAGTCCCGCCCCTTATGGCTTCGCTTCCAGATCCGCCCCGCAGAGAACAGAGACTTCCGGGCTCGGAGGCACCGAGGCCGCCCTACCATCTCCCTGGCCTGGGCTGTAAACACAAACCCTCTACTTACAAACAGACCTTTATCCCTTCGTTTCTCACTTCGGAGCTCTTGCTGGTCACGGAAGTCCCAATGGTCCAAGATACATCGCCTCAGAGACCCACCAGCCTGAGAACTACAAACATGGCTTCGGAGCAAGGACTTCCGGGATTGTATCGGAGAACTACAAAAATGGCGTCCACGTGGCGCAATGCATTCGGGGATTGCTCGTAGTCCCGAGTTTGATTCCTTTCCTGTCCGTTGCCTGGACCGTGGACCCTGAGTCGCCTACAAATCCCAGAATCTCATGCGCGCTGTTTCCAGCATTATAAACGCTGCGAGGCGGAGATGCGCATGGAGAGACCCACGACGGTCCCGGCTTTTGTATGTCTCTGTCCGGAGTAGGCGTGGGTTGATGACGCACTTCCGGCCTGGTTTTTTTTTTCTCTCCCGCTGGCGCGCTGGCCGGGGTCGTGAGCTGTCGTGGCCATGTTTTGGGGGAAACGGTGGCCGCGCGCCCCGCTTTCCGGGAATCTCATCGGGGTCTCGTGGCCCCGGAGGCTGCGATGGCGGTGGCCTGCGCGGTCGTGTTGGCGTTGAAAGCAGAAGCGGAGGAGGAAGAGAAGGATCCCGGGGACTGGCGGGACCCTGAAACCTCCCGGAGACGCTTCTGGCGGCTGCGCTCCGGGGACGTGTCCAGCCCGGAGGAGGCGCTGAGCCGCCGGCGGGAGCTGTGCCGCCGCTGGCTGCGGCCCGAGCGGCGCTCCGAGGAGCGGATGCTGGAGCTGCTGGTCCTCGAGCAGTTCCTCAGCCTCCTCGCGCGCCGGCTGCAGGACCCCGTGCGCCACCTGCCCCCCGAGAGCGGGGAGGAGGCAGGGGCCTGGGCGCGCGCCCTGCACCCGGCCTCCCCGCAGGTGAGGACCCCCCAAACCCCGAGACCGCAGGCGAATGAGTCTTCCCACCGCTGTGTCAAGAGCTCCGAGAGGGAAGGGCGCACTTTGGGGTGTCAGGGTTGAACAAGATCCACAGTCTAGGCCCAGGAAGGTGCAGCAGGGTTGTAGCTGGTCCCCTTGTTTCCCGATTAGCAGTGAGGAGGAGGTGGACACTGGCGCTCCCCTTGTCTCCATTCCGCACATTCAGCCTAGTCAAAGCTGCCGGGAGATGCTGCCTAGCTCAGGCTAGTCCCGAAGCCGTGTTTCAGGGGTCCCTGAGTCCAGTCGAGGTGACGTGGGTCGCTTTGTTATCCTGCCACTCGGCTCACCAGCTCCTTGCTACTCAGCAGAGAAAGCGAGCACTAACTGAGGTCTTGCGCCCCTCCAGGGCACCCCGACTTTCAAGGCCGAGGCTGAATGTCCGACCCAGGGAGAATGGCAGCAGCTGGCCGTGGATCCCCAGAACGGCTCGTGCAAAGAGAGCGCGGAGGACTAAGGGAGCACGACGGTGCCGGGTGAGTGAGGCTCCTCTCTGACGCCCTGTGGTCCGCATGGCTCTGGTGAGCCAGGGTCTCCTCCTGGATGCTGTGATAAAGCATCCTTCCCAGAATACCCCAGTTCTTGTCCTGCCTCTGGAACCCCTCTTCTTCCCAGAATCCCCCAGTTCCCATCCCCCCCCACCTCCCTCTCCCTAAGCGCCCAGGGGAACAGTTCTTATAGATTGATCTCCTGACCCCACCGAGACCTTGGGTTCTAACACTGACATTGGAGTCCCAGGCTGGGCCCATTCTCTCTCTGCTCACATTCTCCCGTTTCAGGCCTGGAGAACCAAGCTACCTGAAACCTAACCTGATCCCAAAGCAGTAGGAGGACTACAAGGGGGCACCAAGCCTGTCCAGGCCTGGGTACAAGGCGCGCCCCCCCTCCCCCTGGGGATGGACTTCGAAAGGGAAGAGAAACCACCTAAAGATGCTGTTCTGCCACCGCCACAGCCCCAGGGTGCTCCAGGAGAGTCAGGGCACACAGCCACCTCTTGCGTCCCTTGTGCGCCCAAGGAGGAAGGGCTTTGGAGAAGTGGAGAGCCAGACGCACGGCCACTTCATAAGTCCTCTGCAGAGCCAAGGAGGAGGGGCTTTGGAGAAGTGACAACCTTGAGGAGTTTGCCACCACTCCTGCCCTTGCTCAGGATCAGCCGCGCCACTTTTGTGAAGTAGCCCCCACTGGAGAACAAGTTTGCTATGGCGAGTGGATTCCAGTTCATCTCCTCTGTCTGCTACTTTGAGTCTGGAAATGACTGGTGAGCCATGCTAATCTCTCTTCCCTTTCTTCCTCTACTTCCTCCTTCATCTCTTCATCTCTGTCCTTCCCTTTCCAGCCCCCGACTCTTCTTAATTCATGTAGGAAGCATTTTCTCCTGACTGCCTTGGAGCAGTTGACTCTATGTTTGCAGAGAGGTTGTAGGTGGACTGGACCTTACTGTGGTCACAGATGTAGTCCCTGAACGTGAGCTGTACATCAGTCCCTCAGGCCAGTGTGGTGCACAGGCCTGAAATTCTAGCTTGATTTTGAGACCTGTGTGGGGTTCACAGCAATTCAGAGACAGCCTGAACTGTGTATAGGAAGCTCTTCCCTGACAGGGCAAGCCAGCCTTCAGCAGGAGCAGCTGTGCACTGTAGGGAGCCCATGAAAATACTCAAGCTTAAGTCAAAGGACAGCCTTATAACTTTAAAAGTGATGGTGCGTACATGAGTTACCTTTATAAATGTAGCTAATGTCTGTCGATTTCAGAATTGAAGTGGTTTTTATAAACATATAGATCAGTTTTATTTGGAGGGGGTTTATGGGGCAGCTTGGAAAATGCTGCTATTTTTGTCTGTGAGGACAGTGTAAACTAGGTTTTTTCCTTCCTCAGGTGGGTGAGCAAGCACATTAAGAAGCCGATTCGCTCCACAGTCTTCAGCTTGGGCTGGCACCTCAACAACATTTGGCTGGCTGCAGGGTCATGTGACTTCAAATGCAGGTGAGGATAAATGGGCACTGCCTGTTGCTCAGCACTGACAGGTACCCGTTGGGCTTCTTTATTTGCAAAGTACAGTACCCTCTGAGCAGCTCGGTGATAAAGGGAACTTCCTAGTCTAGAAAAGGAGCTGGGGCTGGGATGTGGCTCAGCAGGAGGAGAACTTGCTGAGCTTCTCTCTCCTGTATCCTTCTTCTTCCCCTTTCCCTTACTTCTCCATTCCCTCTCTCTACTCTCTCCCTTTCCTGCTCCCTTCCCCTTTCTCCTTTCTCCCTCCCCCTCCTCCCTCCTCTCTCCTCTCTCTCTCCCTTCCTCTCTACTTCTTTCTCCCTGTCTCTCTCCCCCTCTCTCCCTCTCTTTTCTCCCTTTCCCTCTCTCTCACTCCCTCTCTCCCAGTCTCTCCTTTCCTGTCTCTCTTCCTCTCTCCCTCCCTTTCTCTCCTTCTCTCTCTCTCCATCCCTCTCCCTCCCTCTCTACCTCCCTCCTTTTTCCTCTCCCTCTCCTCTGACACCAGATGGCTGTGAGTGCTGGGACTCGAACTCTGGACCTCTGGAAGAGCAGCCAGCACTCTCAACCTCTGAGCCATCCCTGAAGCCACCCTGACCTTGAACTTGTAGCCTTCTGGCCTCCACTTTCAGGTGGCTAGGGCTCCACGCAAGCATCAGTACCCAGTGTATGGCTTTGGGGATCTGGCGAGGGCCTGATGTAGTCTTACTAGCTGGGCCACATCCCAGGTGAGTGAGCCCTCCCACTCTAGGACAGGATCTTGTCGTGTGGCCCTGAGGGATTGGGAGCCTAGTGCACCCTGAGCCATCTGTCTGTGCAGGGCTTGGGAGAATGGCCTCACTCCCTCCATAGACATCATGGTCTTGCTCTTCTTTTAGCCAGGTGTCCATTTACGAGGTGGACCAACAGGACTGTCGCAAATTCTGTACCACTGGCATCAACGGGGCCATGATGATCTGGGATTTCAAGGTATGTCTCTCCAGTGGCAGTTGGCAGCGCTGGGGTGCAGCCCGGGCCATGCATGAACTATCCACTGAGCCGCCCTGCCACAGTGCCTGCTAGAATTGCTGACCCCAGAGTCCCTAAGACAAGGGGAGCACAGCCACCGGCAGTTGGGCGGGTGGTGGCTCCGAGCCACCCTCGTCCTCAGGAAAGCTTGGTGCTATGTTGAAGCCAGCAGTCCACACAGCTGTGCACAGACACAGCTTCACAGTTTACACAGTTGGCCGTGGGCTCAGTCCTAGAATGCCCAGGATTGGGAGGCTGATGCAGAGGGATTGCTCTGAGCTTGGTGCCAGCCTGAGCTAGATGATACAACCTTACCCACACACACACCAAAAAATAATGCAATGAGCCGAGAAGATAGAACATGCATGCACACACATGCACACGTGCACATGCAACAAGTGTGATAATACAAAAAGTAGTATAGGGCCTGGAGTGATGGCTCAGCAGTTAAAGAGCACTCGCCTATGCCTCAGGATTTGGTTCGAGACACCCCTTTGGCAGCTCACGACCAGGTCCATGGAACCTGATGCTCTTCCACAGACAACAGGCACACATGTGGTGTGTACAAAAATAGGTACATACATACATACATACACATAAATTAGCCGGGTGGTGTAGCACACCTGTGACCCCAGTACTCTGGAAGGCGGAGGCAGGGGCATCTCTGTGAGTTCAAGGCCAGTCTGGTCTACAGAGTAAGTCCAGGACAGCCAGGGCTGTGTAGAAAGACCCTGTCTCAAAAAAAACAAAACAGCAAAATGACATAAATACATAAATAAATCCTGAAATAAAGGTCCAGACTTAGGGACACATGTCTTTAATTCCAGGAGTCAGATGAGGATTGGTCTCCGTGGAGTTGGAGGCAGCCTGGTACAGAATTCCAGGCCAGCCAGGGCCAGGCAGTGAGGGGAAGAAGAAGTGGGAAGAAAGGGAGGAAGGAAGGAATGGAGGGAGGGAAGGAAGGAAAAAGGGAGGAAGGGAGGGAAGAAGGAAGGCTGTGCAGCCGGAAGTGATGTGAGCTCTTGGGGAAGGAGATTCCATGCCCCGAGACCGGGGAGTACAGCAGTGTGGCAGAGAGCCAAGGTCTCCAGGGCTGATAGCTCTGCTTTTTCCAGGCCCTGGAGTCATCCATTTAGGGCCTCCACAGCCACACGCACTAGGACCGGGGCTACTTAAATGAAGTAACATGTCTTGGACATAGTAATATTCACTTAATAAAATACATACTTTAAATATTCAAATTGTATGAGCAGGGACAGCAGAGAAACCAGCAAAATAGCAGCTGGTCCATTATTACAGTGAGTAATTTTATTATGGATGAGAGAGGTAAAATGTTCAGAGACACCTGGAAGAGTTTAGAACAGAGAGAAAAAGAAGCAGATTTGATATGACCAAGACTGTCTCAAAGAAAATAAAGAATATTAGGAGAAAAGTAGAGGTAGCTTAGACAGAGAAAAAGTATCCTTTCATCAATGCACAGGCTGGACCTAGGGCCCCCCCCTCACTTAAGTAGCGGGTGTGCAGCTTGGTCAACATGTGGGTCCCTTAAGAATTAGACTGAGAGCTTTCACTGACTGTTGCTTGCCCTTAGTTCCCTTTCCCCTAGCCGGGGTATCTTGACTGTCCTTATTGAGAGAGCATGCTCTTAGTCCTGCCTCATGTGATATGTCAGGGTGGGTTGGTACACATAGTAAACCTCTCTGAAGAGAATGAGGTCATGGGGGAGGGAATAATGATGGTGGGACTGTGAGGAGAGAAGGGATGGGTGCCTGTGATGAAGATATGAAATTAATTAATTAATTGGTGGAAAGAAAGACAGGGTAATTTCTAGAATATTTAGAAAATTAGGATAGTGCAGAAAGAGATGAGGCTGTTTGGGAAGGGACAGGAATCTACATGGGTGTTTTGAGGTGTATAACGAGTACATTTACTCCCCGTTCAGGCATCCCGGAAGCCATCATGGGTGTTAATATCCTGATAGGAGCCACAGGTCAGTAGAGAGCAGTATGTTCCTTTTGTCACAGCAAGAAAAATGGTTATTTTGCTGGACAAGGACTCTTTCACTAATTCTGGATGAATGCTGTTTTTGGTATGTGTGTTTGTTTGTCTGTTTTTGTTGTTGTTTGTTTCTAATCACCGAAATTCCTTTGATACTGCATGTTGAGCAGGTCCAGGACTGACATTTTTAAATAATTGCACTTCCTGGGACCTAACAAGTTTAAACTATTAGGAAAGGCTGTTTACACTCTTCACACCTATTATGTCCTTTTAAAAAGTAATGGGTTTAGTTATTACATGCCACTATAGAGATTTCCTTCTGATGTGTTTTTATTTCCCTGTACTCAAATATGTCATATTTTTAAAATCATAATTATTTGGCAGAATATCTTTATGAAGAACCTAACAGTCTGGTAGAATTTTGCTATCTTAATGAGAACTGTGTAATTACATGTATTAATGAAATTACACACTTCAAGAAAGCAAAAATTATTAGTATAACCAAATACAATCATTTTAAAGACAGGCATTCTAATTTTGAATGATTTGTCCGTGATTATTATATGTCCAAGGTATACTACATTTCTTTATTAGGAAACTTACAGAGTATCTCCCCTGTTTCAGTTACAATTCTTTGTTTCTCTAGGATTAATATATAAAATTTACTGTATGCTAATAAGCATGTGCACTCCTCTCCACTCTTCCAAGCTTTCTGACTTCTCTGTGCATGAAGCTTTCTGACAATATCTAAGTAAAGCACATTCATCTTTAAAATATTCTATGATTTTTGCATGTGTTAGATGCCAAGGTTCACAGTTTTAATGATTTTACGTGCTGCCTTTTTTCACCTGGGCCTTTAAGAGGAATTGATAATCTTTGGAGATGAATATAAATTTCATGATATTTTTACATTACTGTCTTTTAAATATTATTATTATTATGGTTTATTTCAATTTATTTAAATTGTATTGTGGCTGTGGCCCCCTCTCTTATCTCCCAATCCCACCCTCCTTCCCTCTTCTCCCCCTACACCCCTCCTCTAGTCCTCCCCTTTTATTTGACCCTATACAAGTATTCCTCCTATTTGACCCTATATAAGTGTTCCTCCTATTGTTACGCTGATATCATTACAGTTATCTATCCTTCTATCTAACATCTATCCTCTGTCGTCTATATCATATGTCTGTTACACATACATACACACACAGTTTTGAATGTTATTTCTTTGAAACAAATGTGGTTCAAATTTTTTTTAAAAAAATCAATGTCTTAAAGTCAAAATTTGAAATGCATGTGTCCCTTTGTCACATGGCTTGAGCCTTGGAATGTTGACATCACAGTGGTTTCTCCCCCTGACTACTACAGAATGTTACACTTCAGTGGTTCATCTACAAACTGCTGTAGCCATTTTGGCTAGTGCCAGGAAAGAAAAGGATAATTTTGTGCCCAGTGAAAGGTTCTCCATTCCAGGCTCCACTGTAAAGGTATTTTAAAATGATCATTATGATTTCCATGCTAGACTAATGGTTTCAGGAAGTGTTTTGTCTTGATTTCTCTAGAACCTGTGATCTAATTCTTAACAGTTGTTTCATGAAAAGCTACTCCTGTTAGCAATAGTCAGTACCATTCCCCCAAAGAAACAAAGTTATCATGACAGGTATGCTCTGAGCTATTATACAAGACAATAATATCTATGTATCTTCAAAACTATATGCCCCAGATAGGAGAGATTATTTTCTCTTTCATCTAGTTGTTTTACCTACTATGCCAACAAAGTTTTGTTGGAAAGTGCTCAGATTTCAGTCCCAACTTCTGGTTTCAAACATATATTTCTCAATATGTGAACACTGATTCTGCTAGATAAGAATGACTTTGTAGACATACTCATTTATTTTTTTTTGAGCTTTCATTTTTTTTGAATTTTATTTTTTTCTTATCAGTTATATTTTATTAACTCTGTATCCCAGCCATGTCCCGATCCCTCATTCCCTTCTAGTCCCTTCCTCCCTCCCTCATCTCCACCCCTGCCCCTTTCCAAATCCACTGATAGGGGGGGACCTCCTCCCCATTCATCTGATCCTGTTTTATCAGGTATCTTCAGGACTGGCTGCAAAGCCCTCCTCTGTGGCCTAACAGGACTGCTCCTCCCTTGGGGGGTGGGTTGTCCAAAGAGCCAGTCATTGAGTTCCTGTTAGAAATAGTCCTTGTTCCCCTCACTTTGGGAAACCAATTGGTTACTGAGCTACCACAGGCTACATCTGAGTGGAGGGTCTAAGTTGTATCCATACATGGTCCTTGGTTGAATGTCAGTCTCAGAAAAGACCCTGTGCCCAGATATATTTGGTCCTTGTGGAGCTCCTATCCTTTCCCCATCAGACTAACTCCCCTTCTTTCTTATGATTCCCTATACTCTGTCAAAGGTTTGGTCATGAGTTTTTGCTTTGAAAACACTGCTAGTTAGAGTCTTTCAGATGCGCTCAGTAGACTCCTGTCATACGTTCAATGCACCTCCCATCTGTCTTTCTAAACAAGGATTGATCATCTTACCCCATTGTCCGCTCTCTTGATTATCTTTTTTAGGTGTATAGATTTCATTATGTTTATCATAGCTTATAGGTCTATATAAGTGAGTATATACCATGTTTGTCTTTCTCCTTCTGGGATATTTCACTCAGAATGATCTTTTCTAGATCCCACCATTTGCCTGCAAATTTCATGATTTCCTCCTTTTTGATTGCTGAGTAGTATTCCATTGTGTAAAAATACCACAATTTCTGTACCCATTCCTCTATTGATGGACATCTGGGTTGTTTCCAGGTTCTGGCTATTACAAATAAAGCTGCTATAAACATGGTTAAGCAACTATCTCTTTTGTGTACTTGAGTGAACTTTGGGTATATACCTAGGAGTGGTATAGCTGGGTCTTGAGGAAGCACTATTCCTATTTGTCTCAGAAAGCGCCAGATAGCTTTCCAGAGTGGTTGTACCAGTTTACATTCCCACCAGCAGTGGAGGAGGGTTCCCCTTTCTCCACAACCTCTCCAGCATGTGTTGTCGCTTGAGTTTTTCATCTTGGCCATTCTGATGTGTGTAAGGTGATATCTCAGGGTCGTTTTGATTTGCATTTCCCTGATGGCTAATGAGGATGAGCATTTCTTTAAGTGTTTCTCTGCCATTCGATATTCCTCTGTCGAGAATTCTCTGTTTAGTTCTGTTCCGCATTTTTTAATTCGGTTACTTGGTTTGCTCTTTTTCTGCTTCTTTAGTTCTTTGTATATACTGGATATTAGTCCTCTGTCAGATAAAGGGTTAGTGAAGATTCTTTCCCAATCTGTAGGCAGTCGTTTTGTTTTGATGTCAGTGTCCTTTGCTTTACAGAAACTTTTCAGTTTCATGAGGTCCCATTTATTGATTGTTGCTGTTAGAGCCTGTGCTGTTGGTGTTCTGTTCGGGAAGTTGTCTCCTGTGCTAGTGAGGTCTAGGCTGTTCCCCACTTTTTTTTCCAATTGATTTAGAGTATCTGGTTTTATGTTGAGGTCCTTGATCCACTTTGACTTTAGTTTTGTGCAGGGTGATAAATATAGATCTATTTTCATTTTTCTGCATGTAGACATCCAGTTGGTCCAGCACCATTTGCTGAAAATGCTGTCTTTTTTCCATTGAATGGATTTGGCTTCTTTGTCAAATATCGAGTATTCATAGGTGTGTGGGTTTATTTCTGGGTCTTCTATGCGGTTCCATTGATCCTCCTTTCTGTTTCTATGCCAATACCATGCAGTTTTTATTACTGTTGCCCTGTAGTACAGCTTGAGATCAGGGATGGAGATAACCTCCAGATGATCTGTTGTTGTACAGGATCATTTTGGAGATTCTGGGTTTTTGTTTCTCCATATGAAGCTGAGAATCTTTTTTTCAAGGTCTGTAAAGAATTGAGTTGGTATTTCGATGGGAATTGCATTGAATCTGTAGATTGCTTTTGGCAGTATGGCCATTTTCACAATGTTAATCCTACCAATCCATGAGCACAGGAGATCTTTCCATCTTCTGATATCTTCTTCGATTTCTTTCTTCAGAGACTTGAAGTTTTTTTCAAACAGGTCTTTCACTTGCTTGGTAAGAGTCACACCAAGGTACTTTATGTTATTAGTGGCTATTGTGAAAGGTGTTGTTTCCCTAATTTCTTTCTCAGCCTTTTTGTTTTTGGTATATAGGAGGGCTTCTGATTTTTTTGAGTTGATTTTGTATCCTGCCACTTTGCTGAAGGTGTTTATCAGCTGAAGGAGTTCTCTGGTTGAATTTTTGGGGTCGCTCATGTATTTTTGGGATCATCTGCAAATAGTGACACTTTGACCTCTTCCTTTCCGATTTGTATCCCCTTGATCTCCTTTAGTTGTCTTATTGCTCTGGCTAGGATTTCAAGTACTATGTTGAAGAGATATGGAGACAATGGGCAGCCTTGTCTTGTCCCTGATTTCAGTGGGATTGATTTAAGTTTCTCTCCATTCAGTTTGATGTTAGCTATAGGCTTGCTGTATATTGCCTTTACTATCTTTAGGTATGTGCCTTGTATCCCTGACCTCTCCAAGACTTTAAACATGAATGGGTGTTGGACTTTGTCAAATGCTTATTTGGCATCTAAGGAGATGATCATGTGGTTTTTCTCCTTCAGTTTGTTTATGTAGTGGATTACATTGATGGATTTCCATATGTTGAACCACCCTTGTATGCCTGGGATGAAGCCTACTTGGTCATGGTGGATGATATCTTTGATATGTTCTTGGATTCGGTTTGCAAGTATTTATTGAGTATTTTTGCGTCAATGTTCATAAGAGAGATAGGCCTGAAGTTCTCTTTTTTTTTTTTTTTTTTTGTTGGATCTTTGTGTGGTTTAGGTATCAAGGTGACTGTGGCTTCATAGAATGAGTTTGGTAGTGTTCCTTCTGTTTCTATTTTGTGGAATAGCTTGAGTTGGAATAGCTTGGAGTTAGCACTTTTTTGAAGGTCTGGTAGAATTCTGCGCTGAAGCCATCTGGTCCAGGGCTTTTTTTGGAGGGGAGACTGTTAATGACTGCTTCAATTTCCTTGGGAGATATAGGGCTATTTAGTCTTTCTACCTGATCTTGACTTAGTTTTGGTAGATGGAATCTTTCAAGAAAATTGTCCGTTTCATTTAGATTTTCAAATTTTGTGGCATATAGGCTTTTGTAGTATGACCTAATAATTGTTTGGATTTCCTCAGTGTCTGTGGTTATGTCCCCATTTTCATTTCTGATTTTGCTGATTTGGATAGTTTCTCTCTGCTTTTGACATACTCATTTAATTTTAATTTTATCATGAAACTGCGTTGGCAATATTTTATAAAATACCTTTACATTATTGGTGGATACATTTGATGACAACCTTGGCTGATGTTTCTGTTCGACTGTTCAATTCACAGGGATCTTTACTCCTTCCCAAATAAAAACTATGGCTTGTCAGTACATATTCCTTGAATGAAATAAAATGATTTAGGCATAGTAGTATTTACTTAATAAAATATATACCTTAAATATTCTAACTGTATGAGCAGGAACAGTAGACAAACCAGTAAAATAGTAGCCACTCCATTATTACAGGAATTAATTTTATTATGGGTCAGAGAGGAAAAATGTTCAGAGGCACCTGGAATAGTTCATAGCACAGAGAAAAAGAAGCAGACTTGAAATGACCAAGACTGTCTAGAAGAGAATGGAGATTAGGAGAAAAGTAGAGATAGCTTAGACAGAGACAAACTTTGCTTTCATAAATGCACAGGCTGGACCTAGGTCCACCTATACATATGTAGCAGATGTGCATCTTGGTCAGCATGTTGGTCCCCTAACAATTGGACTGAGGGCTGTCTCTGACTCTGTTGCTTGCCCTTAGTTTCCTTTCCCCTAGCTGGGTTGTCTTGCCTGTCCTTAGTGAGAGAGGAAGGAAGCTTTTATTCCTACCTCATGTGATGTGTCAGGGTGGGTTGTTAAACACAGTGAGCCTCTCAGAAGAGAAAGAGGGAATGGGGGAGAGGAGAATGATGGTGGGACTGTGAGGAGAGAAGGAACGGGGCCTGGGATGAAGATGTGAAATTTATAACTAAATTAATTTGTGTAAAAAAAAAAAAAGTCAGGGTATTTCTAGACTATTCAGGAAATTAGGATAGTACAGAAAGAGATGAGGCTCTTTGGGAAGACACAAGAATCTAGACATGTGTTTTGAGATGTATAACAAGTCCATTTACTTCCCCTTCAAGGCACCTGGAGGCCACCATGGGTGTTGGTATCCTGATAGGAGCTAGATGTCAATAAAGAGCCATATGTCCCCTTTGTCGGAGCAAGGAAAATGGCTGTTTTGCTGGACCAGAACTTTTGCACAGATTCTTGATGGATGCTGTTTTTGGTATGTGTGTGTGTTTGTTTTTTTCTTGTTTCTTTCTAATCACCAGAATTCCTTCGAAAATGCATGTTGAGCAGGCCCAGGACTGGCATTTTTGGATATTTGCACTCCGTGGGACCTAAATAGTTTATACTATTAGGAAAGCCTGATTACTTTCTTTACACATATTTATTACTATTTTAAAAATAATGGGGTTAGTAACCACGTGGCACTATGGAGATTTCCTTCTGATGTGTTTTTATTTCCCATACTCAAATGTATCATTTTTAAAATCATAATTATTTGGCAGAATATCTTAATGAAGAACCTAACAGTCTGGTAGAGTTTTGCTATCTTGATTAGAAGTGTATAATTACACATATTAATGAAATTACACACTGTGCAGAAGGCAAAAATTATTACTATCAACAAAATACAATCATTTTAAAGACAGGCATTCTAATTTTGAATGATTTGTCCATGACTATTTTATGTCCAATGTAAACTACATTTCATTATTATGAAACTCTTATTTCAGTCACAATTCTTTGTTTCTCTAGGATTAATATATAAAATTTACTATATACTAGTAAGCATGTGCACTCCTCTCCACTCTTTAAAACTTTCTGACTTCTCTGTGCATGAAGCTTTCTGACCATATCTCAATAAAGCACATTCATCTTTAAAGTATTCTATGATTATTGCATGTGTTAGACTCCAAGGTTCACAGTCTTAATGATTTTGCATGCTACCTCATTTCACATGGACCTTTAACAGGTTAAAGAATTAGAAGTTGATAATCTTTGGAGATGAATATAATTTTCATGATTTTTTTTAACATTACTGACTTTTAGTATTCATTTTTATTATCATCATTACATTTTCTCAAATTCTATTGCAGTTGTGCCTCCCTCCCTCATCTCCTCCCAATCCCACTATCTTCTCTTCTCCCCGTATGCCCCTCCCATAGTGCATTGATGGGGAAGGTCCTCCTCCCCTTCTATTTTACCCTAGTCTATCAAGTTTTATACAAGTATTCCTTTTTATTTTTGCACACATGTTATTACAGTTATCTGTCCTGCTATCTAACATCAATCATCTATCTATTATCTCTATCATATATCTTTTATACACACACATGCATATGGTTGTAAAAATGTCAGTCCAAACATGTGGTTCAAGAATTGTTCAAAATCAATGTTTTAAAGTCAACAGTTTCAAAGAATGAAATGCATGTCACGTTGTCAGTTATGGCTTGAGCCTTAGAATGTTGACATCACAGTGGTTTCTCCCCCTGACTACTACAGAATGTGTACACTTCAGTAGTTCATCTCTAAACTGCTGTAGCCATTTTTGCTTAGTACCAGAAAAGAAAAGCTTAATTTGCGCCCAATGAAAGGTTCTCCATTCCAGGCTCCACTGTAAAGGTGTTTTGAAATGACTATTATGGTTCTCATGATAGACTAATGGTTTCAGGAAGCATTATGTCTTGATTCATTCAGATTATGTAAACCCAGCTTCTTGAAAAGCTACTCATATTACAATTTAGTACCATTCCCCAAAAGAAAGGAAAATACCTGAAGTACGCTTTGAGCTATAAAGGAGAAAGGTGTTTGTATATCTTCAAAACTGTATCTGATCAAGTTATGAGTGAGGACTCTTCTCTATACCATCTAATTATAGTACTCATCCTGACTACAAGTATTTGTTTTAAATTTGTGTCAGATTTCAACTTTAAAATCTCAAAAGCTCTCTGGTTTTCAGACTTTTATTGTTTCTGACATATTTTGTGTTCTTTGGCACCTAAATCTCAATATTTTGATATAGATTCAGACTAGACAAGAACTGTTTCCAAACATGTTCTTTTACTTTCAGTTCTGTTATGAAACTGAATTGGTACTATTTTTAACATACCTTTACATTACATACCTTTCATTTATGTGCATATTGAAAACCATTGACTGCTGTCTTTCTTTGACACTTTCATTCATTTCATTAAGTGCTTTCTAACTGAAATCTCTGGGGTTTCTGTATACATTCCTTAATATTAGCAGAGTAATGGTCACTTTTACAGATATATTTTAAATATTCAATTATATGATCTGGATAACAGGAAAAAAACACCAAATCTTAGATGATTACAGGAAAGAATTTCATTATGGATAAAAGAGGAAAAATGTTCAGAGGATTCTAGAAAAGTTCAGACCAGAGAGGAGAAAAATATACTTCATGTGACCAAGCTGTCTGGGAGAAAAGAAAGAATATTAAGATAGAAAAGTGGAGATAACTCAGACAAGTAAAGTAACTGATTTCATAAAGAGATAGAGAGTAATCCTAGAATATTTTGGGAGTTAGCAGAGTGTAGGCTTGTTTGGGAAGTGACAGGAATACATGTGTGAGTTCTGAAATGTATAACAAGTACTTTTACTCCCCTTCACTTGACCTGGAGGCCAGCATTATTGCTGATATCCTCATATCACAGGTTAGTGGAGTGCCGTATGTCCCTTTTGCCAGAGGCAAGGAAAATGACTTCTC
Source organism: Meriones unguiculatus (assembly GCF_030254825.1). Taxonomy (NCBI): domain Eukaryota; kingdom Metazoa; phylum Chordata; class Mammalia; order Rodentia; family Muridae; genus Meriones; species Meriones unguiculatus. The sequence continues at coordinate 727,015 of NW_026843651.1, forward strand.
TTGTTGTATAAGAACTGTCTGAAAAATTCTTGATGAATATTGTTTGTTATCTGGTGTGTTTGTTATTTTTGTTGTGTTTGTTTGTAACCCCATAAGTCTTTCTATACTCCATCTTGAGATGGACAAAGATGGCCATTTTTGGATATATGTGCTCCCTACTGACTAGTTTAAACCATTAGAAAAACCTGATTATTTTCTTCATGTCTATTTACATTCACTTACAAAGTAATGGATTTATTTAGTTATGGTGTTTCAGTGCCAATACATAGATGTATATCAGTATTTTTTTACTGCATTCCAATGATTCAGCCATTTGAAAGAATTATTGAGTAGAAAATCCTTATAAAATAAAATAAAATCTTTATATAAAGTATACAATTTGGTAGAATTTTTCTATCTCAGTACTCTAAAATTATACATATTAAACTACACAGTTTAGAGAAGGTACAGTTTACTATCAACAAAATTCAATCATTTAAAGAAATAGGCATTCTAATTTTACATGATCTGTTCATGATTATCATTTGTCTAAGGTATACTATATATTTAATCATGAGATTTACCGAGTATCTTCCAGGTTGTTTCAGTTACAATTTTATGTGTCTTTAGCCTTTACTATATACTAATAAGCAAGTATCCTCCTCTATAGACATCAGTGCTGTCTGACTTTCTTGTGCATGAAGCTTTCTGACTATCTCAGTAAAGCACATTCTCTTGTAAAACCTATGATTTTTACATCTGTTAGACTCTAAAGTTCACAGGGCTAATGACATCTCCATGCTGCCTTTTTCAGGTGGAACTTTGATAGGTTAAAAGCATTAGGAATTAATAAATGGGGATAAATATACATTTCACCATGTTTTGTACCAAGTATTTTGCCTCTTATTACACACATATTACATTAGAGTGAACAATGACATCCATGTTGCTACTCCAGTGACCAATTTTTAGGGGTCACCTACTTTGGCCTTCATTTAATGTTTGGCATCAATCTGTCTTTTTTTTGTGAATCACTCCAGTATTTGAGTATTTCTTTTTCTCTCCAATATGATGCTTTGCAATGTGCTTCCTGCTTTTATTTTTAAATCATGAATAATATTTGCAAACCTCATGAATAATGGATAGTCTTTATTACTCAAATTTTAAAAATGATTTTAGTTGAAATACAACTACTTTATTCACCCCCTTCTTCACTCTGAACAAGTGGTTCTCAACTTGTTGGTCCTGAACCTTTTGGAGATGACATATTTGATATCTTCCTATCAAAGACTTAGAACATAACATAACAGTAACAAAATTACAGTTATAAAATATCAATGAAATAATTTTATAATAATAAACCATAATAACCATAAAATATTATGGTTGTATTCTATGACATGAGTGACAGTATTAAAGTGTTAACCATTGATCTATATCCTACCAGCTATATTTCTTCCAACTTGAGTCTTCTCATGACTCTCAAGTTGATCACTTCTGGGGGACAAAAAAAAGCCTATTTCTCCAATCCATTCCCAATACTTCTCTTCCTAAGTGGCCTCTTCCTTTCTATTACATTTTAAGTATGTTTGTAGCTCAACAGAATCCTGCTTTGGGAATTGAGCCTGTGTTTTAAAACTATGCACCCTTTGAAATATAGTATGGATATCAGTCTTGTAATTATCTACTGAATATCTGTTCTGTTCGGTCGAGATCTATCCCAGGAGAATCCATATTGACCCACATGGATGCCTATGAGGAGTTCACCTCCGATGGAATATACTGAACCTTGCTATGCCAAGGCCACATGAAACTCAGAAAAGACAAAAGAAGAAAAAAAAAACTACATCTCTCCTTGTTCAATGATGTTTTGGTTGTGCCTAATAAACTGTGAGTATGTCCCTCATGCCTGCCATACTATTAGAGGCTACACTTTGATTAGGCTGTACTATACAGAAATAAAATAGTTTTTTATTTATGTTTTGCTTTATAATTCATTATTTCCCCATTTTATTTCTTATTACACATCATCCCATGTTCTTACTTGGTCTCTTTTAAAATCATAGCTTATTTTTTAATTAATTGTTGTTATACAAATATACATATATTAAGGTACATACACAGACACATTTGCATTGTCACATATGAGCATGGAGGTGTTTCCTGGGACCACATCACATATAATCTCCAGAGGCCATAATCATAGGCTTCATATTATTTTGAAAGGTATAAAATTGGTCCTGACCTCATCAAGTACATATTTTAAGGGGCATTCTCATAAGTATGTAAATAGATTTTAGGACAAACATCAATAAAACAGTCTACTCAGTTTGGGGGGTAAATTTTCTGGACATCAATGAGTAATATTCCTGAAGATCTACTTAATAAATTGTGAGAAAAATGAAGTGAAGGAGAGAGTTTTTCTATACATTATGGAGACAACCAAATGCATCCAATTTTCTCTCAACCCTGAGAGAAAACTCTCAACGCTCAACATTTTTCTTTTTCTGTAAGTTCCCACCCTAGAAAATGGTGACTTGGTGTCTGACCAATGCAGGCCTAAAATAAGTGAATGGCCTAGCTGTCTGTCCAATCTATCCATCTTTCTTGTCATTTCTACTCAGCTCCCCTTTACTCTGCAGTTTGAAATCCTTATTTTATTTTAAAAGATATTAATCAACTTATTTGAAATAAAAAAATACTTATAATTTTCCATTGATTTGTGAAACAGGTGAATTTCACTTTGACTTTTGAGGATAATGGAAACTAAAATGGGTGGTTTTCTTAAAATCTGTTCCCCTTACCTTTGGTTGAATTGCAAAAGCAGTTAAAACTGTTTTGAGATTATCATTTATATTATGAAAAGAGAATTATCAAGGTGATGAGATGATTGTCATTTTTTCCATTTTCAGTGCAGATTATTTCTATTCAGAAATATTACAATTAGAAGTTACAGGTTTTATTAAGTATTACTTCTGGGAGGGGGATCTAAGATTGCGGCAACCAGCATGCACCATATCTGAGGTGCACAGGATCTGAAACTCCGAAATTGGTGAGTGGAGTTGCTGATGAACCTAGAAAAATGACATCAAGGCTTCCAGGGAGAAAGGGGACTAACTGTGAACTGAGACAATTTAAATTCATGTCACCTGCGAACTCCTGGGACTTCACCAGGAACTTCTCTGCCGACTTCTCCTGGGGACTCAATTCCTAGGTGTTTCCCCTTATCCACCTCCCTACTCTCTCCTTGGCAGAGGCAGCAGAGGTGGCCCACAGTGCCCACCACAGAGCATAGTGTCCAGCCCACAGTGCTGGCTGCTCTTAGCAAAGGAACCTGGCTCAGGATGTGGGACAGAGAATACTCAACCCCCACCACCACCAGGCACTACTCTGGGACTGGCTGCCATTATCCTTCCCTCGCAGAGGGGGAGGCTATGGAGGGAGCCTGCAGCATTTGCCACAGAGCACAGTGTCCAGCCCCCAGTGCCGCGGCTCCTAGCACAGCCCACAGTGCTGGCAGGCACCAAGTTCTGTGGCTACCAACACCACTGAGCTGACTATTAACCTACATTCACATTTGCCCCACCAGGATCAAATCTGAGAGTAGAGAACAAGGGGAACCCCTCTGCTTTCAGATCGGCCCTGCTAGACAGTGAATGTGCCTTCAAGTGAGTACTTGCAGAGCCCCAAATCAAGGGACCCTTTATGCAAGCAGCCAGACATCAGATCCCTACCACCCATGCCCCTATTGTGGGCAACATAGTGATTCTTGGGATAGTGTTCTCAACATTGAAACCTCTGCTCTCCAGGTCTACCAGTGAATTCCAGGCAAACAATTCCTGGAGCCCAGATAGAATTGTATACCAGTGGCCTGTAGGCCTCTGAGGTAGTCAGAGAATCTGTGCCTAAGCACTGCACCCACTAACAGCACCTGTGAATAGCGGCAGCATCACATTCCTCCCTTAGGTATAGCAGAAAGACCAATGCACACTCTCAAACCAGTGGACTTCTCTCATCTTCCTCAAAAAAAAAAAAAAACACAAAAAAATTGACCCAGTCTGAAGTACAGACTCCAGGAATAAACAGTGAGGGTTGCAGATAAGCAGATGGTCAGAGGCTGGGGTGAGAACACACACAACAAAAAGCATGACATCATGGCTTCACCAGCAACCCCAAAATCAATGGACATTTCAGTTTATCAGAAACACAAGAAAACAACTTTAAAACTATGTTTATCCAGTTATTAGAGGCACATAAAGAGGAGATAAATCTTTCAGAGAAATAGACACACAAATAGAGGCACATAGGAAGGAAATGGACAAAGCTCTCAAAGAAATACAGGCAAACAAGTAGAGGCACAATTAGTGACATACAAAAAGGAAACAAACAAAAATAGAAGCCATCATAGAAAGGTAGGAATCCACATTCAAACAGATAAAGGAAACGGTATAAAACATGAAAACAGAATTAGAGTCAATAAAGAAAACACAAAGGAAATCCTGGAGCTGGAGAACTTAGAGAAAAGAACAGGAACCACAAAGGTAAGCATCACCAATAGAATACAAGAGGTGGAAGAGAGAATCTCATCTGTTGAAGATACATTTGCAGAAATTGATACGTCTCTCAAAGAAAAAGTAAAATCAGAAAAGTTCCAAACACAAAAAGTACAAGAAATCAGCATGACAAAATCTAATAATAGGAATAGATGAAAAAGAAGATACCAGGCTCCAAGATCCAGAAAATATTTTCAAGAAAAATTTTCCAACTTAGAGATGTCCATAAATATCCAAGAGGCATACAAAAAAACAAATAGACTAGACAAGAAAAGAAACTGCTCATGTCACATCATAGTCAAAACACTAAACCTACAAAACAAAGAAAAAATATTAAAAGCAACCAGAGAAAAAGGGCAAATAACATATAAAGGTAGACCTATCAGAACTACACCAGATTTCTCAACAGAAACTATGAAAGCGAGAAGGGCCTGGGCAAGTGTCATGGAGACTCTACGAGATCACAAATGTCAACCCAGACTAATATACCCTGCAAAGCTTTCAATCAACATAGATGGAGAAAACAAAATATTCCATGACAAAACTAAATTTATGCAATATCTACACAGCAAACCAGCCCCACAGAAAATACTAAAAGGAAAACTCCAATCCAATGAAAACAACACCCAAGAAAACATAGGATATAGATGAGCACAAAACAAAAAATCAAAAGAATAGAAGTAATGAAACACAGTAACACCCCCAATCCCAAAACAAAAGAAATTCACATTCATTGGTCACTATTAACTATCAACAAAAGTGTACTCAACTCGTCAATAAAAAGACAGAGATTAACAAAATGGTTGCAGAAACAGGATTGAACATTCTGCTGCATCCAAAAAACACACCTCTGCAGCAAACATAAACACTATCTCTGAGTAAAAGGGCTGGAAAAAAGGTTTTTTAAGCAAATGGACCCAGAAACAACCTAGGGTAACTATCTAATAAAATAGACTTTAAACCAAAATTAATCAAAAAAGATGAGGGGTACTACATTCTCATCAAAGGAAAAAATCTACCAAGACGACATCACAATTCTGAACATCTATGCCCCAAATACAAGACCGCCTACATTTGTAAATGAATGAAATATTATTAAAGCATAAATCACACATTGATTTCAACACTTTAATAGTCAGAGACTTAAACATTCTATTGTCACCAAGGGAAAGATCATCTAGAGAGAAAACAAATGGGGGAAATAAAGGCACTTACAGAGGTCCTAAAGCAAATGGACCTAATACATGTCCACAGAACTATTCATCCAAATTCAAAAGAGCACCTCATGGGACCTTCTCCAAAATAGACCATATAGTTGGTCACAAAGCAAGCCCAAACAGATACAAGAAGATTGAAATAATCCCTTGTATTCTATCTGACCAATATGGACTAAAGCTGGACCTCAACAACAATGAAAGTAGCAAAAAGCCTACTCACTCATGGAAACTGAACAACTCAATGACAGCTGGGTTAGGAAGAAATAAATTAAAGACTTCATAGAATTCAATGAAAAGGTACAACATACCCAAATTTATGGGACACAAAGCAGTGTTAAGAGGAAAATTCATAGCACTAAGTGCCTTCAAGAAGAAATTTGTAGATATACCACAATTTGTGCAACCATTTCTCCACTGAGGGGCAACTGGGCTTTTTCCAGCTTCTTACAAATAAGGCTGCTACAAACATGGTTGAGCAAATGTTCTTATTGTGTACTTGAGCCTCTTGGGTATATGCCTAGCTGGGTCTTGAGGAAGCGCTATTCCTAGTTGTCTGAGAAAGCGCCAGATTGCTTTCCAGAGTGGTTATACAAGTTTACATTCCCACCAGCAGTGGAGGAGGGTTCCCCTTTCTCCACAACCTCTCCAGCATGTGTTGGAGAGGTTGTGTTTTTTAATCTTAGTTAAAAACTTAATCTTGAGTTTTTAATCTTAGCCATTCTGATGGGTGTAAGGTGAAATCTTAGGGTTTTTATTTGCATTTCCCTGATGGCTAATGAGGGTGAGCATTTCTTTAAGTGTTTCTCTGCCATTTGATATTTTTCTATTGAGAATTCTCTGTTTAGCTCTGTACTCCATTTTTAACTGGATTACTTGATATTTATGCTGTTTAACTCTTTAGTTCTTTATATATACTGGATATTAGTCCTCTGTAGGCTGTCGTTTTGTTTTGACAACAGTGTCCTTTGCTTTACAGAAGCTTTTCAGTTTCATGAGGTCCCATTTATTGATTGTTGCTCTTAGAGAAATTGTGGTATATCTAAACAATGGAATATTACTAAGCAATAAAAAAACAGGAAAATCATGAAATTTGCAGGTAAATGGTGGGATCTGGAAAAGATCATCCTGAGTGAGTTATCCCAGAAGCAGAAAGATGCACATGGTATATACTCACTCATATAGACATATAGTATAGGATAAACCTACTAAAATCTGTACACCTAAAGAAACTAATCAAGAGGGAGGACTCTTGCTAAAATGTTCAATTCCTATCCAGAAAGGCAAAGAGTATGGACATCAGAAGAAGGAGAAAAGACGGAACAAGTCCGGAGCCTGACACAGAAGACCTCTGAAAGGCACTGCCCTGCAGACTATCAATGCAAATGCTGGGACTTATGGCCAAACTTTGGGCAGAGTGCAGGGAATCTTAGGAATGAAGTGGGAAACAGTAAGATCTGGAGAGGACAGGAACTCCACAAGCAGAGCAACAGAACCAAAAAATCTGAGCATGGGTCTTTCCTGAGACTGATACTACAACAAAGGCTATGCATGGAGATAACCTAATACCTCTGCACAGATGTAGCCCATGGCAGTTCAGTATCCAAGTGGGTTCCATTGTAAGAGGAACAGGGACTGGCTCTGACAAGAATTAATTGGCCTGCTTTTTAGTTACCTCCCCCTGAGGGGGAAGCAGCATTACCAAGCCACAGAAGAAGGCAACGCAGCCACTCCTGATGAGACCTGATTGACTAGGATCAGAAGGAAGGAAAAGAAGACCTCCCCTATCAGTGGACTTGGGGAGGGGCATGCATGCAGAGGGTAGAGGAAGGGAGGGATTGGGATGAGAGGAGGGAGGAAACCACAGGGGGGGATACAAAGTGAATAAAATGTAATTAATAAAGAATAAAAAAATGTTGAAAAAAAAATTGTAACATCTCATACAAGCTACTTAATGGCTCAATCGAAAGCCCTAGAAAAAAAGAAGCAGATATACTCAAGAGGAGCAGATGGCTGGAAATAATCAAACTCAGGGCTGAAATCAATAAAATAGAATCAAGTAAAATTATTCAAAGAATCATTGAAACCAAGAGCTGGTTCTTTGAGAATATCAACAAGATAGACAAACCATTAGCCAAACTAAAAGGCAGAAACTAGCCAAATCAGCCAAATCAGAAATGAAAAGGGGGCCATAACTACAGACACTGAGGAAATTGAAACAATGATTATATCTTACTACAAAAGCCTATATGCCACAAATTTGAAAATCTAAAGAAAATGAACATTTTCTTGATAGAGTCCATTTACCAAAATTAAGTCAAGATCAGGTAGAAAGATTGAATGCTCTTCTATCCTCCAAGGAAATTGAAGCAGTCATCAACAGTATCCTTTGCAAAAATAGCCCTGGGCCAGATGATTTCAGCACAGAATTCTACCAGATCTTCAAAGAAGTGCTAACTCCAATTCTCTTCAAACCATTCTACAAAACAGAAACAGAAGGAACATTACCAAACTCATTCTTTGAAGCCACAGTCACCTTGATACCTAAACCAGACAAAGAACCAACAAAAAAGAGAACTTAAGACCTATCTCTCTTACGAACATGGATGCAAAAATAATCAACAAAATACTTGCAAACCAAATACAAGAACACATAGAAGATATCATCTACTATGACCAAGTAGGCTTCATCCCAAGAATGCAGGGGTGGTTCAATATATGGAAATACATCAATGTGGTCTGCCATATAAAGAAACTGAAAGAGAAATACCACATGGTCATCTCCTTAAATGCCAAAAATATTTGACAAAATCCAGCACCCATTTATGCTTTAAGTCTTGGGGAGATCAGTGATACAAGACACATACCTAAATATAATAAAGTCAATCTACAGCAAGCCTTTAGCCAACATCAAACTAAACAGAGAGAAACTTAAATCAATCCCACTGAAATCAAGGACGAGGCAAGGCTGCCCACTCTCTCCATATCTTTTTAACATAGTACTTGCAGTCCTAGCTAGAGCACTAAGAAAACTAAAGGAGATCAAGGGGATACAAATAGGAAAGGAAGAAGTCAAAGTATCACTGTTTGCAGATGATAGGTTAGTATACATGAGCGACCCCAAAAATTCAACCAGAGAACTCCTTCAGCTGATAAACATCTTCAACAAAGTGTCTGGATACAAAATTAAGAAAAAAATCAGTACCCACCTGTATAGGAAAGACAAAAGGGCTGAGAAAGAAATTAGGAAAACAACACCCTTCACAATAGCCACTAATAACAAAGTATCTTGGTGTGATTCTAACCAAGCAAGTGAAAGATCTATTTGAAAAATACACTTCAAGTTTCTGAAGTAAGACATAGAAGAAGATATCAGAAGATGGAAAGATCTCCATGCTCATGGATTGGTAGAATTAATAGAGAAAATCGACATCCTGCCCAAAGCAATCTATACATTCAATGCAATTCCCATCAAAATACCAACACAATCCTTTACAGACCTTGAAAGAATAATTCCCTACCTCATATGGAAAAAAAAAAAACAGAATTAAAAAACAAAACAAAATGATCCTGTACAACAACAGATCGTATCTGGAGGTATCACTCTTCCTGATCTCAAGCCCTACTACAGAGCAATAATAATAAAAACTGCATGGTACGGGCAGAGAAACAGAATGATGGTTCAGTGGATTCGGATAAGAAGATCCAGAAATAAATCCACACTGCTATGGATACTTGATTTTTGACAAAGAAGCCAAAACCATAAAATAAAAAAATAACAGCATGTTCAACAAATGGTGCTGGTCTAATTGCATGTCTACATGTAGAAAAAATGCAAATAGATCCATATTTATCAGCATGCACAAAACTAAAGTCCAAGTGGATCAAAGACCTCAACATAAAACTAGACATACTAAATCAGTCAGAGGAAATAGTGGGGAAGAGCCTCATTGGCACAGGAGACAACTTTCTGAACAGAACACCAAAAGCACAAGGTCTAAGATCAATAATCAATAAATGGGACCTCATGAACCTGAAAAGCTTCTGTAAACAAAACAGCCTACAGACTGTGAAAGGATTTTCACAAACCCTGTATCTGACAGGGTTCTAATATCCAGAATATATAAAGAACTCAAGAAATTAAATAGAAAAATATCAAGTAGTCCAATTAAAAATGGGGTACAGAGAATTCTCTGTAGAGGAAAATAGAATGGCAGAGAAACACTTATAGAAATGCTCAACGTCCTTAGTCATCATGGAGATGCAAATCAAAATGACCATGATATTTTGCCTTACATCCATCAGAATGGCTAAGATAAAAAACTCAAGTGACAATACATGCTGGGGAGGATGTAGAGAAAAGAGAACCCTCCTCCATTGCTCGTGGGAATGTAAACTTGTACAACCACTTTGGAAATCAATCTAGCCCTTTCTCAGAAAATTAGGAATAGTGTGTCCTCAAGATCCAGCTACACTACTCCTAGGCATGTATTCAAAAGATGCTTAAGTACAGAATAAAGACATTTGTTCAACCATGTCCATAGCAACTTTATTCGTAATAGCCAGAACCTGGAAACAACCCATATTTGGTAAATTTACACAATGGAACACCACTCAGCAATTAAAAACAAGGAAATCATGAAATTTGCAGGCACATGGTGGGATCTAGAAAAGATCATCCTGATTGAGGTATCTCAGAAACAGAAAGACACGCACAGTATATGCTCATTTATAAATGGATACTAGACATATAATATAGGATAAACCTACACAAATCTGTATACCTAAAGAAACCAAGCAAGGAGGAGGACCCTGGTAGGGATGATCAATCATTACTCAAAAATACAAAAAGGATGGACTTTGGAAGGAAAAAACAGGAAATAGACAGGAGCCTACCACAAAGGGCCTCTGAAAGACTCTACCCAGCAGTGTATCAAAGCAGATGCTGAAACTCATAACCAAACTTTGGGCAGGGTGCAGGAAATCTTATGAAAGAAGAGGGAGTGAGTAAGACCTGGAGAGGACAGGAGCTCCACAAGGAGAACAACAGTACCAAAATATCTGGGCACAGGAGTCTTTTCTGAGATCGATCCTCCAACCAAGCACCTTTCCTGGATATTACCTAGAACCCCTGCTTAGATGTAGCACATGGTAGCTCAGTATCCAAGTGTGTTCCTTAGTAATGGGAACAGGGACTGTCTCTGACATGAACTCTGTGGCTGGCTCTTTGACCACCTCCCCCCCCAGGGGGTAACATTCTTGCCAGGCCACATAGGAGGACAATTCAGCCAGTCAGTCTTGATGAGACCTGATAAGCTAGGGACAGATGGAAGATGAGGAGGACCTTGCCTATCAGCGAACTTGGAGAGGGGCTTGGGAGAAGAGGGAGGGAGGGTGGAATTGGGGGGAATGAGGGAGGGGGCTACAGCTGAGATATAAAGTGAATAAACTGTAATTAATATAAAAATAAAAAATTAAAAAGTAAACAAAAAATCTTATTCCTCCTGCAGTTTTAATACATACTTTTGCTCACTTTAACATCTGGGTTAAAAAAATCATGTTTCAGGAGCTAGAGTATATTTTTGATTTGCTCCTGAGGTTAAAGTTTGTCATTTTTGTATTATTCAATTGGGCTTGCCACATTTGTTAGTTACTTGATCTATCTCAATACAAATTTTAAGACTTTTCTGTTATTTTGTGTTCCTAATAGTTTAGCTATAATATATTATTAAAATCCACAAGCAGCCAATCTCTCTCTCTCTCTCTCTCTCTCTCTCTCTCTCTCTCTCTCTCTCTCTGTGTGTGTGTGTGTGTGTGTGTGTGTGTGTGTGTGTTGGCAGGGTTCCAGTGTGCATGGTAGGATCTGGGACAGGATGCAGAATCTCTATTTTCTTTATGCCTTGGGTTGCCAGGCAAGTGAGCAGGAAGGATGGTTGGAAGGAAAATAAATAGGAGAGGGGACCCAGGATTTCTTCTCTAGGATTAGGGATTGATTATACTGTTGCTAAGGAGGAAAGCTAAAACTGAACACTTTTTTTTTCTCTGACTGAAAATGTAAAAAGTGGCTTTTAGCCAAAACTGCAAGGGTTTGTTAAAAAGGGCCCTCCAATCTGAAATTAGCTCCTGTGCAGGAAGAGGCCTTTGTGGAAGCCTTCTCAGTTACATCCTGACATAGACATGCACAGTGAGAGTTGAGAATTCCAAAGTATCTCATATTCTTCTATGTTGACTAGGCATTGGTTTCTTTGTTAATTACTATCTGTGGCAGGAAGAAGCTTCTCTGATGAGGGTTGAGTGATGAATTATTTTACAGATATAGCAGTGTGTCATTAAGAATCTTTTTATTGCTACATTAATTTAATAGGTTAATGGTAGTAACCTAATGGTTTCATCTATGGCTTATGATTTATCTGCTCTCTGGTTTGTGGCCTCAATGATGGTATGACAGCATGGGATCCATCTTATTGAGTGGGCATAAAATCCAATTTAAAAAGTGATTGGTTACTTCTGTAACATTTGTGCCCAATTGCACCCGTGGGCATAACTTTCAGGCTGGTCATTATTGTAGCTTACATAGTTCACATCTGAGTGAGACTAACTATTACTTTTTCATCCAGTATTGGGCACAGAACCTTTCTGTAAAAGCAACTTTTTTTGACATGTTTTCTTTGTTGTCTGAGAACTTAATTGCCTTCTTTGCTAAACTAGGCCTACTCCTGGAAACTTATAGCTTCCATACAATCTAACCAAGGCCTAAAATGTTTTCAGCCTCTGAGATTTACTGCTATATAAGCTCATCATTTCTTGTTCTCTCTGAGCTCTGGACTGGATGGCTCAACTCAGCTTTTCTGGCTCTAAATCCCCTCCCAGCAGACTCATTCAATTGGGCTTTTCTCTTGGCCTCTGAGTTGCTCTAGTTGGGCCTCAAACTAACTTCAGCAATTTGCTCTAATATCCTGGCTCCTTCTCATTCTCTGGATCATTCTGTCTTCCCCTGAGTTTTGTCTCTGTAAACTGTCTCTATTACCACCTCTGCTTCTGCCTCTCCTTCTCCCTCTGCTCCTCTCCTTCTCTTTGTCTCTCTCCCTCTCCCTGGAGTTTTTAGATGTTATATACCAAATGAACCTAACAGATATTTATAAAACATTTTACACCCACATTCACCCACTCACCAAAACACACACACACTCACACACGCAGACACACACCCTTTTCTCTGCACCTCTGGGAACATTTACTTAAATTGAAGACATACTCAGACTCAAAACAAATCAGAACAGGTATAAGAAAATTGAAATAATTCCCTGTATCCTGTCATACCATCCCAAATTAAAGCTGGGTATCAACAATAACAGAAACAACAGACAGCTTACAAAGTCGTGGAAACAGAACAGCTCTCTACTAAATGAAAAAATTGGTCATATCAGAAATAAAGAAAGAAATAAAAGACTTCCTAGAATTCAATAAAAATTAATACACAGCATATTCAACCATTTGGGACCCAATGACAGTGGTACTAAGGTGAAACTTTATAGCACTAAGTGCCTATATTTTTTTTAAAGGAAACTGGAGTGATCTCATACCAGTAACTTAACAGGATATCTGAAAGCTCTAAAGCAAAAAGAAGCAATCACATCCAAGAATAGTGGAAGACAAGAAATGACCAAACTCAAGGCTGAAATCAACCACATAGAGACAAAGAGAACAAAACAACAAATACAAGAGCTAATGTCAAGAATCTTCATATTATACCACAAAATAAAAACAGAAGGAACATTGCCCAATTCATTTTATAAAGCTATAGTTGCCAGGCATAGTGGTGAACACTTGTAATCCCAATATTCCAGGAGACAGAGGCAGGTAGGTCTCTGTGAGTTTGAAGTCAACAAGTCCAGGACAGCCAAGATTATACAGAGAAACTCTGTCTTGAACACAGTTAGGAATTAGTCTCCAAATGATATTCCTATCTGCCACTGATACCTCAAGATCCATTGGGTCTTGCTTGATCATATAATTTAAGTGGTTGGTAAGCTTGAATAACAGCCTGGATCTGGTGAAGAGGCTTTTCCTTTTCCGGGCCTCACACTAATATAGCACCTTTTTAAGTCATTTGGAATATAAGCCAGAATAGCACACCCAAGGGAAGAAACTACTGTCTTCAGATACCAATTAGGCTTCCCAGATGATGTCCTTCTTTCTTGGTGGTGTGAGCGGCCAAGCGCAATAAATCACCTTTCACTTATGAAGGAATAAGTGTGCTTGACCCACACCATTGGACTCCTAACAACTTCAGTGAGCTAGTCTCTTGTTTTTAGTTGGATTTATTTCCAACCTGTGACACGCATACATATTACTAATGATCCAAAGTGTTTGCTACCTCCTGCTTACATGATCCATTTTGCACAATGCCATCACTATAGTAGACCAATGGATAGTTCATGGAAAAGACAGATTACAAAGATCCTTAATAATCAAATATTGATACAGACCCAAAGAATTACAATATCCTTGAGGCAAAACTGTAAAAGTATACTGCTTACCTTCCCAACTAAAAGCAAATTGTTACCGATGGTCCTTGTGTACATGTACTGAAAACAAGGCATTTCTTACATCAAAAGCTGCACACCATCTATCATGTGTTAATTTGCTCAAGGAAGGACACAGCATCAGTTCAGCAGCTATAATAAGAGTCACTACCTGATACTTGTTGCTTAGAGTAAAACAGTGGCTGATAAATGCATTGGCTGTTTGAGTTAAAGATAACATGCTGCTATGTTACTTATGCCTAGACACCCTAAAAGGCCCTAAGAGCTCCCCTACACTAAATCCAAGCCAAGGACCTTCAATATTTTTGTCTAGCTACAGTACACTTGGAACAAACACTTAAAACAAAATCTATGATGTTTACTAGCCAAATAATTTAATGCTGTATTCTCTTGCTTCCTACACCTGGTTACCAGGTTATTACTTGGTTAAGGTTTTTTGACTAAAAAGCCATCCTTAGGAAAACACTGGCATCATAGTCTGGCTCCTAAATCCAGATTATGGCCTAGACTGGTCAGTTTTTGTTTTATTTTGCTTTGTTTTGCTTTAAAACAGTGGGAGAGAATGTAAAGGTAGTTGGGAACAGAGGTGGGGAAGAATATAGGGGAAGTTGAAGGAAAAGAATATGATTAAAAGACATTGAATGAAGCTCTCAAAGATTTTTTGAAAGAGATGTGTATTTATATTTTCAGTGTAACTTTTCTTGTAGAATATTGCAACTAAAACATCTTACATAGGTTGTACAATTTGAATTATCACAATAGTTCATATTTTCATCAAAAATCATTGATCAAATTACATATACTTGGTTAGTCTCAAAATAGCTCAAAACAAATTGATGGAACCAACCAGATGTGGATGGAGATGATCCCATGAGAATCAGCAAGATGAATTTGCTGTTCTGTCACTGACTTACTCATCTCCTTTACATGATATGGAACTCTGTATAGACAGAGAAAGCTCACTGGGTGTACTGAATCAGGACCAGTAGATTAAGCAATATCTTCATCTTGGTTTTATTCATAATGAAAGTTAAAGAGCCCAGTGTTCTTAAGACACCACTTTCCTGAAGTGTATATCAGAACTCCTTGAAGGAAAGTCACACTCCATTTCTGATTGCATCCATTGACACAACCTTCAGAGAAATGGGCTTTTCTGGTTGAACAAATGGTCTTCTGCTTAATTTCAGAGGTATCTGCAAAAGTGGTAGAAAAATATTAAGAAGCAATAAGTGAGCCAAAACAACTCCAGAAAAAATTTAAAAAAAATTCAGCATAATAAGGCTTTGCAAAAACATATAAGCTACATTTATCATCATATATTTTGACCTCATATTCCTGAAACATGCTTTGGGTAAAAAGTTGATTGATAATCTTTTTGTTTCAGGCCCAAGAAAAGTCATGTTGATTTATATTATTTCTGTTCTGTGTAGATTTAAAGTAAAACAGGTAAGCTTAACGTTTTTATCCTAATTTTTATTTAATGTGTCATACTATTGTTTAAGTATTGAAAAGCTACTTTTGGTTTGTTGAAACTTACAGGGTAATCCTGAGAGGATACATTTCAAATCTATAAACAGTCCTCAGCTCTTAGGTCATATGTCAGCACTACAGTTGAGCCACTAAGGGCACATCTTCAGGAGACACTGACAGTGGTGGTTTTGCTAGCATCTATTCGTGGCTTCAAAGGATAGAATGAATGGAACCTGGGGAAAGCATCAATTGCAGGAAAAGGAAGGTAAACAAAGTTGTCGTGGAGATTAAGAAATGTCAAGTTTCAGATCACTGGAGCTTGCCAGAGCACCTGCCCCTTGTCAGGTGTGCCATGGGCTCTCAAAGCTGGACCCTTGCTTTGTCTTTCTAAATCATTGTTCATGATTTAAATGCTTTAGTGATGAATTACTAAAATGAGGGAATTTGTGTGTAGATAAAGGTATACAACTACGTTAAGTCACAAATAAAAGAATAAACACTTCCATGCCTCCTCTATTTGTTCAGAAGTAAAACTAACAGAAAAAAAGAGCCATACTCCAAATGAACAAGTCCTGTAAAGTGTAGCCATCCCTTCACATGAAACAAAAACAAGTTGTTCAGAAAAATATAAACATTCTCTAAATGCCTTACCTTACACTATTAAAACTTTTAGTACTATACTTAAGTCTTCCATGGAGGCATACAAAAAAGATGTGCATATAAATATATATACCAAATATACATTTTAATTTTTAATTAATGTTTTTATGAAACATATTATAACCATAAGCCATATTTTAAACCTTTTAACAAAAGCTTTCAATGTTCAAATTCCCTTAAAAGAACAACTTGGAGTTTGTGGAAAGAATAATTTGAGGTGATACATAAAAGAGAGGGGGTATCCTTCAATACAGAGAAAATAAACATAACCAAACTGGACGTTTTAATGACAAAGGATTACCATAGATGAGGACAACAGCTTGAAGAAGCCAAAAGTAAAACAGAAAGTAAATGAGGACAGAAAACTAAGGGGAAGATTAATTAGGGGAGTGAAGGAGAACTTGAACTGTGCAAACAGAATAAGGAGGAAAAAAAATACATTGTTTCTTGAAATATGGCAACTACCTGTCTTCTGGAGCAGAGCTCTTGAGAAATCATGTAGAATCAGCTCAATGTCCTCCCTAAGGATAGAGTTCATCATAACCACCAACATTTTTAAGGTTTATATTTTATGTATAGGAGTGTTTACCTACACATTTGCATCTATAGCACATGTGCACTTTCAAAAGATACCAGAGGAGGACATCAGAACCCCTGGAACCGGGGTGACAATTGGTTTTTAGCTATGACGTGAGTGCTAGAAACTGACCCCAGGTACTTTGAAAGAAAAGCAAGTGCTCTTAACCACTGAGGCATCTCATGAGACCCAGAAATTCTATTTTGAGATATTGATTCTCAAATTGGCATCACGTGGGAAATCAGAGATGAGCTTTTGAAGCCACACTATGGGTGAGTTGTTGTGGGATTTCAGAATGACCAACCATCATGAGTTTCTGTTTTTACTTTTGAGACTGGGTGTCACATAGCCCATGCTGGCTTCAAATTTACTAAGTGGCCAAGGATTCTTTGAAATTCTATCCTCTACCCTCTAGTGCAGTGATAATAGGTATGCAACACCAAAGCTAGTTCATGTATTTCTGCCATCTGAGAAATATCTAGACACCATATATGAGTTTTAAAGCTCCTCGTTGATTCTAATGAACAGCTAGAGGTTGAAAGGACTGCAAGAATAGGCCTTGTGTGAGATCTGGGAGAAGAGTTAACCATTCAACAAACACTGAAAAAAAAATGACCATTGTGCTGCCTGGTGACACATAACACCCAATTTCCAATGGACATGACAAGAACTTCAATAAAATGCATATAATTCTGTCACATTGGCCTGCACTGACTCTTTATAATGCTACAGTTGCATTCTATATAGACACAGAACAAAACGCCTCTTAACTAATTTCTGGATAGAAATAGCTCATTTGGCCAGAAAAGGAAGTATTAAACCTCAAAGAAAAGCATATTTGTTTTTATACACAAAACTCCAGTTAGAAAAGTGCCTCCTGTAAAACTTCATTTATACAGATGGTTTTCTCTCTCACCTGTGTTTCCTTACAAGGCTCAAAGGAGAAGTTCTTCAGAACTTTAGCGATAGCAAGTTTCATAATCATGAGTGCAAACCTCATGCCAATGCAGTTTCTGGGTCCATATCCAAAGGGCAGGTATAGATAAGAATCAATGCTGCCTTTGTCCTTGCTGAACCTGAAGACACAACAGTAGGTGACAAGTTAAAAAAAGAATAAAATCACAAGGGCTACATATGTGAACTTGCCTTTTGACATCTATCCAGCAACATACAGACAGACAGTTTGGGATAGGTTCTGTGAAGTTCTTCTTGTAGGTATTTGCCTCTGAGAATTGTACACTAAATGTCCTTTCCATTCCACTTGCCTTATCAGAGTCCCCATACAGTTGAGATGAGACAAATGTTATTCGAAATAAATGAATCTTATGTGTCCACTAGTTTAATTGTGGTGATATGGGTAGATAGAAGAACCATTTTCTGATTATAGTGGCCGTCCAACTTTGAGAGGAAATTTATGTCTGGTATTGTAAATCTGGCTAGTGAGGTCACAGATACTAGAGGAGAGCCTACTACTATTGCTTTGCTCAGAAGACATGGTATCAGACTGCCTTCTAAATATATAAGTTTAGATACAAAAATTAGGGTTGATACTAGCCTTTGTCAAAAGAGCTTCTGTTTGCAGTGGGAGACAGTTAACATAGAATCTCATGACTGCTCAAAGTGTTGAGAATAAGAGATGGTGGAGTGCTTAACCTAACCTCCTCCAAGGCTCAGGGAACATCACAGAAAGGGATCAGAAGGAACTTGAGAGCCACAACATGAAATAGGTGCTGTGAAATACTATCATCTGGACATGGCATGCCATTGCACTCATGAACTAACAGATAACTACAGAAGATTAGACCTCTCAATAATCCATCACAGATGGGAAAGAGAGTTCATGGTACTCCACATCCTTATGAAACTACTGCCATTTAATAGATGCTGAAGGAGGGAGAAGTTTTTCTTCAGTAATGTAGCCATGGGTGAGTTGCCCATTCTCCAGTAAACAGCTCCTACACTTACACTTATTCAAGCAACCATACTTAATTTTATGAGTCACAAGAAAACTAAAAGATATAGAAGCAGGAGAATTATTGAGGATAAGCTGGGATTCAACATGAGTAGGAGAGAAAAGTGACAGGATAATGTAAAGTGAAAATGATCAAAATACATTATACATTCACCCAATTCTCAAAGAACAAAAATAATAAAAGAAAAAGAATAAACAAGGAAATGCACCTTTAAACACTAAAAATTCATTCAGGATAATGGGGCATTCCAAGTCTGGAAAGCACACATCATTTAGATTGAAAGAAAAGTGGGTTCCTGCCTCACACTTAAGTTGTTCATTTATTGCTTAAATAATGAGAAAAAAGCATTCTGTATTTAGGTTGTCATATTTTCTATCCATCTCATGTCCCCTCTCCTCTCTTTCTTCCCTTTCTGCCATTCTCATCACAGAATGCAGATGGATTCAAAATCATACCTAGACCATCTTCTTACAAGAGACACCATAGTGTGTAAGACCAACATAGTTTAGAGTGGGTTCCCACTCCTGGAATTCTGGTACCTTTCAGGGTGGAATTCCTGAGGCTCTGGCCAGTGCTGTGGATCATGGTGAAGAGCATAAGATGATATCACCACTAATGACCCTTTAGGAATAAACACACCATCAATTTCAACATCTTTTTTACAGACCCTCTGAATTCTATTAACAACTGGGTATAATCTGAGGGTTTCTTTTAACACCATATCCAGGTACTCCATGTCCATCATGATCTCATAGCTGGGAGGTGCCTAGGTAGAAAGAAAAAGATTTGTGCTGAGATTTTAGATTAACTTTACTCAGTCTACATTGTACTGGTAAGTTCTCTGCACCTCCAGAGCAAAGCCCAGCATCTCAGAGTGCCTTTGTTAGCATTTACAACACATCTAAATGGTTTTAAAATTGTTTTATTATGTGTGTCTACGTGTTTTGAGTACATATATGCCCCACATGGGTACAGTGCCCACAGAAGCCAAACAGGGCATCTGATGTCCCATGACTAGGGTTTGACAGATTTGGCAGTTGCCATTTGGGTGCTGGGACTCAAATATGGATGGAACCTCTGGAAGAGCAGCCCAGTGCTCTTAACCATTGTGCTATCCCCCAGCCCCTTACACAGCAGTTTATATAACTATCATGTGGGGCTGGGTGGATGTCTCAAGTAGTGAAGTGTCTGCTACACAACCCTAGGGACCTGGGTTCAGACATATATCATTAATAAAGCCATACACAGTGGCACACATCTATTACTCAAGCAGTTGGGGGACAGAGACAGGGCCTGGTGCTCACTGGCCAGAAACCCTAGCCAAATTGATAAGTTTCAGGTATAGTGAGAGAGAGAGCCTGTCTCGAAAAACATGTTGAAGAATAATTTTAAAAAATATCCCCTTTAGGTCTGTGACCTAAACGCACACACACACACACACATACACACCACTCACACTTACACACACACACCATTGCATGTGATGAAAAGCTGTCTTTGTTGAGCCTTCCCCTTTCCCCTCCTACTGCAAGGACCAACCAGTCACCTTATTGGGCAGAGCCGTGTCGATCTCCACTTGCAGTTTCTTCTGGACATCAGGGTGAGTGGACAGTAAATGCAGGACAAAGGAAAGTGTGGTGCTGATGCTGTCATAGCCAGCAGAAATAAAGATAATTGACTGTGCTAAGATCTCCATGTCAGTCAGTTCTGGAAGTTATATATATATATATATATATATATATATATATATATATATATATATATCAGATAAGTCAGATCAAGGTGGACAATCACAGATAGAATGAGGGAGGGGAAACCAAACAAGGCTCCAGTTTTCCTAAAGGAAAACATGGAGAAGCTGTTTAGTCACCCTGACTGAGTCTTATCACTGTGACAACCATGTGACACATGCAGAGATGTGGGAGAGCACTTCAGCCAGGTTGTCCCGAGGTGTGTGCTATGTTCCTCATTGTCACCAGTGGGCAACTTCAGGACATGGGATTTCTTCTTTTTAACCCCACAAGGAGAGCAACAGACCAGCAAATCTGAACACAAAAATTCCCAGAGACCCATACTCCAACCAAATACCAGGCATGGAGATATCCTAGAACCCCTGTATAGATGTAATACATGGCAGTTTAGTGTCTAAGTGGGTTACATAGGAATGGGAAGAGGGACTGCCTTTGACATAATATGATTGGCCTGCTCTTTGATCATCTCATCCTGAAGGGAGAGTCTTACAGGCCACAGAAGGTGACAATGCAGCCACTCTTGATGTGATCTGATAGACTAAGATCAGAAGGAATGAGAGGAGGACCTCCCCTATCAGTGGACTTGGGGAGGGGCATGCATGAAGAAGAGGGAGGGAGGGTGGGACTGGGAGGGGAGGAGGGAGGGGCTTATGGGAAGATACAAAGTGAATAAAGTGTAATTAATAATAATAATAATAATAATAAAACAAAAAATATTTATTTCATTTATGTATATTTGTATGTGTTGTGTGTATATTTGTATGTATATTTGAGGGATATGTCTGGGAGGTGTGCCCATGGAAGCCAGAAAAGGGCATTTGAAACCTTTGAGAAGGATTTGTAGAAAGTTGTGAAGAGTCAAAGGTAGGTACAGGAAACAGAACTCCAGTCCTTTGCTTGAGTTTAAGATTTTTTAACATTTTTATTTATGTGTGCTTACACACGTATGTACAAGTGCCCATGTAAGCCAGAAGATGGTATTGAAGACCATGGAGCTAGATTTATAGGCAGTTGTAAATCTTCTGCTATGGTTCTCTGATTCTGTTGTTGGTAAATTCTTTCTCCTAAGTAGTTGCTTCTATGCTGAAACAGGATTATAAGCCCACAACCAGTCACTATTTTCAAAATTAATACTTATTTTAGCAATCAAAAATGAAACAGAATGGCTGAGGATATGTAGCTCAGTAGGTGGACTGCCCTGGATTTAATCCCCAGCACAGACTTTTAATCTCAGAAGTTAAAAGTCATGCCTTCTCAGGCACATCATGAATGTGAGGTCAACCTCACCTTCAAACAGGGCCACGTAAAAACTGTTTATGAAGGAAGAGGAGGTTCAAAAGAAAGGAGTTAAAGTCAGTTGATCACATGAAAGGCTTTCAAGTAGACAAACTGGGAGAAATATACGTAAAAAATCAGTGACTTTGAAAAGTAAAATCATGCTGTTATATATGCAAGCAAGTGTATGCACTAGAAATAAGCAAAGAGGTAACAATGCAAGGCACATGGAAAAAAAAGTCTGGAATTGGAATGATGTCATTTTGCAACCATGATAGTAATGATGGTTTTAAATTTGAAAATAAACACAAATGAGAAATTAGAAAGCTGGCTCAATGGGTAAGAACACTGATTGCACAAACTTGAGGACCTTGAATCTTCTGTCCCCATGTGAAAAACCAGGTGTGGCAGCACACCACTGTCATCCCAATGCTGTGTATCATTGGGAATTACTGTCTGCCAGCCTAGCTCCAGGTTTAATGAGATGAAATAAGGCAACGTGGCTTGGTGCCTTCTCTGTTATCTGCACACACGACTAGGGTCTTGCACATGTGTACATACTCATGAACATACATGCATGTGCCACACAAAGAAGATTAAAATAATTAGTGTGTAAAAGAATGGATAGAGGCAGCAAGTTTGTGCAAAGAGGCTTTCTTCAGAAGCTACTTATTCATCAGGAAAAGGAAAAGTAAATCTCTACCATAGATTAAGGTACAGAACACATGCACATCAGGGGCTCCCAGAATGCATCAGTGCTGTTTGTGTACATGCCTTCTGTCTGGATGCTTAGCCTCAGATGTCTAGGCTGAGTTCCAAGTCAGGGTGGGAGAAAAGACAGAAACAGCACCTGTGCTGACCTGGATAACACAGAGACAGCTCAGGTCTTCCATTGTGACTACTCCCTTCATGTTTGGAACAAAGTTATGCCCATGTGCTTCCAGAAAATTCCATTTAGAGAATAGCCATGTCTGCCTTTCAGCAACTTGACAGAAACATTCCTCTACCTACAGAAGCCTCCTTGCATATTTTCTGAGCGGCATGCCCACTCCCCAAGAGCTTCCCTGTGCATAGACCAGGAAGTCCTTGGTTACCTTTGTGAAACTCTGTGTCTTTGGCATTCTTGTGAGCGTTCATCATCAGCTGGAGAAAATCCACTCGGTGCTGGAAGCAGAAAGAGTATTTACACATGTAGGTCAACTGATGAGGTAGGAGATGGATCGAGAGTACAGAAGCTTAATTCTCTCCTTTCTGAGTATGTGACTCCCTTACACTCACAAGCATAGTTAGTGTCCCTTGAGTCATCAAAGACCAAACTCACAAGTGACTAAACCAGGAAGCAATCCAGCCACCGTACAACTACTTTTACAATAAATTACAAATAGGTGCAGTTTTAAACAGTGGATTTTATACTTTGCAAATGATTTTGAATGACAGGAAAATAATCAATTTTATTTGTTATTAGAGAACTTCACACATGTACACAATGGGATATCGTCATATCCACCCCATTCTTTCTTCGATCCAATTCCTTCTATATCCTATGTAACAATTTTTCCTTCCTTAATAACCCACTGAGTCCAACTAGTGCTGCCCATATGTGCAGGACTGTGGGGACATCCACTGCTACAAGGGAATCCTTCCAGTGCCCACAGCCTCCATCCACAGCTATTAACTGCCAATAGTCACTCAGCAAGGAGCAGAACTTGGAGAGTTCCCCTCTGATATATGTTAGAGTTTTATGATCTTGATTTTGTGCAGGTCTTCTGCTGTGACTAATTCTTTTAATTTTTTTTAATTCTTATGCCTATCACTCTAGTTTTTTTTTTTTTTTTTTTTTTTTGAAATTACTAAGGGTTATTTCCTGGCTTATTCTCAATCAAATATTTAAAACTCCAACTGCTCCTCCCCCAGAAAATATAAATATTCTGTCTCTGTCTAATGGACTCTTTTCTATCTACCTTTACTGATAGATGAAGGGAAATACACAGCTCATATGCTCACTGCTCAACATGTTTTCAAACTGTAGACCTCCCGTGAGAGCCACTTTTTACCTTCTTGTTTGAATCCAGGCGATTTTCCTTCATTTTGTCCACAAATTTTTTGAAAAAATGCTAATGAATCCTTTGAGAACATGGATATATTTAGCATCTCATATATTGGGTTGAGGAATGGAAAGAGTACTAGAAAGAAAAAAAAAAGTTTTAATGGACATGCATGGTTCATCTAGAGAAGTCAAAACACAATACAAATAAGCCAGTGTCTCAGCCACAATCTGTTTTCCCTTTGATCTTGTTCTCACACTGTGACTGTGATTACATTGTGTCACCTCCACACTGCTCCTTCTGCAGTTTGTATCAGCCAGAGCTTCAAATCTGCCTCTTGTATTGAACTCTGTTCCTGTAGTCCTTGTAGACTCAGACAGAAAAGCTGGGGGCTTTTGAGATAAAGGATATTGCAGGCAAGTGTGAAAACCTCAGCTTGATCCCTGGATCCCACACTGTGGAAGGACACAACCACAAGCAATGTGAACATGTATAGACACACACACAAACACATACATACATACACACACACACAAATAAGGACAGCTGATGATACACAGAGAAATCCTATCTCAAGACATAAAAAGACAAGCTCAAAAACAGGTGACCACAACCCAGAAAGAAAGAAAATCACATAATGTCCCTCATTTCCCAGTTCTAGCCTATAATGAATAAATGTAAATATGTGAACAGGTATAAGTGTGGCTATCATATAATACTTACAAGGAGACCAAGAGGAGAATAGTAAATGGTGAGGAAGGATGGAATGTAGGCAAAAGGACACACGATCTGTGTGTGGAAATGTAATTAACAAGGAAAAGCATTAAAGCCCTAAATGAAGCAACATGTTAAATGGATCCAGAATATATATATATATATATATATATATACATATATGTACATTAAGATACATAAACATACACACACACACACACATATATATATGGCCACTGTACACTGGCTGAAGATATGCCACAGAAGTTAGCACTGGCTACTTTTGAAGAGAACCCAGGCTTCATTCCCAGCCTCCACATGACTGCTCTCTAAGGAGAAGGAGGTGGGTGAATGAAAAGAAGGGTTATGTGAGAAGACAGAGACAGCAAAGAGAGATGGGGGCTGTAATCAAAATGTAAAGTGAATATATAAATAAAAATTTAAAAATAAAATATTTCTACACAAAAAAATTAAAAATAGGGTTACCTTTTATCTAAGCAATGATGATTCTTAATATATACCATGAAACATAAAAAAGTAACTATACCCTTCTATGCATATGTTAATAGCAATAAAATTCATGGCAAACATGTGAAACTAACTTCATGTCTATCAATAGATACAGCGCAATTTTTGCTCAGGGGTACAGCAGGTAGTGATGTTTGTTTCATTTACTATTGCACTATATAAAAGATGCCTGCCACAGAGACCACAATCTATGATCCCATTGACGTGAAGTGCCAAGGATATGTAAATATACAGAAAGTGAACAGGTGTTGCTTAGGTCGAGGTGGCTTAGGTCTAGGTGAAGGATGATGGTCAAAAGAGCCAACAGAGCCAACAATGTACTATACAGTCCTCATTGGCAAGGGGCCGTGTGGTCCTTCAGTCAATGCAGATTTCCAAGTGATCAAAGTTTGGAGAATCAGTGACTGCTGACTGCTCAGCCTTAAATGGAGTAACTGTATCAACACCCCACCCTTCAAGGCTCAAGGAACATTCTGAAAGAAGGTGTGGAAAGAAAGAGACAGCAATGGGCATGTGCAGTGCCATATCCCAGATGTGGCATGGTCCACTCAAGGACCAAACACCTACATAAAATCAGGCCAATAATACTGTTCCCCATCCTAGCATGCAGTGACTGGGTGCACTGGGTTACCAAAACACAGAAAGGGACGTGAAATAAGGAGGAGAGCATGCTGGGGTGTCTGAGGGAAGTGGGAGGGAAGAGTTATGGGTGGGTCTAATCAAGATATGTTGTATTCCTATATGACACAGTCAAAGAATAAAGAAAAGCATTCTAAAGCAAAGCCAGGAGTGCTGGTGCATACTTTAGTCCTCAGGAGGTAGAAGCAGGAGGATCACTATGAGTTCAAAGCCAGTCTGGTCTACACAGAAATTTCCAGGCCAGCTAGAGATACACAGTAAGACCCTGTCTCAAGATAAAATAAAGTTATAAAACAAACATAATTGGCTACATGTCTTTGAATGCACTAAAAGCATTGAATTGTGCTTTTAAGAAAACGGATTACATGGCAACTGAATTACATTCCAGTAGAGAAGCTAGTTTGTGGGGAAGTGTGAAAGAGAAGGGCAGAAGTGACAAATGCAGCCACAGATAAGACTAATGGAGCAAAAGATAGAATTTTCTACATACCTACTGACAAGAACAATGGATTAAAAAAAATCAAATCTTAAGAGATTCTTGGCTTTCTCCACAAAAGGATCATTTGGGTTGTTGAGGGAATCAACGTTCACTCCAAATGATGTGCTGGTGACCACATCCATGTTGTAGGCCCCAAACACTCTGAGGAGGCAGAGACATGGGAATTTAAGACAAGCAGCATGAAGCCTGAAATGGTTCATAGTTTTGGGACAAGAGAAACAAAGCCACCTCAGTATTGACCAAGTGCCTTCCCATCCTGCCCACCATCTACCCTTGTGGCTTTCAGACCATCATGATTCTTCTTTTCAAACTGTGTATTTATCTAATATATATATTAGATACATATAATATACACATACATGTAATCTATGTATAGTATCTAAAGGTAGAGTATATGCAGCTAGGCCATGTGAGATACACAAGGAAAAAGACTCTCTGATGAAGTTATCCTCCCAGATAACCTCCCAGAACCACCTTGGATGCACCACCACTTACTCTTTAATAGGGACAGGCTTGCCTTTCTCTGCCTCTCCTCTCAAGTATTTTACCAAAATATCTCCATACTGTTCAATAATGGGGAACATCTGAGCACAAAGCACAAAAGCATCCATAGTTAGGTTTGGAGAGTCAGGTCACACAAAGATTTCAATCATAAGTCCTTTCAGTCACCTCTTTGAGTTTTCCACTGGTGAAGGTGGGAGACAGCAAGGCTCGGATTCTCTTCCACTCGTCATCCTCAGAGAAGAAGACAGCTTTTTTCATAATCCCCACTGGGCCAAAATTCTACAGTCAAAAAAAAAATGGTTTTGTGTAAGTATGGAACTCACCATGGTTGCAAAAGTACTGAGCAGATAGCACCATATTACAATTTGTTACACTGCTTACTGTTATACTGTTTACTATGGACTGAACTGAATGTTGGATGCAAAAGAAAAAAAAGTTTAAAATTTCAGCACTTCCTCACAGCCTATAAGAAATCCAGAGCTCACCAGGTAACCTGTTGTGGTTTCGAGCCTGTATATCCCAGGATTCTTTTAAACGCAAATCTCTCTATAAATTTAAATTAGGTCCAATGTTAGGGAAAAAATAGGAGCAATAAGGAGCATGTGCCTCAGAGTTGTGAAGATGGCAAATGGCTTGGACACAGAAAGAAAGTGAACTTTGCATCACAGAGGTTCTCCAGTTCTGTCTTTATAACATAAACAGTGTGTGTGTGTGTGTGTGTGTGCACATGTAAGTGCTGGTGTACCTGCCCATGTGTGGTCCTGTGAAGACCAGAGGTCTATGATCTTCCTCTATAATTCTCTACAGCACTTTTCTCAGGCAGGGTCTGTCACTGAATCTTGAAGGTTCTGGTTTGGTTGGAATAAGGTGACAAGCAAGCCCTTAGGATCTACCTGTTCCTATGCACAGTTCTGGATTCACACTTGCATGCTGCTCTGCCTTTTATGTGTATACTGGGGATCCACACTCAGGCCCTTTTCCCATTGATGGTGCCAGTAACACTTAAAAGATTTGATGTATGAGTTTTTAACAATTTGTTTTACTATTTTATGCATGCATGTATGTATGTATGTGTGTGAGTGTGTGTGTGAGTGCATGTACATGTGTGTAGTGTATTCAGAGGACAGAGGAAGGATTTGGATCTGGTAAAGCTGACAATACAGTTGGTTGTGAGCTGCTGGATATGTAGACAACCAAGCTCCCATCCTCATTCAGAGCTTTCAGCAACTAAAACATCACTCTAGCTTCTGGATGGTTTGATTGATGGATCAGTTGTTTTTGTTTAGAAATAATGCTATAGAAATCCCTTTTCCTTAATTCTTTATACAGTGATAAAGAGACAAAAAGAAAATTTTCCCTAATAGGAACTTTCTTCTATCTTTCATATTTATATATATTTTTAATTTTTTATTTAACTTTTATTAATTACACTTTATTCATTTTGTATCCCCCCATGTGCCCCTCCCTCCTCCCCTCCCAGCCCCCCTCCCCCCCTTTCTGCATGCATGCCCCTCCCCAAGTCTACTGATAGGGGAGGTCCTCCTCTCCTTCTTTCTGATCTTAGTCTATCAGTTCTCATCAGAAGTGGCTGCATTGTCAGGGTTCTAGGTTATCTCCATGAATAGTCCTTGATTGGAGTATGAGTCTCTGTGAAGTTCCCTGTGTTCAAATTTTCTTGTTCTGTTGCTCTCCTTGTGGAGTTCCTGGTATCTCCAGCTCTTACTATTTCCCACTTCTTACATAAAATTCCATTCACACTGCCCGACGGTTGGCCATCAGGCTCAGCATCTGCTTTGACAGTCTGCAAGGCAGAGGCTTTCAGAGGCCCTCTGTGGCAGGTTATATTTTATGCTAATGTGGAGTCCTCAACACACCCTTAAACTACAGTACTCAGCACTAAAGGAAGAAAGGAAAACAGCTTGACATGATGAAGGGCAGCTGCAAACAAGGCCTTCAGCGAACTTCACCAAATGACCAAAGACTAAATGAGGTCCAATAAGCTATCTCAAAAGGTAAAGGTGATTGCTGCCAAGCCCAACAACCTGAGTTTGATACCCAGGACCCACAGTGTGGAAGGAGAGAACCAACAGGTTTCCCCAGATAAAACAGTTAGATAGCCATGGTTTCAGAGAGAGGCCATGCATGGGAAGAGCCTAGATCCCCTCTTCAGAGGAAGCCCATTGGGGCTTCAGTTTCCAAGTGGGTTCTCTGGAAAGGAGTACAGGGGCTGACTCTGATGTGAACTCAATGGCCTGCTCCTTGATCACCTATCCATGGAGGAAGATGATCCAGCGAGCCTTGGTGTGTCCTGATAGACTAGGGTCAGAGAGAAAGAAAGGAGGTCCTCCCCTATCAGCGGACTAGGGAAAGAGCATGGGGGAGAAGCAAGGGGGTGCAGGGACTGGGAGGAGATGAGGGATGGGGCTACAGCAGGAATACAAAGTGAATAAATTGTAATGAATAAATATATAAATAAAATTATATTAAAAAAGAGAAGTGGGGACATTGAAGTAAATAGTATCCTGCATAGAAAAATTAACAAAAATAAAACCATAGATTTGAGATCAAATCTCAAGAGCAAATCTATGTGCATGTGATAGGTAAACAGTCATGAGATTTGACACCTAAGAGCACAGTCCATGAGAAGGAAAATGGATAAAAAAAGGCAAAGAGAAGACAGGCTGTACACAACAGCTAATGGGCTCTAGAGGGAGCTGTGTGGTCAAGGAGGTTCTCTGTATTCTGAATGTTTGACACCACAAAAATCAATACCATACAGACATAAAAAAGGACTTGTAAATGGGAAATGTAAATTACTCTAGATGACAAGTGTCCACCTACAACTAGATTACAATGCCATAGTATATTTAAACTTACTCAACACATTCCTATTAGCAATACTAATACCTAGACCCTGCTTGTACATTATTATGGAAGCCACTTGAATCTGTATTTATTTCATTTTTAAGTAAGTAAAATATAAAGGTTTAAATTATGAAAAGGGGAGGTTGTGGAGATGACTCAACAGTTAAGGGTGCTTCCTGTTCTTCTGGAGGATACAGATTTGGTTCCCAGCACCCCTGTCAGGCAACTCACAACTGTCTGCAACACCAGCTCCAGGGTATGTCATACCTTCTGCTGGCCTCCACAGGAACCTACACACATGGCATTCGCTCACATATCCATACATATGTAACTGTAGGCATAAGGTTGTTGTGTAATTCAAATGCTGACTTCTGTACTCCCCCATATCTGGTTGCCATCCTTGTTCTGAGAATCTCCTGTCTCAGTGCTATATAAACACTGCTCCCAATGGTCTTCTGATATGTCAAGGAAGAAGCTTACAGCTCATTGCTGAGCATGGGAGAAAACGGGGCAAGACTTCTACTAGCCAGGGAAGGAGGATTTAGAAAAGGAAGTAGGGGATGCAGTCACAGAGTAGGTTGAAGAGACATGAATAGAAAAAGCCGGAACAAGAAAAGCTAAATGCAAGTACATCTGTGATGTACACTGGGAGGAAGCCAAATTAGCTTAGAGGGTTAGAAATAAATTAATAACTTCTTAGCTATTGCATTGTGAAGCTTATTACTAAACAAATATAAAAGAGTGAATTATTTGTGTGATGTCTATATTTAGAGAGAAACTAAGAGTAACAAATACAGCTTTATAAAATTAACATTAACATATACACATAAATAAATAAAATAACAAAATAACCATAAATAAAATAACAAAAATGATCATTTAAATTTTTTTTAATTAAAAAAAGAAGTTACGTACCCGCCGGTTTGTGAAGGCAGAATAGCATTCTTTCACTAGCACATTCCGGATCATCTCTGTGTCTGTGATGGCAAATAGAGGTGTTGGACCTTCAAACAGCCTATGCAAGGAAAACAGCTGATTAACCCAAAGTCAGGCTCTGAAGTGAGAGCTACACACAGACTTTGATTTTAATGGAGCATGACCCTCACTCTGGTTATACAACACACTGTCACAGGAGTTCCCAGGGCAATTCCCAGATTCTGACCTGGGACACAATGAAGTCTTTGTAAAATGTCATTCAAGACACAGTGAGTCACTTAAAGACAAAACAATTCTGAAAGACATAACTAGAAAAAAGAGGTGGGAATTTGATAAGTCTAAATGTCCATGTGTGAGAGTTGCCTATGCCATTTTCTGTGATTTTTGAATAGATAAAATACTGTGAGGAGCTGGAGAGAAGGTACCACAGTTAAAAGCACACACTTCCCTTGTAGAGGATCTTAATTTGGTTCCTAACACTCATATTGGGTAGCTCACAACCCCCTATAACTAGAGCTCCAGGAAAATCCAGTGTTTATGGCCTCCAAGTTCATTTGTACTCATGTGCAGAGACACATATGCACATGTATAATTAATAGTAATAAAAAGATATGTTTAAATATAAAACATTAATTAATAATAATTTAAAATAAAAATTACTATTAAATTAATATTAACAAATTTGTAACAAATAATTAATTATTTATTAATATGTACTATTAATAACCATAGTTATTAATAAACAATTGTTTATTTTTATTAATAATTATTTATTTTCCCTGGCAATTTTATTAATAATTAATTTTTTATTTTATTATTTATCGATAACATATATTTATATTATATATATAAATATATAATATAAATATATATTTATATTAATGCATATTAACATTTTATTAATAACTATTTATTTTTTATTTTTTATAATTATTTATTTTTATTAATACCTTTTTATTAAATTTTAAAAAATATTTATTTTATTATTAATTGATAACATATATTTATATTATATAGATATATATGAATATATATTTATAGTAATGCATATTAACATTTTATTAATAATTATTTATTTTTATTAATAACTCTTATCAACATTTTATTGCTAATTAATTATTTATTTCATTAGCCATTAATGATGTGTCAATAAATATAGTTATTAATGACTAAATAATGCTAATAATTATTTATTTATTAATATGTTGTTAATTATTAAGAAATAATTGATAATATATTGATATTGAAATAATATTAATATTAATATTCCTCCATTGCTGGTGGGAGTGTAAACTTGTACATTCATTTTGGAAAGTAATCTGGAGGTTCCTCAAAAAATCATGAATAGCTCTATCTCAAGATCCAGGTATACCACTCCTAGGTAGATACCCAAAACATGCTCTACCATTCAATCAGGACATCTGTTCAACTATGATCATAGCCGATTTATTCTTAATAGCCAGTATCTGGAGACAACCCAGATATCTCTCAAGTGAAGAATGGATAAAGAAACTGTGGTACATTTACACAATAGAATACTGTTTGGCTATTAAAAACAATGGTATTATGGAATTTGCAGGCAAAATGTAGAACTAGAAAAGGTCAACCTGAGTAAAGTAACTGAGAAGCAGAAAGACACTCATGGTGTGTACTCAATTATAAGTGGATATTAGCCATATAGTACAGCATAACCATACCACAATTCACAGACCCAAAGGAGATAAGTAACAGGGAGGACCCAAAGAAGGGTGCTTAAATCACACTCAGAAGGAAATAGAAGAGATATCAGAAGTGGTTAAAGAAAAGGAACAAGATAGGAGAGGGAGCATAGAGAGAAATGAAAGCAAAGATCAGACCTTGGGAGAGCAGAAGCAGGAGGACAGAGAGAAAATAAACAGAGTGGGGACATCTCTTTGACAAGCAGGAGACCTATGACAACCTAGTGGCTTCTGGGAGGATATGGGGATGATCTGGCTGAGACACCTAGCAGCAGGGGTTATGGAGACTGAAGAGGACATCCTCTTACTAGATAGGACCCCTTGTAGAAAGGGGAACACCATGTAACCCACAAAAACTTTGACTCCAAATTTACTCTACCTACAAGATGTGCAAGGATAAAGATAGAGCAGAGATTGAGGGAATCTACAACCAATGCCTGGAACTATCAATGATACTCTGCTGTGATCACAAATAAGTGCCCAGCATAGCTGTCTCTGAGAGTCTCCACCCAGCAGCAGATAGAAACAGATGCTAAGACTCACAGCCAAGCCCTGGGTAAGGCACAGGGAGTCTTGTGAAAAAGTGGGGTGTGTGTGTGCAGAGATAGAAGTATCTGGAGAGGACAGGAACTCCACAAGAAGACCAAGAGAGCCAGCTAAACAGAGCCCAGAGCATCTGTGGAGACTGAAGCACCAATGAAAGACCATGCATAACTAGGCACCCTATACAAATATAGCGAAGGCATCACGTGGGTTTCCTAGTAAGGGAGTAATTCCTTTCTATGGATTATATTGCCTGCTTTTTGATCACTTCTGTTTGGTGGGGCTGTCTCAACAGGCCACAGGGGAAGAGAATGAGCTCAGTCCTTATGAAACTTGATGTGCTGGCGAGGGTTGGTAGGGGGCACTCCTTTACTGAAGAGTAGGGTAGGGGAATGGGGTGGGGAAAGGAGGGAGAGTGGGATCAGGAATAGGGAAGGGAAAGGCTACAATTGGGATGTAAAAAGAAGAAATTAGTTAATTAATTAAAATAAATAAATGAAAAATTTAATGACGCACCTACATCAAATTCTCCAAGGCTCATATAATGTTTGGAAGACAAGGCAGAAAGAACATGAGAGTGAGGAAGTAGAGAGGAGAGCAGCCAAATGCTGACTTCTATATTCTTGAACTCACTGAAGCTGGGGTTACTCCACAAGGCCTGTGGATGATTTTACAGTCTTCATTCTAGCAGGAAGTTTAAGGTCCTGACACTGCCTGAGTATTGACACACAGCTAGTTCCTGGAGGGAAAGCACAATGGCCCAGTGATACAGGCCCCTGATGAGGTCCATTCAGTCGCTGGAATTTACATGCAGGAATGAGGGAACTGACTGTCACAGTTGCCATTTGACCTTTATGTGTATACCACAGAACACATGTGTCACACTGACGAATAAATCAGTATAATAAAAAACATCGAAAAGAAAATAGTTGCTGAGGGAAGACAAGGTATCATCTTCAGTGATGGACCATTGGTGAGTTGCTCATGGTCATGTAAATAACCTCTCACTCACTCATGATTCTGTAAGTCCAATTAAATTCACTGGTATGCACACACACACACACAAAAACTAATTTTTAAAATAAGCAAAATGTTTGCTATAAAAAACCATAGTAGGTCCAGGCATGGTGGCACATGTCTCTAATCTCAGCACTTAGAAGGGTGACTCTGACTGATCTCCAAACTCAAGGAAAGCCTAGTCTACATAGTGAGTTTCAGGATAGCCAGGGCTACATAAAGAGATCTTTGTTGTGGTTAGTCTAAAAATATTTATTAACCCACTATCACTGTCAATAAAAGACACAGACAACTGATAGATTTTAGAATAGCCTTATATCACCTGGGGCAAAGTAGATAGTAACCTTCTAAACAACCTTTACTTCCAAGCCTCAACCCAGGCTGCCTTCCACCCATGATTCCATAAACACTTGCATATTCTCTCATTTGTATCATTTCTTCCATCCATACCAACATGTGCTTCTTTAAAGCTAAGCCATGATAGCTCTCTGCTTTCTTCCTCTACCTCTTCCAGTACCTGTCTTTCTACCCAACATACTTCTGTGCCCGAAGCCCAAGAACCTTAGCCCATCTACCTCTTTCTTCCCTGCCTGGGTATAGGCATACTAATCATCCAGTAATAGATAATTGAAGAATATTCCTTAACATCCCATGGTTACAGGAGATAGTTAAACATTATAACAATGTCCATAGCGGGGCAGTAACCAGATCTCAAGGCACTGAAATAGCATTTGAATACATAACACATGACTAGTCCCCAACAGACACTGTTAGATAGATAGATAGATAGATAGATAGATAGATAGATAGATAGATGATAGATAAGTTATTAGGTCAGAGAAAAATGAAAAATCACTATCAATTGCCAACAAGCAATAATATTGCAAGGAGAAGTTCATACAGGGCCATTGGACAGACAGCAAAGCCTGCAGTTTGCATTGAATGATATGGTCTTTATGGGCTATATCAACTTAGTAGAGCCCTATGTTCAGACCTGTGGTTCCAAAGAATGGATAAGAAGAGATGAAGAGGCAGGTAGAGCCAGAGCCTCTTCCCACAGGTTTATGTCTCACAGCTTGATGACATTTGCTCCAAGGTTCTCACTAAACTTCCAGCATCAATGACAGAAAACGACTGCTGCTACTCGCTTTGCTGCTTTGTAGAAAGAACCATTAATGCCAGAGATTCGAGAAAGAAAGGTGTGGTTTTAAATACATTGTCTCTCCAAAGTCGATTTAATTCAACAGGACACAATGATGTACAGTCATAAAAATCCTAGCTGGTGCTGATGAGATTGGTCAACAGATAAAAAGCAGTTGTACCACGTCAGATGGACTGAGTTAAATCACCTGAAGGTACAAAAATTACTTCCACAATTGTCATCTGACCTACATATGTGCCTGATGGCATATGTCCCCCTTGGTTTGAAGTAAAATATCACAACAAAGTCTCTAACATGTTTTTTGAAAGCAATAATGGGATGACACAGATAAGGCCTTGGCAAATGATTTATGCTCTAGCATTAAAAAAAATAAAACTTCTGCACATGTAAAGTCAACAATAAAGTGAAAGTGTGGGCTTCTAAAGAGAAGTGAGTGGATGTGGCAAGGAGATAGTATTACAAATTTTCAGAGCGCTGAATGTATTTCATGTAATGAAAAGGAAGTTTCAGAAGAGGTTAGGACATTGGATAAAACAGCAAAACCTGTTAAAGAAAAACAGTGTGCAATGTTCTCAAGTTAATTAGAATTATGAGCAGTGACATTTAATGACATGTGAAAGCACCTTCACAAAAGAGATGTCCATTACTACAGTTCTAGGCTGGTATTGTCCTTGCACAAGTAGGGCACCTTCTCCTAAAAAGAGTTGACTTGATGGAACTTTCCAGAATACTCACCCCCATATTTTTCCATACTTTTTATAGCATTCCGCATCATATTTCCATATACCCTGGAAAGACAAACAGTATGAAATCCATTATTGTCCTATATGCCCTGACTCTTGTGCAGCCAGAGCACAAAAACCTCAAATCCCATGAAATCAGGTTTATTGTCTCTGACAGAGAAAAGTTCTTCTTCAGAGATGATTGAAGTATCACCAGCAAGATGTCTCAGTGGGAAAATAAAGAGTGATAGAGCAGCACATCTTTCTGTGGCCTCTGCATGCACACTCATAGACACAATCACATACACAGACACAAGATACATACAACACACACATGGACATAAATTTGATGGTGATGATGATGAAAATTATAATGAAATTGTTTAAAGAATGTACAAGATAAGCATAGAACGTTAAGAAGAAACCTGAGCCAACAGCAACACAAGCTGTTGCCACATGTCCTTTTGATGTGAGTTCAGGAACATCTATCTGGAACAATGACCATGGAGCAGGTAAGTCACAAATTATCCACCTAGAATTAAAGTCTACATGGTATATACTCACTTATAAGTGCATATTACACATATAATGTAGGATAATCATACTAAAGTCTGTACAACTACGGAAGCTAATCAAGGAGGATGACCCTGGATATGATGCTCAATCTTCATTCAGAAAGGCAACTGGGACAGACATCAGAAGACGGGAAACAGGGAATATGACAGGAGCCTACCAGAGAGGGCCTCTGAGATACTCTACCCAGCAGGATATCAAAGCATATGCTGAGAATCATAGCCAAATTTTGGGCAGAGTTCAGGGAATCTTAGGAAAGAAGGGGGAGATACAAAGACATGGAGGGGCCAGGAGCTCCACAAGGAGAGCAACAGAACCAAAAAATGTGGGGTCTTTTGTGAGACTGGTACTCCAAACAAGGACCATGCATGGACATAACCTAGAACCCCTGTGCAGATGTAGCCCATGCCAGCTCAGTGTCCTAGAGGGTTCCCCAGTAATAAGAAGAGAGAGTGTCTCTGACATGAACTCATGGGCTGGCTCTTTGATCACCTTCTCCTGAGGGGGAGGCAGCTTATGAGGCCACAGAAGAAGACAATGAAGCCAGTCCTGATGAGACCTGATAGAATAGGGTCAGATGGAAGGGGAGGAGGACCTCCCCTATCATTGGACTGGGAGAGGGGCATAGGAGAAAAGAGGGAGGGAGGGTGGGATTGGGAGGAAATGGGAGAGGGGGCTACAGCTGGGATATAAAGTGAATAAACTGCAATTATTAAAAATAAATTAAAAATTAATAAAAGTCTGCATGGAACATTGAATTTTCATTCATTTCCCAGTAATTTTGTTTAATCATTCTTTCTCTAGTGGTTTTGCCTTTAATGAATCTTTAAAAGGAATAGGAGAAAAAGATTTCACTTTATAGTTAAGTATTTGAGGTGACTGACAGCCATCATCCTGTCTCAGATATTCGCAACTCAGACTCATGCATAGGATTCTGCTGTTAAAGAAAGAGAAGCAAGAAAATTTGAACACAGGGAACTTCCCAGAGACTCATATTCCAACCAAGGATTATTCATGGAGATAACCTAGAACCCCTGCACAGATGTAGCCCATGGCAGTTCAGTGTCCAAGTGGGTTACATAGTAATGGGAAGAGGGACTGCCCTCTGACATAATCTGACTGGCCTGCTCTTTGATCACCTCCCCCTGGGGGGGAGCAGCCTTACCAGGCCACAGTAGAGGACAATGCAGCCACTTTTGATGTGAACTGACAGACTAAGATCAGAAAGGAGAGGAGAACCTTACCTATCAGTGGACTTGGGGAGTGACATGCATGCAGAAAGAGGAGGGAGGGTGGGATCAGGAGGGGAGGAGGTAGGGGCCTATGGGGGGATAAAAAATGAATAAAGTGTAATTAATAAAAAAATTTTAAAAAAAAGAAAGAGAAGCAGCTGTAGTTATATTTCAGAGGCAGAGCATGTTGCCTAGCATACTTAAGATCCTGGATATCATTCTCAGGACTGCAAAAACAAAACAGAAGCTAAAATTTTGTCATTGGAAGCTGGAGATATGGCTCAGCAGTTAAAAGAGGGTCTGTGTTCCCAGTACTGATTTCCAGATTCTTACATGCAGCTCTAACTCTGGCTCCAGGGAACACCGCCCCCTTTTCTGTCTCCTGTAAGTACTACACTCACATGCACAAACCTGCACACATCCAAACACAGAATCTTACTATATGAAGCAATCATTACCCAGAACCCATAGTGAAGCAAAATACTCTAGTTACTTTGGTTCTCAAGAAGATCCCAAGCATGCCATGAATAGTAAATGCTGGGGCTAGAACCATAGAAATAAGTTCAGAGGTTCAATGACTATGCAGAAAACTCCAGTATATGAAAAGTCCCCCAAAATTGTGTATATTGGCCTGTTATAAGTGGATGCTTCTGAAATAGTCAACCAAAAGAAAAAAATGTTGAACATAGCCCTGGTACAAAGAGGAGATTTTAAATCTAGTGCATACTTCAGTGTCCTAGAAGTTGGAAACCCTCTCAAGATTTTTTCCAAATAAGTGCAACAGTACCTTCTCAGAATCTACACTGGGTAAGAAACAAACTCTTCTTTGATTGTTCACAAAGTCAGAATATCAAGACTGAATGAGTTGGAGATCTTGGCACTTCTGATGTAGAAGTTTCAGGGTTTTTTTGAAAATTCAAATGTGTCATGTGATGTTTTGCTACAGGCTGTCTTGTGAGAGGGCATATGATGTCTTGCTACAAGCTGTCTCATGCAAGGGGCATGACTGTCCACCTGAAAACACCTGTGTGTGAACTCTGAGGAGAGGATATATATAAAATCCCACAGACAGCGAAATAAGATTCTTTGTATCTACATCACTTCGCTAGTCTTCTGTCTTCAACACTTGACTTCCCAGAGACAAACATTCCAGAGAACTTCCTGGGGAAATCCAAATGAGGCTTGCAGCTCTCACTGACTTGCTATGATCTTCTGAATCATGCTGATCTGTGTTGTAGTTTGGTGTTGGCCTTTGGACTGGACTGCTGGTTTCAGGTCAATGAAGAGTGGACTTGCTCCAAGGAAATACTTCTAAAATGTCTACAACTCCTTATTACTAATAACCTTCTTTTCTTTTCCTACCTCTGGTCAGTGGGTAGAAGAGAGCCCAAAGTGTTGAAGAACCTTAAGTAAAGTAGATTTGTTGAAAAATCTAAGCCTAAACACTTCACTTACTGTGAATTTGAATCTCAATAAACTGACAATAGGGCCAGAGAGATGGCTCCAAATGAGAAGCACTTGACACCAAGCCTGATAACCTGAGTTCTGTCCCTAGGACTAAGATGCCTGTACACACAGTATAATAACTTCTCTCTCTCTCTCTCTCTCTCTCTCTCTCTCTCTCTCTCTCTCTCTCTCTCTCACACACACACACACACACTCCAATTGTTAATTTGGCAATAGAGCCCTAGGAGACACACAGAAATTCTCTAGAACTATGAGAACACATAGTATGAAGGCCTGAAGTCTCAAAGTTTTCTCTAAAAGAGCACTTAATAGAATGAGCCAGAATTGTCAATCAAGAGAAACCATATGAAAAGCTCAATCAATACCCACCTTGTAGTAATTCAGTACAGTTCCTAAAAAGGGCAGAGGTGTGGGCCCAGGAATTCCCTGTTTCTTAAAAACACCATGTGTACGAGTCCCAAACCTATAAGGAGAAAGAGAGCCTTGTGACCACACACAAGAGAAACATGATCATAACCAAAACAATAAAACAAATCAACAACATGGCTGCCCCTCCAATTTGCAGAGTTTAGGGAATGGTGAAGGAACCTGTGTGCATGGCATCACACTGTTCATTTCTGTGCCTACTGAGTTCTTGTGGATCTAGGATTAACACAAAAGTCAATCAGGCCATATCAGGTGTAAACCTTATCAGTAAACCTCACCAAGAGGGAATAGAAGAAGGGTAGAGGTGGGGGTAGAGGTACGCAGAATATCTGCATAACATCAGTATGAACTGTGAGATTTAATATCACTGGAGCTATTGTTCAGTAGTAAAGGCATTGCCTACTAGATATAGGCTCTGGCTTGATTCCCCATACCACCAAAAACTTAAAATGCAAAATTAATTCAGTTGTCATTTCATTTGGGACCTTCAAGATGATGATACCACAGGTAGAGACACTGGCTGCCAGTACTGATAATCTGAGTTGGATATCCAGGATTCACACAATACGAGGGAACTGAGTCTGCAAAGTTGTCCTCTGAACTACGCATGTACACACACACACACACACACACACATACACATACACACACACACACTGTAATAGTGATGCCCCTAACCAAAATGAATAAAAACACAAAATTTTATAATGTTTATACAAGACTTCATTTCAACTTCTGCTATTACTTTTTAAATTTTTATTCTAGTGCCTGTGGAGGGTGTTGGATACCCTGGAACTACAGTTAGTGGTGACAGCCAGCT
The DNA here is from genome assembly GCF_030254825.1 of Meriones unguiculatus. Classification (NCBI taxonomy): domain Eukaryota; kingdom Metazoa; phylum Chordata; class Mammalia; order Rodentia; family Muridae; genus Meriones; species Meriones unguiculatus. The sequence continues at coordinate 767,423 of NW_026843651.1, forward strand.
CCTTGTTGATGTTCAGACCTGGGTCCTCTAAAACAACAGCCAGTACTCTTAGTCACTGAGTCATTGTCTTTCCAGCCCCAGCTTCCAAAACCAGTTGTGACCTTCCATACAAAATAGGTCTGAGTATTACCCCAATCACTAGGACATGGTCTGGGGAGGAACTTTGGAGGTTACTCACCAGTAGAGGAGCATGAGACTAATTGCCAGGAGGACCCAGGTTTCCGGGGAGAAAGCTGAAATCAGATCCATCTTTGCTTGTCTGTCAGCAAATTACTCCTATGTGCTCTCCCTCATGCTTTGCATGCTACCTTTTGCAGGGCTTCCTTTCTGCCCAACTGTGCTGTAGTGAGCACAGCCTTCAATGTTATATAATGGGAAGATGGGTGGGGCAGGGCTCCAACCAGTAGATGGCTCAGCTTTGTTTCATCTGGACTTTGGTATCCTCTCCAACTTGAATGTTTGTAAAAGTTTATTCACAGCCTATTTTGACCTCCTTTGAGTTCATATTCTGTGCAGCAATCAATAAACAACTGTGTCATGTAAGTGAGACCAAATGCTCTTCCTTTCCATAAAAATTCAACCAAATTTATTGATATGAAATCCTTTTCACCAAGGCTCTCCTCATCCAAGAATACCTGAAATAAAGCCAAAGTAGTGTCAACCACAGATCTTTACAGAATGTCTTTGTCTACCCATGACAGATACTTTGTCATTTATCAAAACTTAACTCAGGAAAATGTGGCAGTCTGTCTGAGTCTGCCTGGACCTGGACCCCTAACAATAAATTAACTCCCACACATGGTCATCTTCTTCACTCTAGACCACAGTGAGGGTCTTCTTGTATATCCCCCTTGACAGACTGTGAGGCTACTCTGGACGTGGTCACCACTAGGCAATAGCATAGTCATTCAGACACACTTGTCAAGTGGGGTCAGGTCTCATGGACGAGTCAGTGGGCACAGTTTAGTGTGGGTCATGATTTATGGATGTTAGGAATGAGATTCATGGCTGCAAGTGACTCCTGACAGCTACGGGTCACAACAGAAGACTTACAAAAAGCTACTATGAAGCTTATAAACCATTTTGTTCAGTTGCTAATATATTGTAGAGAAGGTGTTTTTTTTTTTTTTTGGAGTGATGAAATGTTCTAAAAGGGACCAACTGTTCACCTTCTTTAGCTTTATCAATGCTTCATATTGAGAAACATATGTTTGAAACCAGAAAGTTATTGGGTTTTGGCCTAAAATCTGAGCAGTTTCCAGGAAATCTTTGTTGGCATACTGGGTAAAACAACTAGATGAAACAGAAATTAATCTCTCATAACCTGGGCAGATAATTTTGAAGATATGCACATATCAATCTCTTAAACAGTTCAGAGCATACCTCTCTGACATGATAACTTTGTTTCCTGGGGAAAATGGTATTGACTGTTGTTATCAGAAGTAACTTTTCATAAAGCAACTATTAAGAATTAGTCCACATGTTCTAGAGAAATAAAGACAGAACATTTCCTGAAACCATTAGTCTACCATGGGAATCATAATAGTCATTTTAAATACCTTTACAGTTGAGCCTGGAATAGAGAACTTTCACTGGGCACAAAATTATCCTTTTCTTTCCTGGTACTAACCAAAATGGCTACAGCAGTTTGTAGATGAACCACTGAAGTGTAAACATTCTGTAGTAATCAGGGGAGAAACCACTGTAATGTCACCATTCCAAGGCTCAAGCCATAACTGACAAAGTGACATATGCATTTCATTTCCTTAACACTTTTAAATTCAACAAGTTCTTTTGAACAATTTTTGCACTAAAAGTGTTTTATTAAATTTACGTTTTTACATAGCATTTACATATATATGATAGCTATATAATATGATACATATGATTTTTAGATATTGATTAAAATCAGCAGTAATGTGCACCTCCAAACTACAGTGTACTATCAAAAACAGACATCCAATGACAATATTATGTTGCTTACTGTTTTGTAAGGACAAATAGCCTAGTCTTATCCATTTATTTTTGGGGACATGATAACCAGCAGAGGTCATTTCATAGCAAATAACCTCATGGATATGACGTTTAGGAGAAAACACATGTGAGAAGAATCCAGACAGTGAATAAGACATTTCCTTACTCTCTTCCTCTCTTGATGCAAAGATTACAAATAATTTCAGTAAAACATCAATCTCTCTAAATGGTAGCGCTTCCAATGACAGAATATCTTCAATACAGACCTTGTCTCTTAAAAAGTGACACTACCTACCATCACTGCAATACTTGAGACTAAACTTACAGCAAATTATCTCATGAGCATCAGCCTTTTCCAACCAAAGAACCAGGATATAAGTCTTTATACAGTGAACAGTAAGACATTCCCACTACTATAAGGATCCTTTATATTATTCTTCAACAAAAACACCAACTGACACCCCAATTTGAGCACTGTTTTAATGGCACTATAGTATTTTCCAATTCTTCTTTTTTTTGTTGTCTTGTTTGGTTTCTTTGCTCATTTTGTTTTTAAGATATATATTCCGGAATATATGGAATATTCAGCATATTTATTTTTTCTAATAAATATAACTGAAAATTAGTTTAATATTTCATATTGTTGCATAGTATTTGAGGTTCAGGCATAAGAGTAAGGATGTATATGGTTATCAAATATGGTGCTTCTTTTAAAAACCATTTTACTAATAATAGATATATGGTTGCTTCAAGTCTGGAAATACAATGGTTAAAATAATTTGTAATAAGAATTTTTAAAGGGCATGAGAGTTTAATTTCTCAACTATATAACAATGAAGATGATGATTGGTTTACATATGATAAAAATCTTTCTCTTTAGTGTCCCAACCCGTGGGACTTCAACAGGTTCCTAAATGGGGGGGGGGGTGTTGGAAAGAATGAAGTAAGACAAAGAGACACAAAGAATGAGGCTAAGTCTGTTTGTCTGATCAAAGCCTCGTTTATTTGAAAATTTTACACAACTATATAGGGAGAAGGCAGGAAAAGGGGAAGGCTAATTTACTGCTGCAGAAGATAGCAAGAGTGCTTTATGGTTTGAGATACCTCCTGCAAGATACCTCAAGAATGGTTCCTTAAGATATCTCAAGGATGTTCCAAGGTGTTCTCACATAAATCTATCACCCATGACCTAGGGTCCTTGTGCAGCTGTTGGTAACTTTTCCACTAAATGGCATTGGCTCCACTAAATGGCTTTGGCTCACTAATTGGCTTTGGCTTCAGTAAATAGCTTTGGCTCCCAGCATCTCCTCCCTTCTTAAACAATTTAACAGGCTAGCAGGTAGGTTTTGAACATGAGGTCTTTTGCAGATGGTGGGCATTAACCAGAGGGGGGAAGTAGTGACCTGATCCTCCCAAGGCATTTTGCAGCCTTTTCGGGTGTCTCTTTGGGGAGGAGAGGAAGACCCCATCAACACCTGAGGGCATCCCCAGCAGGTTGTGGTTAGGGGTAATCAGACACCAACCTCTATGCAATCAGGTTTGCTTCTCAGGGGACTCAGAAGGGGGCAATTGGGCCCTCCCCCTGCAGTACTTTGTCTTGCACCCCTTATAGGTACCCAGGCTACATCAGGCAAGCATTTATCTGAGTATGCTGTTCTCATGAGAGCCAAATGCAAGTAGTGAAGACCCATGTGATAGACTGTCAGCAGTCTTCCTTGGGCTCAGCTAAGCCTCTGTCAGCCAAATCAAGTCTGTGATAATGAACTTGTATAGGTTTAGATGCCAAGGAGTCAATTTGTTGTTTTACAAAGCTAGTAAGTCTTTTAATGGCCCATGGGTCAAAAGATATGAGGAGAAGGAAACCCACCATGGGTCCCACAATTGAAGGAAGGAAGGTGGTGAGCCAGGGAGAGGTTGAAAACCAATTATAAAACCAACTCTCCTCTTGTTCTCTCTGTCTCTTTCTCTCTTCTAGGCCTTCCCTAATCTTATCCATGCTGTCCCTTACAATCCCAGTATAATCTGCATAAAAGCAGCACTCTTCCTTCAGTGAAGCACAGAGTCCCCCTTTCTGAAGGAAAAGCAAGTCTAGCCCTCTTCTATTTTGTAGGACAACTTCAGACAGTGAGACGAGGGATTTCTCCAAGTTGGTGATGCCAATCTCCAGTCTCTCAACATCCTTGTCAATTGTCCAGCAAAGGTCAGAGTAATGCTTGTTGGAGAGAACGAGAGAGGTTATACCCATCCCAGAACCCACAGCTCCGAGGCCAAGGAGGACAGTTAGTGTAATAGCTGTTATGGCCTCTCTTTTTGTTCTAAGCAATGCATGGTCATTAATGGGGTCCCAAAACTGAGCAAAATCTTCCCCAGAATAATAAGTCAGGCAGGGAATTAATTAGACAAGGACACAGATGGTAGTAAGATTGCTTTTGAGGGGTGGGGTGTGTATACAGGGAATAAGGCCATCACTGCAAGTCCACCAGCTGTTGTTGCCTGGGAGGATATAATTGGGAAAGGGGTTTGATGGTGTAATGGTTACATTACAAAGATGTCTGTGTTTCTGAAGAATACTATTGCCTATGCATAACTCAAGGCCAGAAACAGAAGTCAACGTCAATCTAGCCTCAGCCTGTTGTGACCATCTGCATTTAGAATGGTCAGAAGAGTAGAAGATTTCCTCAGTGACAGCAATGCCTTCATAAAAGGGTGGGGCAGAATCATACCAAAGCCAACAGGACTCAGTAAGTTCAGGGTGTGTATGATTCAGGGCTAAAAAGGTATGATTAACAAGGTCTAAATTAATATGGCGTGTATCAATCCCATCTTCAATCAAGGAGGGGATAGGCTTATCAGCAAAGGAAGGAGTCGGGGAGGCAGGGACATTTTGCTTAGGCTCTGTCCGTGCAGGAAAATTATTTTTCTTGGGTTCTATCTGTGTGGGAGGGGCAAGGACAGGATTGGGTCCAATAGCTACGGGTGGAATAGCTGATTCTTTCCTTAGGGTGAGGTAAATGATAACTCCTGGACTGTTCACACCTACCTGCATGCTCACACCTACCTGCACACTCACACCTCCTTGCACACTCACACTTCCCTGCAGGCTCACACCTCCTACCACACTCACACCTACAAGCACGCTCACACCTACCTGCATGCTCACACCTCCCTGCATGCTCACACCTCCAACCATGCTCTCTCTGTCTCTCTCTCTGTATCTCTGTATCTCTGTATCTCTGTCTCTCTCTGTGTCTGTCTCTCTGTGTCTGTCTGTCCTTGTCTCTGTTTCTCTGTCTCTATCTCTCTCTCTGTGTCTCTCTGTCTCTGTCTCTTTCTCTGTCTCTGTATCGCTCTGTCTCCGTCTCTCTGTCTCTGTCTCTCTGTCTCTGTCTCTCTGTCTCTCTCTGTATCTCTGTCTCTGTCTCTCTCTCTCTCTGTCTCTCTCTGTCTCGGTCTCTCTGTGCCTCTGTCTCTGTCTCTCTGTCTGTCTCCATCCCTGTATCTGTGTTTGTCTCTGTATCTCTCTGTCTCTGTTGGTCTCAGTCTGTCTCTATCTCTGTCTCTCTGTGTCAATGTCTTTGTCTCTATCTCTGTCTCTGCCTCTCTGTCTCTCTCTGTGTCTGTCTCTCTGTCTCTTTCTCTCTGACTCTGTCTCTCTGACTTTGTGTCTGTCTCTGTCTCTCTGTGTCTCTGTCTCTGTGTCTCTGTCTCTATCTCTCTGTCTCTGTCTCTCTCAGTCTCTCTGTCTCTGTCCCTGTCTCTCTGCCTCTCTCTATATCTCTGTCTCTGTATCTCTGTCTCTGTCTCTGTCTCTGTCTCTCTCTCTGTATATCTCCATCTCTGTCCCTGTGTGTGTCTCTGTCTCTCTCTGTCTCTGTCTCTCTTTATCTCTGTCTCTGTCTCTCTGTGTCTGTCTGTCCCTGACTCTGTCTCTCTGATTGTCTGTCTCTGTCTCTCTCTGTCTCTTTGTCTTTGTCTTTCTGTCTCTGTCTGTGTCTATCTCTGTGTCTCTTTCTGTCCCTGTGTCTGTCTCTCTCTGTCCCTGTCTCTCTATCTCTCTCAGTCTCTCTATCTCTGTATGTCTGTGTCTGTCTCTATCTGTGTATCTGTGTCTGTGTCTCTGTCTCTCTGTCTCCGTCTTTCTGCATGTCTCCATCTCTGTCTCTGTGTGTGTCTCTGTCTGTCTCTGACTCTCTCTGTGTCTCTGTCTCTGTCTCTATCTCTGTCTCTGTCTCTTTGTGTGTCTGTCTCTCTGTCTGTCTCTGTCTCTGTGTCTCTGTGTCTCTGTTTCTGTCTCTGTCAGTCTCTGTCTCTGTCTGTTTCTGTCCCTGTCTCTGTCTCTCTCACTGTCTCTCTGTCTTGGTCGCTCCTTGTCCGTGAACCTCAAGCATTTAAGCTCATTTAAATATATTTGAATGTGTTTGATTATATTTAAATACACGGATATTTAAATAAATTTGAATGTATTTAAATACATTACCAGATGTGCTGGAATGAGCTGTGGAGCTCAAAGGATGCCCTTCCAGGCCAGTCCCTCCCAGCTCCTCAGATGTCACCTCCTGGAGGTTGGCCTGATGGTAAGTGCTCTCCCTCTGGGTAACCTGCCTGAGGGGTCACACAGGGGTCCTTGTCCTACGACCTGGGTCACATGACACTGCCGGGAGGATGGCAAACATGTTATTAGTATGTTATAATGATAATGATGTGTTATCAGCTTCTTCCCTCTGGGCTCCGTCCACACAGGGTCAAGTCCATTGTCAAGACCGATGGACTTGACCCTGTGTGCAAATCCTTCAGCCCTCTGTGCACTCATTCATTAATTCATTCATTCATTCACTCATTAATTCTCCTCCTCCTTCTCTTCCTTCTTCTTCTCTTTCTCCTCCTCCTTCTCCCCCTCCTCCTTCTCTTCCTTCTTTTCGTTCTCCATCTCCTCCTCCTTCTCCTCCTCTTCCTCTTTCTCCTCCTTCTCCTCCTTCTCTTCATCCTTTTCCTTCTCCTCCTCCTCCTTCTCCTCCTCCTTTTCTTCCTCCTTTTCCTTCTCCTTCTCCTTTTCCTCCTTCTCTTCCTCCTTTTCCTTCTCCATCTCCTCCTCCTCTTTCTCCTCCTCTTCTTCCTTCTCATCCTTCTATTCGTCCTTTTCCTTCTCCTCCTCCTCCTCCTTCTCCTCCTTCCTCTCCCTTCTCCTCCTTCTCCTCCTCCTCCTTCTCCTCCTCCTCCTTCTCCTCCTCCTCCTTCTCTTCCTCCTCCTCCTTCTCCTCCTCCTTCTCTTTCTTCTCTTCCTCCTCCTCCTCCTCCTCCTCCTCCTAGGCCTCCAGGATCCAGGAAGCATCTTAAAGTCTTGGGGAGACAGTTGAAAGGTCCGACCCCCCGTCCTCACCTCCACCCCGGAGTGTGTCTGACTGTGACCCTCTCCTCACCTCCCTGCCCCCCTCACAGCGTTCTTCGCCCACAAGGTGGAACACGAGAGCAAGACCCACAAAGGCAGGAGCTTCCAGAGGACCGGGACGCTGGCCTTCGAATGCGTCTACACCTCCAAGTGAGTCCAAACCCGGTGGGGGCTGCCGGCTGGGAGAGGGAGGAGAGGGGAGGGGAGAGGAGGTCGGTGATTCGGTTCCTGCAGCATTCTGGAGCTCTGGGAGGCCAGAACGCTGGTTCACAGAGCGAATCCGGGACTTGGCCGGGCCACACGGAGAGACCCTGTCTCGAAATAACTCACAAGCAATGCGGCAGCCTGGGAATTCTTTCTCTCTTTCTTTCCTTCCTTCTCTCCCTCCTTCCTTCCTTCCCTTCCTCCCTCCTTCCTTCCCACCTTCTTTCCCTCCCTTCCCTTCCCCTTCCTTCTTCCTTCCCTCCCACATTCCCTCTTTCCTTCCCTTCCTTCTTCTCTCCTTCCTCCCTTCCTCCCTCCCTCCTCTCCTTCTTCATTCCCTCCCTCCTCCCTTCCTTCCCTCCCTCCTTCCTTCCTTCCTTCCCTCCCTCCCTCCCTCCCTCCCTCCCTCCTTCCTTCCTTCCTTTCTTTCTTCCTTCCTTCCTTCCCTCCCTCCCGCCTTCCTTCCTTCCTCCCTCCTTCCTTCCTTCCATATCAAAAAGGGGAAGGCCAAAGGTAGCCCAAACAAATGTAAAAATCCAGGTACAAGATGCCTAGCATATCCTTAAATGCTAAAGGTGAAAGGGAGTTTATATAAAGTTTGGATACAAAGGCCCATCCCGTGTAAAAAAAAAAAAAGGGCAAGCCAAAAAATAGCCACAACCAATGTAAAACCAAAGTACGAGATGCCTAGGGTATGCTTAAATGCTAAAGGTAAGAGGGAGTTTAAATAAAGTTTGGCTATTAAGGCATAACTCGCCATTCTATATAAAAAGGGGGACAGGAAAAATAGCTACAACGTATATAAAAATCTAGGCCTGAACCTTTAAACAGGTACAAGATGCCTAGGGTCTGCTTAAACTCTATATTAAAAAGGAGTTTATATAAAGTTTACCTAAAACATGCCTTTTCTGTTGCTCAAGGCAACCAGCTTGTCTCTCTAATGGGAGACCTCTCAGGAGATAGGTAGCAGCTTGGCCTAATGCAACACTTACCCAAGACTCCAAAAAAGATACTTTGATTTATCCAACCTTGTTTTTATTTCAACGTGATAATGATTGTATGTTCAATAATAATGGTAACTTATATTGCTGATCCCTTTACATGGAAACAACTCTCACCCTGACTGAGACATAAAAAATAATGTCTCCAGTCAAAACATCAATCATACATGGCCAATAAATCCTTGGCTATAATATCTTCAAAAATTTCATTATGCCATTATTTAAATTGGCGTAGATAAAATTGGCTTACAGTCTAGTTTCATCCTGCACATTTCATACATTCATAATTTTAGAACTGTATGATGTTTGTGAGAAATTATATGTGTTCAGAACAAAAGGACTGGGCACTGGAGATGCTGGATAAAATCTGACAGAATCCTCTTTCCAGTATGCTGAGACCTTAACATATCTATTCCAGCATCTTGCATGTTCCAGCATTCTGCTTGTTCCTGCCTCAACTGCTTCAATTGCTGTTTCTCATCAATATTTCAATATTATTTGGTGATATTTGACAAAAAAATGGGCTTCTTCTTCAGACTATGTTATCTGAACTGAAATTTCTAGGCTAGGTGTATGAGCGAACATACCTGTAGGGTAAGCAGTCAGGAGGCAGAGGCAGGAGGATCACATTGCCAGACACATTTTCAAGAAGGAATTTATGGTATTAATTTGTTGGTGGTCCCATCATTATTTCATTCATTCTTCCTTCCTTCCTTTCTTCCGATCTATTTATTTATTTATTTATTTATTCATCCACCCATTTATTTATTTATTTATTTATTCATTCATTCATTATACAGTGTTCAGCCTACATGTACACCTGCAAGCCACCAGAGGGCACCAGATCTCACTATAGATGGTTGTGAGCCACCATGTGGTTGCTGAAATTTGAACTCAGGACCTTTGGAAGAACAACCAATGTTCTTGTCATATGAGCCCAACCCTGGTCCTACTTTGTTTTAGCTCATGTTCCATAAATTTTCTTAAACATAAAAGACATTAAGAAATGTCTTAATGATTCTTTACTGTGGTCACACATAAGTTTGAACAAATACTGCTGAGTTCATCTCAAGAGCTCACGTCACCATGTGGTGAATTAAATTTATCATTGTGTTTTCAGGATGATAACTATTTCTTACCTATGACCACTAGGAAGCTGTAAGCTGCCTTAGCTGATCAAACTGGATGGATGAGTAAACAGCAGCTTTTAAGCCAGCCTTGAACTTGTGATCCTCCTGTCTCAGCCTTCTGAATGCTAGGGTTCCAGGGTTGGGCTGCTAAAGTGAGAACAATGAAGCAAATGATACATTTATCTGTTTGCGTGGGGGGGGGAATTATCACATTTTTACATTTCCAAACTTTATATGCATGACCTATCTCCCACTTTTAATAAAATATTAAAATGTGTCACTCTGTCATGTAGCCTTGACAACCCACAAATATGCCCTTGATTTTTTCTGTTGCCATCTGTTGCTGCTCAGGGGGCTAACTGGTTAGTCTGGTTTGTGGCCCCTTGGAGAAAACTAACTTTAAAATTTATTATTAGTATAATTTAAAGAGGTAGTGAGTGTTCTTTTTGGAGGGAGGGGAACTTTATTGATGATCCATAGTGTATTATTTTTTTCTTTGAAAATTTATTATTTGTAGAGTATGCTGCCTGCATACCAGAAAAAGGTGCCAGATCTCACTATAGATGTTTGTGAGCCACCACATGGGTGCTGGAAATCAAACTCAGGACCTTTGGAAGAGAAGCCTGCACTCTTAAGCTATGTGATGTCTCTCCAGCCCCGTCATTTATTATTATTTTATTTTTTTAAATTTTTACTGATTCATTGTACATCCCTGTCATAGACCCCTCCCTTCTCTCCTCCTGGTTCTACACTCCCTGTTTCCCCTATCACCCCTCACCTGGCTCCTCAGAGAAGGGGATCACCCTTCCCCTGTGTCCACCCACCCATGCCACCATATCAAGTCGCATCAGGACTCAGTGCATCCTCTTCCCCTGTGGCACGGCAAGGTAGCCCCAACAGGGGAATGTGATAGAAAGCTAGCTTGTGAGTCAGGGTGCATTCATATGTATGTTGGTCCCGCTGTGTTTAAAAAACCTTGTTACCCTCGTGTCCTTCATCCCCTCTGGTGCTTACACTCTGCAAACAGAGTTCCTTGAGCCCTTGAGAAGGAATTGCTGGAGACATCTCATTTAGGGTGGAATGGTCTAAGGCCTCTCACTGTGAATCAATTGGTTTTGGGACTCTGTATTTGTTCCCATCTGCTGCAGGAAGTTTTCTATGATGGCCGAGCAAGGCACCGATCTGTGAGTATGGCTGCTCCTTTAGCACAACTATAGCATTTACATTTCTCTGATGTCCCTGGCCTGTGTAGACTCAGGCTCCTGGCCACCCAAGCCATGTTGGATCAAGGTTCCTTTTCATGGAGTGAGATTCCTGAAACTCAACCAGATATTAATTGGTCACTTGCATGAAATTTGTGCCACAAGCACACCAGCAAAACTTGTACCCAGGTTACCATTGGAGAGTGAAGGGTGTATGGGTGAGTTGGTGTGTACTTTCCTCTTTAGGTGGACTGTGGTGAATGTTAAGGGGAATGTGAGCACCCACAAGCATGCATGCCATGTCTTCAATATCTTATATATTGTTGAAAAAGCAGGCAGTTGAGAATAACTATAAAGTTATGCTCCAAGAATCTGACATTTGGTGGAAATTAAACTTTCAGGAATTAGCATGGCACCTCTTCATTTTCCTAGTTCCATTGTATCCTGTTATTTTCAGGTATTTCAGACCAAACAAAAAACATCTGTTCAGGCTGGAAATGGACTGTAGTTTCCAGGTTAGATATAGCAGTAGCATAAAATTAGGTCAGTGGTGAACTATACTTATCTGTATGCATTATTAAAAACATTTAGATTGCAACATGTTTATTGATAGTAATTACTATCATATAATAAACATCATGAATAGACTTACATGTATTATAGGGATTTTATGTAGATAATTCACAATATGATTGCCGAAAACTCTCTCAAAAATTTACTGTTATTTCATCAACTTACTTCTTTTATATTTATCCTCCTTCATAATTAGAGTACCTCCCTGGTTTATCCCAATCAGATCAATTGTACCTGCCATTGTATTGTGTCCCTACCATGCTTTCTTGTTTCTACAGTCATTCCATGATGAATACTCACAAACCAACATTTGGAGCTAGATGCCCAAGAGTAGAGAATGAAAGATATTTGTCTTCTGGATATGAGTTACCTAAATTATATTTTTCTTACTTACATCTATTTATATGTATGATATTTATCATGTTAAACATACTTATGAGTTTCCATATCCTACCTATTGTGAACAGAATAGCAGAGCACCAAGGGCAAGGCCATGGTGGCTGTGGAGGTCTTCCACAATGAAGGCGACTGAGCAAGTATTTGTAGAGTGGGATGTCGAGTCATTTTTATGTATGTCAAGGAAAAGAGAGCAGGGTCAGGCATCAGATTCATATTTCTGTTTAGAAAATTCTCTACTCTGATTTCTGGGATGGTTCAAGCTGTTTAATAGACATCCCACCCCTTTACAGAGATTGATTTTCATGCCTGTTCTGTAGAAGAATCTCATATACCACCCAAATCTTCTTAAACTCCCAAAAATAACAAAGAGAACAAGTATTTAGTTCATGTACTATTTATATCAATTACTATCATATAATTACATTTAGAATATGTATACTGTCCACACATTAATAAGTAACATGCATAACTTACTAAAATATGTTTTTAACAGCAGTTTCTATTCTGAAATAAATGTCTGTGATTGAGAGTCAAAGTGAGGGGCTCTTATTTTTCTTTAAATACACATTTCAGAAAAAGTTACTTTAAAGTAGGTAAATGATTTAATTTTAGTATGCTAATGGGTTTCATTAGAGAACTAATACATCAAAATGATCAATTTTTATTTGCTAGTTTTTGTTTTTCAAATGTCTCAAAGAGTTTTTATTAGGTCTTAGGAAAATAATGTAGCACTTTGGGAAAAAGATGCACACCAACAGCCCTGCACTGGAGGCCAGGATGGAGAAGACCTCCACAGCCACCATGGCCTTGCCCTTGGTGCTCTGGTAGACAGGGATGAAAGTGACCCAGACACTAAGGAACACCAGCATGCTGAATGTCAGGAACTTGGCCTCATTGAATGTGTCAGGCAGGTTCCTCACTAGGAAAGCCACAGTGAAGCTCCCTAGGGCCAGGGTTCCTAAGTATGCCAGCACACAGTAGAAAGCAGTAGCTGAGCCCTTGTTGCATAAAATGATGACATGAGCATGTTCAGAGTGTATATCTGTGTCAATATAGGGAGGAGAGGTTCCCAGCCAGACTCCAGAGAGAATAAGTTGAATCAGGACACAGATGGGGATGACAGCATTATAGATGCCTGAGACAAACAACCTTCTCATTGTTCTCCCAGGTTTCACGATCCTAAAGGCCAGAATTACAGTTATAGTTTTTGCCAAAACAGTGGAAATAGCCAACGTGAATACAAGTGCAAATGTTATTTGTTGCAGTATGCAGGAGACAGTGTTTGGGCGTCCAATGAAGAAAAAGGAGCAGAGGAAGCAGAAGAGGATGGAGATGAGCAGGATATAGCTGAGAGTCTTGTTATTGGCCTTAACAATGGCTGATTCTCGGTGTTTAAGGAAGATCCCCAAAACTATAACTGTGCTTACAGAGAAGAACAGAGCTGTGCAGGCCAGAGCCATGCCCAGAGGATCCTCAAAGGATAGGAATGTCACTGCCTTGGGTAAACACTGGTTTCTCTCAGGGTTTGGGTAGTCTTGACTTAGGCAAGCACTACACTCTTGCTGATCTGTGCGGAGTAAGTGAATCAACATTTCAGTTTATACATGTATTTACACATTGCACATTTAATTCATAAGAGTTCTTTTCAATGATTTGTATAGCCTGGCATATTCGGCTTCATGATAGTGCCAAAATCATGAACTCTTTATGAATCCCAATCTATTGTTTTTCTTGATACTTAATAATAAGTTTTGTTTAAAGAATTTATTACTATTTGTCTAAGGCAATTAAAGTGAAATCTATATTACTCATATTCAGAGAAAGTAAAACTGTCAAGTAATCCTTCAGCCGCTTTTTAAATTAAGTGATTTAAATTACTAAGTATAGTATTTTGATCACATCAGTGTATCCAAATGCACTTCCCTGATTACACCATCATGGGTTCTTCTCATTTTTCTTGCTACTCACAGTTTCAGTAGATATTTATTACCCTGCTTCTACATATTTTTTCCAAGGTACCATGTGAAGAAGTTAGATCCCACATCCATGGCCTATGAAACAATTCTCATTTGGTGGTAAGCATACAAAACTTGCATCAACAAATTGCAGCTCTAAGCTCAGATCAACCTGTACCTATCTCAGCTGTAGAAGTTGCAGATACATTTCTAAATTCTTTGGCATTCTTTGACTCAGTACAGAACTCTTTGTCTTTTCATTATAATTCCAGAGTAATCCTAGGAATTGTTCTAATTTCCACACTTGTTTTTCTGGTCATCTCCAAAAGACTAAAAAAAGCCCTATATGTCACAGAGGTCTATAAATCTTTAAATCATTACATCATAAAGGGGAAAATGGCACAGTAAGATTCACTGGAGTTGGTGACAGTCATTTACTTTGCTTGATGTAATTCCAGCAAAGCTGAGCAGATTGTTAAAATCACTGTTATTCTAACTTTTTAGATATTTTTTTCTGTGTGTTTCCTTACTAGTGGTTTTCTGCGCTATGATTCCATTTGTTTTTTTCTACAAAAATTTATGTCTGAGTCTTTTTATGAAAATCCAAAACTTAACTTTATGTGTACACTGTTTGTAAATTTTCTTTCTGCCTGGGACATCATTAAGCACAGATAAGCATATTAGATATGAGGCCATTATTTCAGAAGTTTTCTTGGGGTATCTTCCCCTAAACAGTATTTTGGTGCAGAGTAAACAAGGCATTATGCAAACCCTGAGAGGCCAGGAGATTCAGTTATAGATTTAAGACTTCCTTTCATTTTAGGTTTAGAGCTCCCTGAAAATATAGTTTAAAAATAGGAGGTCATAGAGGATACACCCCTGATGGAATAAAACTCAGTAAATAGGACAGATTGACTAAAATAAACTTTTTCTACTTAATAGCATGATGATGATGCATATAGTAAAAAGAGTTATTTATTAGTATTTGCTATTCATACAAAGACCTGTTAAAGTATTTTCTGTTTTTCTGGACTGCACTCATACTACAAACAATGCCAGTCTAAAAGCAAACTGTCATACATTAAATATGTTTTCTTTGCAGGAGACCTTTTTTTTTTGATTTCTTAAAGTAGAGTCATGGGCTTATAATACTATCTTTTCTGTTTGTATTTTTTAATTGTTGCTGAACTTGTAACCCTGGATAAGTAATGAAAAAAATCAAACACCTACTCTGTACCACTTGTATAATCATTAGTCTGTGTTTGAACTGTGAAACTTGTATAAATACAGAAGGACCTTTTTGATAGTAAATCAGAGCTACAGAAATGTCTGAATTTTAAATGTCAATTGAGATTCCCTTGACCACTGAACCTGACTCACTCCCTTCCCTTACTGACCCCTCATATAGTATATATGCTGTGGAGAACCCTGCTTGCAAACATACTCCAACTCTCTTTTTCATGTTGAGGATGGCCTCACAGAAAGGTTCCTGGTACAGGCTTACAGAGAATGAACTGCCAACAAGAAAGCATTCATGGGACAGATATGTGCTCTCTGCACATATGTAGTAGTTGTGCAACTTGGTCCTCATGTGGGACTTCTAAGAGCACATGTGTAACCATTGTGCAGATTGGTCTTCATGGGGGGGCACCTATCAGAAAGATCAAAGCTCTCTCTGACTCTTTTGCCTGCCATTGGATTCCTTTTTGATAATTAGACTGCCTTGTGTAGTCTCAATAGCAGAAGTTGTGCATAGTCTTATTGCAAATTTATATGGCAAGGCTGGTTTTATATCCAAGGGAGGCTTCTTTTTTTCTGAAAAGAAAGAGAGGAAGGGCACATGGGTTGGCAGGTGAGGTGACAGAGAGGGACTAGGAGGAAAAGTGTGATTAGATGCTGCAGTAGTACATAAACAAATTAATTAATAATCCATTAAAAAGAAATAGTAAGATTGTAATAGAAATGAATGAAACAGAAACAAAGAAAATGCAAGTGTTAACTAAAGGAAGAGTTGGTTCATTCTGAAGATAAACAAAATTGACAGACTCTTGTCTCAAGTAAATCAAAGAAAGAAATAGAGGACTCAAATTAGTAGAATCAGAAGTGACGGAAAAACATTGCTACAGAATCCAAAGAAATTCAGAATATTCTACGGGAACATTTAAATATATATATATATATATATATATATATATATATATATATATATATATATATATATATCAGAATGCTTAAAATGCACATGAAATGGGTAAGTTTTATGCCCAAGCAACCATGATTCAAACATGAATTCAACTTTTATTCAACAGCCTAAATAGACCTAAACAGACTCATGAGGAAATTCAACGCTCACAAAAGCATCTTACCAAAAAAGAAATTAAGGAAGGCTGAAAGATTACAAAAGGAGACTCCAATATGTTGGAGACCAGAATGCACCATAACTGAAGGGTAGAGGATCGGAGTCCCAAAGACCATCGAGCAGGTCCAGGGGTAGCAAACTATGGTGCAGTCAGCCCTTCTACATACTCCAGTGAGTTTGGACTCCCAGGGTCTCTCAGCTGTAGCAACCAGACCTCAGATTCCTCCTGCTCCCCTGAGGTCAACATCAGGATTACTGGAACAGCATCCCATCCACCAAGCCACAGTTCCTTTGGTCAACCTGTGGACCTCAGGAAAACAAGAGAAACACAGGGATCCCAGATCCAATATGGCAGAGCAGAGAGGAATCTGCATACAAGGAACACAGTTTTAGGCAGGCCTATAAGCTGCAGCCCAGCTTTCTTCTGATTAGCCCCCACTGTTGTCACCTTGGCCTGGAGCCCTTTGGGGCATCTGCATATGCTCAGTATTCATGACCAGTAGCAGTACCTGCACCCCAAAC
Organism: Meriones unguiculatus; assembly: GCF_030254825.1. Lineage (NCBI taxonomy): Eukaryota > Metazoa > Chordata > Mammalia > Rodentia > Muridae > Meriones > Meriones unguiculatus. The sequence goes on from NW_026843651.1 coordinate 784,128, forward strand.
ATCGGGGCTCCCGTGCATGCACACTCCCTGACCTTCAATTCACATGCCCCCATCTGTTTTTTTTTTTGCTCACTACATGGCCTGTTCACTGCCCTTCAAGACACTGGCATCTGAATTGCCAGCACCCATTCTTGAGCCACTGCACATTCCTCATCTTCCTGAACACTACACTAGACTCCAAAGACAGGCTGGTCCAGTCTTTGGTGCAGGTTCCAGGAACAAACAGCTAAGGCTACAGAAAACCACATGGCAAAAGTCTAGCATAAAATAACAGTCAACAAAAATCAGGACACCATGGCTCCACCAACCCCCCCCCAAAAAAACAATGTATATACTAATGTAGCTGTAACACAAGAAAATGACCTTAAATCTATGCTTATTCAAATATTTGTGGCATATGAAGAGGAAAACAACTAATCTCTCAAAGAAATACAGGCAAATACAACAAAAGAGAGGCCATCATAGACAGGAAACCACAATCAAACAGGTGAAGGAAATACAATTATCCATGACCTTAGAAAATTAGAATTAATTAAGAAACCACAAACAAAGAAAACTGGGGATGGAACACTTAGAAAAGTGATCGAGTACCATAGAGATAAGCATCACCAACAGAATACAAGAAATTGGGGAAAGAATCTCAGGCGTTGAAGATGTAGTTGAAGTAACTGGTAAATCTCTCAAAGAAAAGAAAAAGTATAGTTTCTGATGCAAAACATTCAAGACATCCAGGACACCGTGAAAAGATGAAACCTAAGAATAATAGCAATAAAATAAACAGATGATTCCAGGCTCCAAGGTCCAGAAGCTATTTTCAATAAAATCATAGAAGTTTCACCAACCTTAAGAAAGAGATAGCTTTAAACATAAGAGCAGCTTACAGAACACCACATATTCTAGACCAGACAAGAAAATACTTGTGCAACATAATAATCAAAACACTAAATCTACCCAATGAAAAAAAATAAAAGCAGCAAGGAAAAAGGCCAAATAAGATATAAAGGCAGACCGATCAGAATCACACCAGACTTCCCAAAAGAGACTATGAAAGCCAGAAGGGCCTCAGTGGATGTCATGCAGACACTAGGAGACCACAGATGCCAGCAAAAGTGACCCAGCAAAAGTTACAGTCAACACAAATGGAGTAAACAAGATGTTCCATGACAAAACTAAATTTAAACAATATCTTTGCAGCATCCAGACCTAGAGAAGCTACTAGAAAGAAAACACCAACCAATGAGATAATCTAAACCCAAGAAGCACAGGATATAGATGACATCACAACAAAAAAATCAAGAAAACACAAGTACACAAACATACCATCAGCACCAATTCCACAATAACAAGAACTAACATTCATTGGATTTTAATATCTACCAACATCAATAGACTAAACACTACAAGAAAAAGACATATTCTAACAGAATGGTTACAGAAACAGGATTCAACATTCTGCTACAAACATGAAACACTTCAGCCATAAAGATAGACACTAACTTGAAGTAAAGTGCTAGAAAAAAAGATTTTCCAATCAAATAGGCTGAAGGAGCAAGTGGCAGTAGCATCCTAATATCTAATCAAATAGATTTTTAAAAAATATTAATTAAAAAAGATTGGGAAGGATACTTCAAATTCATCGAAGAAAAATCCACCATTAGGACATCAATATCTTGAAAAACTATGCCCCATATACAAGGGCACCTGCACTGTAAAAGAAACATTCAAGCTGAAATCACACATCAGTCCCAACTTAGTAATAGTGGGAGACTTCACCACCACACTCTCACCAATTGACATATCATTGAAACAGAAGCTAAATAGTGATAGTGAAGATTACAGAGGTCATGAATCAAATGGATCTAAGGGATTTCTACAGAAATTTTCACCTAGACACAAACAAATATGCTTTCTTCTCTGCACATCACGGATCCTTCTCCAAAACTGACCACAAAGTCAGGAACAAAGCAAATCTCAAAAGATACAAGAAGACTGACATAACCCTTGAATCCAATCACACTACCATGTTCTAGAGCTGGACCTCAGCTATGACAAAAAGAGCAAAACACCTGCACATATATCAAACCTGAACAACTCTCTACTCAATGACAGGTGTGTCGTGGAAGAAATAAAGAAAGAAATTAAAGATGTTCAAGAATTAATTGAAAATGAAGGTGCAACATACCGAAACTCCTATGACAAAATGAATGCTGTGCTAAGAGGAAAGTTCATAGTTCTTCATAAAGGAACTTGAGACATCTCATACATGCAATTTAATGACACACCTGAAAGATCCAGAAAAGATACAAAAGATACAGACACACCCAAGAGGAGTAGATGGCTTTAAATAATCAACCTCAGTGCTGAAATCAATATACTAAAAACAAAATGATTCAAAGAATCAACAAAACCATGAGCTGGTTCTTAGAGAAAATCAATAAAATAGACAATCTCTTAGCTAAAGTAACTAAAAGGTAGAAAGACACTATCGAAACAACATAAAAAATGAAACATGTATGTAAGGACACACACCAAGAAAATTAAAAGAAAAGTCTTACCTCAAAAGTCTATATGTCACAAAAATTTTAAATCTATATGGAATACACAATTTTCTTAATAGAGTCCACTTGCCAAAGTTAAATCAAGATCAGGTAAATAAATTAAATAGTCCTATCTCTCCTAAGATAATAGACGCTGTAATAAAAAAATCCCCATCAAAAAAGCCCAGGTCCAGATGGTTTCGGCAAAGAATTCTACCAGACATTCAAAGAAGAGGAAATACCAATATTCTTCAAACTATTCCACAAAATAGAAACAGAAGGAACATCACCAACCTCATTGTATGAGGCCACAGTCACGTTGATACCTAAACCACACAAAGATCCTACAAAGAAATGAACTTCAGACCAATATTGCTTATGATCATTGGTGCAAAACTACTCAGTAAAATTCTTGAAAACTGAATCCAAGAATACAACAAAAATATTATCCACCATAACCAAATAGGCTTCATCCCAGACATGCTGGGGTGGTTCAGTCTACAGAAATCTATCAATGTAATCCACCACATAAACAAACTGAAGAGAAAAAAAAGACATGATCATTTCCCTACATGCCAAAAAACATCTGACAAAATCCAACACCCATTAATGTTAAAAATTTAGGAGAGATCAAGAATAGAAGGCACATACCTAAACATAGGAAAAACAATATGCAGCAAGCCTATAGCCAACATCAAACTAAACAGAGAGGAACTTAAATCTATCCCACTGAAATCAGGCACGAGGCACGACTGCCTGCTCTCTTGATATCTCTTCAACATAGTATGTGAAGTCATATATCACACTGCAAGGAATTTAACCTATGGTAGCACTAGATCTCAGAATATAACGAATATTTAATCTTTCAACATTTTAGTGTTTTCAATAAATCATAAAATGTTTTGTTTGTTATCCAGTTGTCTAACGGTTGGCCTTTTTGAATATGATAAAAAAATAGTAGATTCTCATCGTTATATTAATGTATTTTCATTTTGACTTTTTACTTTCTTATGAAAATTTTCATTTTAAAAAGAACATAATTATCTCACTATACCTCTTCTTGTTCTTTGCCAAGAACATCTTCTTGAGCCACTTTATGTCTATTCTCTCTCAAATTCATGGCCTCTTGTTTATTATATGTTTAGTTGTGTGTGTGTTTGTTTGTATTAAAAATAAAACATGCACATGCCATATGAAGTTACTTGTCTATGTTAACACACATTTGACCATAACCCTAAACAGGCAACCATATTTTTATTTACATCAACTTTCTTTTTCTACTATTGTTGATACTGAAGATGACAAATGTAAGTGTTGTAAATGCAGTTCAATTTCTCATGCATTCAAGAAACAATCACACATGTACTTTTCCTGGAGTTATCTTCAGGCAAAAATCATTAGGTTTGTTTATTGCAGAAATAAAAATCAATTCTGGACCAGTGGAGATCTCGCAATTAATGGGGAACCTATACCATGGAGATAGCCATGTCATGCACCAAAAGGCAGGGTTTTTTTTTTTTTTTAGTAGTTTTCATATGACACAATAGCAAGAGAATTGCCACTCAAATCTTCACACATTTTGTGGCATCAGCAGTGATTACTAATGGATTCAGGGATGAGGGAAAGAGACATGGAGAACAGCATTGCATTATGACACCATAGTCAGTTTGTAACTTTCCCCTTCTACATTCCCAAGCAGTTGAGGATAGGTGTTATTTTTCTACCTGTCTGGTTGGAAATGTGCCACTCCGGACAAAATACACAAGAAAAACAGCAAATGGGTCTTTCTTCTTGTAGAACTTTCCAGAATCCTGGACCACAGCTCTGTGTACATACAGATTGAGGAGTCTGAAGGCAACACAGAAAAACCGGTCATAATATTGAACATTAATTTAAAATACTTTAGGCTAAACAACTTAAATGTACATACTCTATGTAAAGTGTATGTATTTTTTGTGTGTGTTTAAGTTTTTTATAATTTTTTTATTTTTTTATATTAATCACAAGCTCAGTATCCAAGTGGGTTACCCTAGCAAAGGGAACAGTGACTATCTCTGACATGAACTCAATGACTGGCTTTTTGACCTCCCCCTTCCCTCTGAGGGAGGAGCAGCCTTGGTAGGTGACAGACGAGGACATTGCAGCCAGTCCTGAAGATACCTGAAAAGCTAAGGTCAGATGGAAGTGGAAGAGGACTTCTCCTATCAGTGGACTTGGAAAGGGGCAAAGAGGAGATGAGGGAGGGACAGTGGGATTGAGAGGGAATGAGGGAGGGTTTATGACTGTGATACAAATTAAATTATATGTATTTAAGGGGAACTCCGAGGTTATCATATGTGAGTGTAGAATGGAGATTTGAAGTTAGCTCACTTCCTATTATTAAGTGTTCAACAACCATTTATGGTGATCAAACTGTGACTCACTTCTGCCTCACCTATGTGAAATGTATAAGGCATCCACATATTCTCGCCTCTGAGGCAGCAACTCAGAACTCATTTATTGTATGAATTATGGAAGGGTTGGATTGTCAGACAGAAAACCCAACACTCTCGCCTCATCTGTTTCTACCTTTACATTTCCAGTCATGTATTAAAACCCACACACTCTGATTCAGCTGAAAAAGGAAGCTCAATTTTCTCATGAAAGATTGTTTGGCCATTGGTGAATTATAATATATTTCTGTGATGTTTACCCATGACTCCCAGTGGTAGGAATTATACTGTACCTTTCCTTTCAAACGTTAGAGACATCATCACATAGGATTTTTACCAATTGCATTCTTAGTTAATCACAATAACTACTAAACTAATACAGTTTTAGTTCATTATATTTTAGAAATTGTGTAGGACAGGAAATATTTCTATCTTTCCTTAGACATCTCATCTGCCTTGATTTGGATTCAGTTTCTGTCTCATAAATATGTCTATATTAACAGTATTATGCTTGTAGATAACTGGCTCAGCAGTTAAGAGTGCACATCGCTCTTGCATAGAAATATGAGTTCAGTTCCAAACATACGTATTGGGCAGCTCATATACATTGGTTCCAGAAATGTCTTTTATCAAAATCCATAATTATGTCTTGTTTATGCTACCTCAAAATCTTGTAAAACTATTGATATGCTTGTGTTGGAGTTGTGTGAATGGAAGGATGCATTGAGCTTCAGCTTGCCTGTATAATTAACATATGTGACTATATAGATAAGTTTGTATCCATGTGTGTGTTATCATGTGTGTGTGTTTACATGTGGTAACACCCACAAACATGCCTATATATAACCATGAACACTCATTCATTCATTCATTGCATCATCAATGAACACAAGCATTCAGGTTCAATTCATCTAATTCTAGCTAAGGAATTAGCTGACATTATGTGTGCGTCTGTAGGTGTACTTATTTGTGTATGTAGACATTATATATATTTGAAATACTGGTTTATTTCAGATTTAAAGTCATCATACAGAAATAAAGGGATTACTAAGTATGTAATACTCTTGCCACATAAGCATGAAAGTCTGAATTTAATCATGATGAAGGGATGAAAAGAAAGTTTGGGTGCAAAAAATATGCCTGTAATCCAAGCTTTATGATCATGAAGACAGAGAGAGTACATAGGTAATACTGTCCACTGAGCAGAGCAAAATCAGAAAGTAAGGGTTTCAGAAAGATATCCTATTTAAAAAGAAAGTGGACAGCAACTGAGGAAGATAATCACAGTTAACTGTGGCCTTAACCAGCACATGTGTTCATATGCATGAATACCCACAAACAAACTCACAGTCACAACAGAGCTAAGAGCTTGAAATTTCACAACAGGAACTCAATGACTGGCTCTTTGGTCTCCCCACCCCCGAAGGGAGGAGCAGCCCTGTTAGGCCACAGAGGAGGGCTTTGCAGTCAGTCCTGAAGATACCTGATAAAACAGGATCAGATGAATGGGGAGGAGGTCCCCCCTATCAGTGGACTTGGAAAGGGGCACAGTGGAGATGAGGGAGGGAGGGAGGGACTGGGAGGGAATGAGGGATTGGGACATGGCTGGGATACAGAGTTAATAAAATGTAACTGATAAAAAAAATAATAATAATAAAAGAAATTTCACAATATATATTACACAATCAAGTTTATAATTCTTTACAAATAATTCCCTTTATATTAAATGCTGAAAATTTTTCCAACCTGATTAAAATTGCTTGGCCATTGAATCAGAACTTCATTGATGAAAAAGCCTTGGTCTTGTGGACTCTTGAAGACAAATTCTCCCACTTTAAGTATTAATGAATTTTGCTTACTATATGCAATAAAGTTTTGTATATCATATGTTTCCATGACATTCTTGTTCTCATCAAAGCTTATTTCATCTCCAGCAGCATTTGTCACTTTAATTTTCCTCAAAAATGGATGCAGCTGAAGAGAGACAAAATTTTATATGAGTGGCCCACACAGATTACTGGTTGACCTTTAAGAGAAATTCATTTTCCCTCTCTCTGATATGGGTTTCTTTTTAAAGGTGCTTAGTTTGTTTAGGAGTCTCCCCAGTTGTATAGCAAGATTAAAATTATTCCCCTTTGAAGTAATGCTAGAGTTACTAAACACAAGTAGAAATATCATTTATGAGAGAGAAGATAGTATAGTGTGTAACGTGTCCTTAGTTGGGAAAAAGGTCCTGTGTCTTTCTCCAGCACCAGAAAAAAATATTTCCATTTAAAAGATGGATATTTGAAGAGGATTCAAAATGGTGGTGCCCAGTCCACATGGTTTCTGAGTGCTAGAACTCTAGTGACTCCACAGCAAGTAAGAGGCTGTGCTGTGGACCCCAAAACACCAATGTCTATGCTTCTCAGCTTTAACGTACACTAGAAGGAAAACTCCAAGCAAATAAAGTTAACCACACCCAAGAAAACAAATAAGATATAAAAAAACACCATTGCTGCAAAACCAAAAGGAGAGAAACACAGAAACTCACTACAACCATAAAAATCAAAATTACCAGCACTAGCAAACATTAGTTATTAATATCACTCAACATCAATGGATTCAATTCCTCAAAAAAAAAAAAAAAAAAAAAACACAGACTAACAGAATAGATGCATAAGTAGGACTGCTGCAAACAAGAAACACATCTTAACAAAAAAAGAGGACATTACCTCAGAGTGAAGGGCTGGAAATAGCTTTTTCAAGGAAATGGACCCAAGAAGCAAATTGAAAGAAGCCATCCTGATATCTAATAAAAATAAACTTTTAACTGAATTTACTCAAAAGATATGGGAAAGGATGCATATCATAGTAAAATGATACATATCATATAAAAAATCCACCAAGATGATGTTTCAATTCTGAATATTTTGCTTCAAACACAAGGGCACCTACATTTGTAGAAGAAGCATTACTAAAGCTTAAATAATACACTTATATGTCCACAGTAATAGTGGGAGACTCCAAAACACGGCACTAACCAAAGGACAAATCATGAAAACAGAAACTAGATAGAGAAACAATCAAACTAACTAATGATCAAATCAAATGGATTCAACAGATATCTACAGAATTTTCACCCAGACAAAAAAGGATATACCATCTTCTCAGCACATCACAGAAACTTCTTCAAGATTGCCCATTAACTTGGTCAGAAAGCAAGCCTCAACAAGTATAAGAAATTTGTAATAACACCTTGTATCTTATCAGACCACCATGGATTAAAGCTAGAGTTCAATAACAATGGAAACAATAGAAAACCTATAAAACTAATAGAAACTGAATGACTCAGTAATCATTGGGTCAGGGAAGAAATAAAGAAAGAAAATATAGATCTTCTAGAATTCAGTGAAAATGAAGAGACAACATACCTAAACTTCTGGGACACAATGAAAGCAGTGCTAAGGAGAAGGAAGGTTCATAGCATTAAGTGCCTTTCTAAAAAGAATTACGGAATTCTCATAGCAGCAATTTAAAAGTACATGTAAAAGCTCTAGAACAGACTGAAGTAAACATCTAAGAGGAGTAGACAAGAGGAAATAATCAAACTCATAGCTGAAGTTAGTGTCAAAGAAAAAAAAATGGGAACAATACAAAGAATCAGTGAAACCAAGAGCTGTTTTTTTTGAACATCAACAAGATAGACAAAGCTCTAGAGAAGCTAACAAAAAGGGAGAGAGATAGTATCCCAATAAACAAAATCAGTTATGAAAAGGGAGTGTAAAGAATCATTAGGTCTTATTTCAAAAGACTGTATTCTACAAGTTTGGAAAATCAAAAGGAAATGGAAGATTTTCCTGATATATGTCACTTGCCAACATTAAATTAAGATAAGGTAAGCAGTTTAAACAGTCCTATAACCTCTAAGAAAATAGAAGCTGTCATCAGAGGTCTCCCAACCAAAAAATCCCAGAGCCAGATGGTTGTAGCATGGAATTCTACCAGACTTCCAAAGAGGACCTCATTCCAACACTCCTGAAACTATTCCACAAAATATAACAGAAGGAATATTGCCAAATTCATTCTATGAGGCTACAGTTACTCTAATACCTTAAACCACACAAAGACCCAACAAAAAAGAAAATTTCAGAGCCATTTCCCTTACAGACTTATATGGAAAAGTACTCAATAAAATACTAGAAAACCAAACCAGGATCACATCAAATACATCATCCACCATGATCAAGTAAACATCATCACAGGAATGTGGGGATGATTCAACACATTTAAATCCATCTCTGTAATTCACTGGAAGAAAAAAATAAACATGTTTATCTCATTAGATGCAAAAAAAAAAATGCCTTTGATAAAATCAAGCACCACTTCATGATAAAAGTTCTGTAAAGATCAGGGTTACAAGGCCCATACATAGACATAATAAAGGTAATATACAGCAAGCAGATAGCCAAAATCAAATTAAATGGGGAAAAATTCAAAGCAATTATACTAAAATCAGGGACAAGACAAGGCTGCCCACTCTCTCTATGTATCTTCAATGTAGTACTTGAAGTTATAGCTAGAACAGTAATATAACTAAAAGAGATCAGGGGGTCCAAATTGGAAAGGAAGAAGTAAAAACATCCCTATTTACAGATGATGTACTATTATATATAAGTGACCCCAAAAGTTCTACCAGAAAACTTATACAGCTGATAAACCACTTCAGAAAAGTGGTTGCTTTAAAATTAACTCAAAAGATCAGTAGTGGCCTGAATACAAATGAGAAATTGGCTGATAAGAAAATTGGGGAAATAGCATCCTTCAGAACAGCCAGAAATAATATCTTGGTGGAACTCTCCCCAAGCAAGAGAAAGACTTCTGTTACAGGAACTTCAAGTCTCTGAAAAAAGAAACTGAAAAGATATCAAAAGATGGAAAGAGCTCCCATGCTCATGGCTCGGTAAAATTAACATAGCAAAAATGACCATATTAGCAAAAGCAATCTATATATTTAATATAATTCCTATCCAAAAAACAACACAATTCATCACAGACCTTGAAAGAACAATTCACAATATTATATTGAAAATAAAAAAAAATAATAATAACCCAGCATTTCTGTGCAATAAAAGAACTTCAGGCCACAGAGGAAGACAATGCAGTCAGTCTCGATGAGACCTGATATGCTAGGGACAAAGGGAAGGGAAAAATGACCCCCCATCAGTGGGCTTGAGGAGGGACATAAGAGGAGATGAGGGAGGGAGTGTGGTGCTGTGACAACACATGCTGACAAGGACGTGGAGAAAAATAACCCTCCTCTATTTTTCATGGGAGTACAAATTTGGACCACTATTTTGCAAATCAATCTGGTGCTTTCTCAGAAAATTGGGAACAGTTCTACCTCAAGAACCATCTATAATCTTCCTGGACATATAACAAAGATACTTCACCATAAATGGACATTTGCTCAACTGTATACATTAAGCTTTATTTGTAATAGAAAGAATCTGAGAACAAATAGGTGTTCCTCTACCAAAGAATGGGTAAAGAAAATATGGTACATTTACACTACTCAGCTATTAAAATCAAACAAATCATGAAATTTGTAGGCAATTGGGTGGAAATAGGAATGATCATCCTGAGTGAGGTAACCCATGGCCAGAAAGACACATATGCTATGTATTCCCTTATAAGTGGATATTAGCCATATAATAACCACACTACTAATCATGGACCTAAAGAAACTAAGTAACAAGAAGGGCTCAAGGTAGGACCTTCTTAAATCTCACTCAGATGGGGAAATTAAATGGACAGTGAAAGAGGAAATATAGAGGGAATTGGACAGGAGAGGTTGTGTGGAGTGAGATGAGGGAAAGCAGATATGAGGAGAATTGGGCGGCAAGGTTTAAGGGCCTGGAGACAAAGGGTGAAAGAAGGTTGGGGAAATCATTGAGACAAACTGTTGAGATGGGTCAGGCTACAGGCTACAGGGAGGATATGGGGATGTCTCTAGCTGAGCCTTCCATCAGTGTGGGAGTTGAGAGTGTAGAAAGCCCCCTTCTAGCCAGGAAGGACCTATAGTGGTGGGAAGGAAATACCAATTTACCTGAAAACCTCCCAAACAAAATTTATCTTAACTCCACGGTGGACAAAGACAAAGATACAGTAGGTCTGATGGAATGAAAAATTAATACCTGCCCCAATGTGACACCCACCCCATGGGAGATAGCCAATCCTTGACAACATTAATGATATGTGCTATGTTTAGGGACAGGAGCCTAACTTAACATTTCTCTAAGAGCCTCCTCACCCTTAGCAGTTAATCGAATCACATGCTGAGACTCACAGTCCAGCATCTCACAGAGCTTGAAGAGTCTCATGTAAGAGTGGTTGGGAAGGATAGAAGGAACCCAAGTGGACTAGAATGCTGCAAGAATACAGAGTAAAGTGACCTACATCCACCGGGGCTTTATACTTGGAATGAAACTAGGTGCAATACATATATGTAAATGATGGGATGTTGGATCTTCATGTGGGTCCCTTAGTAAGTTGAGCAGTTGTACCTTAGTAAGTTGTGAGTAGCCATGTATGTGCTAACAACGACACTTGGGTCCTCTGCATGTGCAGCAAGTACATGTAACACTGAGTCATCCTCCAGTATGATTCAATTACATATCTAACTTAATACAATGGGTAAACAGTTCAGCTACTGAGACATGATATTGTGTTACCTAATTAACAATGTGTGTTATAAAGGTTGCTTAGGTGCTAAGTTATTTGTACACAGGACATACTAACTTAGATAATATCACATCTCTAGAAAGCTATATTCACAAACTGTGTCAGTGTTTATGCCAAATATTATTGTTTTACATGATACTCTAAATTACACAGTGCACTCTATGTTCAGAATTCATTTTATTTATTTTTGAATGGATTTAAAGTCCAATTGACTTGTCCAACAAACTTCTTCATGGCACCCTATTTGAATGTGACCATCAAGGCTCATGTATATAAATGAATCCCATGTTTATATCTTGTCGGTTTAAAACCCAAACACATCCATCTACCACTAATACACAGAGATAGTGCCTAAGCTTATGAGCACTGTGTTCTAACATTTAATAATAGAAACACAGTCTTGGTTTTTCCTTCATTTTAAGTAATTAAGAATGAAGAAATTATAAAAGCCATTACTTTTCAGTTACTTATGTCACTTGCACAGGCTATTAATTTTATGGTCTTCTGTCATTAAATATAGATTGAATTTTACGTGAAATAGCAGCTTTGGATATGGTCATTATATCTAAAGCTTATTTCAATGGGTATATTCCAAGAAAATATAAATTTTGATTATTGAACTTGCTATATTTTGACATTAATCACATATTTATATTCAGAATTTCATGTTAGGTTAGGAAACATTTGTTTAAACACATTCTAATTTAATGTCTTCAAATCTGTGCTTTCAGTTCCAAAATCATGTCAGATAATTGTAGACATATATAGATATACTATGACAAACCCTTTTGCATTTTAAAATATTCTTTTAATTATAAGAAGAAAATGCTTTCTTGGTTAACCACAATAAATTGCTTACCAATAATATGTGATCCTGGTGATTCCCTTGCTTATGAATGAGGCTTACCTGCCATGGTAGAATCTCACCCTTGTTTCTGTCATCCATAGGTCCCATTTCAGTTTTGGTCAACAGCATTTTATGGAGGGCATGGGCCACTGCATATACTGCATTCCATATAGAATAGCTGGGCTCAGAAGTAGTCATCACATCATTTATTTCATCCCCAGTCTTTAGGGAAATATTTGCTGGACAGGGTTTAAATTTTTCACATAGAAAACCAAGAGGTGAACAATCAAAATTGTCAACCCAGAATTTAGAGAAGTAAGAATCTCCTGGGTACTGGGAGGGTGTAAGTGCCTCAAGAAAGTGCTTGAAGCCAGGGATACTTCTCCTCTTTGAAAACGAGAAGCTTCCTCTGAAAGCATATATCCAAAAATTCCTGTCATTGAATGTAGATTCTAAATATGTCAGGTGTTGCTTTGCCATGATCCACACCTTTCTTCTTAAAAATTTTTTAATGTATGGGAGAGAGATCACCAAGTCATCCATATTACCATAGAATAAAATCACATTTACTTGTATATGTTGGTACAAGTTCAGCAATCCATAATCATATATTATTCTATATTTTGAGTTATCAGACAGTTTTTCTGTAAAAGCCATACAGATATCTTCTGATCCAATCTTTACTGTCAGGTCTGAGAGAAACTCCCTTCCTATCCCATCATCAGACACAATGACCCCCAGCCACTTCCAGCCAAAGTGGAGCAATAAAGAGATCAACCCTTGGGTTAGAGCTCTGTCTTTAGGAGACATCTGATAAAGGGTTGGGAATGTATCTTTGTCACTTAGCATGGAATCAAAGGGACCATATGTGACCTGAAGAAGCAAAGGGAAAAAAAAGGTGATTATAAGTTTTATGTATTTGGAATCATCATCACCTGGAGGGAAGAAGTGAGTTCGTACTTTGCATATGAGAATCAAAGAACTGCTTATTGGTGAAGAGGATGTCTTCTCTGAGATTAGCTTGTCTATCTGATCACATGATGGAATATGTCTTTTTTTTCCTAATACTATGATCTCCAACATTACTCAGATATCTGAAGTAAACAATATTCTGTTCACTGTCTTTGAAAGACATGATAGATCTCCCTTGTTGCAATACAATGAAACAGAGTATCTGATGTAGTGAAAGACTGCAGAAAACATTACCATGTACTTTCTGGTCACATAACACCATATTTCTCAGAACCATCAGCTTTAGGAAAGCAAATACAGAAAGAGACTAACAAAGTTTTTAGAGATTCATTTACCTAAGTTAAAATGGTGCAGGTTGTGAAGATCTGAAATCACATTGCCAGGGGTTATTGCATCATCCCTGTCTAATGATAGATTTGACTGAGACAAAACTCTGAAACAGATGTAAACTATTGTGTGTTTCATTTTTTTTAACATTAGGATAAAATACATTTACAAATTATTTAACTGAGTGATAACAATCAGAGTTACACTATGGGTTTTATAATCTTGATTATTCCTGACCCTTGTGCTCACAGAGTATTTTCTTTGCATGTAGTAATGCCTGCTGATGGATGCCTTTATTCAGTGTATCCTGGAAAGAGTCAATTGTGGCAATCTATTTAAGTGTTTGGTCTCTGTGGGTGCTATTCTGAGATCTACTTTCCTGCATGAGATCGTTAATTCCTTGATTTAACATCAGATTTTCATCAGTGATGACCTTGAAGATTGTTCTAAATTTAGTTACATGTCCCAGACTTTCTTTTTTTCATACATCAGTATTGACAACTGCAGGAATTCTGAGATGGTTATATGCTTTCTTTGGTACTTAGGTATCTTTGTTGTACAATTTGACTTATGACAAAATGCAGCCTGAGTATCCACAGTACATCTTCCAGTGTTTGACAATAGAGTCATGGTTTCCACTAAGTGATCTGCTTAGAAATTTTCAGAATGTACTGAGCATGATTTTTACCACACTCTTTCTACTGTTAACCATTGCCATATGAAAGTAATATATTCACTTCTCTTTTAAATCTGCCTATCCTAAACATAAAACACTTCTCTGTTTTCTTTTGTTTGTGTTGTTTTGTCAGGTTTGACCTGTGATTGTGCACAAAAAAATACTTCCCTAACTTACTTGTGGGACTTTGTAGAGCTCTGAAAGTGTTCCAATTGCAGCAGAAAATTCTGACTTGGTTCCTGAAATGATTTCTAGAGCTTTGTGTTGTGTTTTGCATTTGTAGTTAGGAACATACTCTCTTATTCCAGACATCAACATCAAAAGGCCCTCTAAGGTTCTTTTGTTAGAATTAAAGGCATTGTAGACATGAAAACCCAAGGTCACATTGGGAAGCAGTTGTGTGTCCTTATTGATCTGACCAATGGCAAAGTATAAGGTCAGCAAATATAGATAGTTTCTCCATTTTGGTCTAAACAGAAGAACAGAATGATGAGTGTAGTCAGTCCATTTTTTTTCAGAAACTCTTTATCAAATTCAGGAACCTAGAAGTGTTAAACCTTGACTTTTACTGTGACATGTACAGCTTTTGTGAATAAGCCCCTGATGAATCAGGAACACCATGGAATGGCTCCTAAACTCTCAGAAATTGAACTATAACTAATAATGGTTTCCTTGCTGTAGATTTTGTGGATAAAGTGTCAATTTTTATGTCCTGTGACTGCTGACTATATAGGTGCTTATGATGTTTTCCTTTATGGAAGCATTGGGATACGGAAGAGTCACTAAGGTGTTCACTAGGAATGTGAATAAGAGCTTCATATTCTTTTGTTTTGCAATTATTCATTTTCGTACTCACTTACAAAAATTGTAACAACTTTGTATGCACTCTTAGTGTTAAAGTGTTGCACTGAAGGATGGATAGACGTCCAGGCATCTAGGCACACTGACCCCTTTTGTACAAAGAAGAGCATCAGTCTCAGTGCCCACAGGATGTCCTGGAACCATCTGTAGCTCTAGGACATGAGATCCCTTTTGGAATTTAAGACCACCAGGCACACATGTTGTATTCACACAAGAAGGCAAGCACTCAAGTACATGAAATAAAAATAAATACACCTGTGTAAAATAGTGTTTGGGGAATGACTTCAGAAATGACTGAGATGTTATGAGTACTTGATACACTTGTGGAGGACTCTGATTCAGTCATAGTAGCCACTTTTTGGATTACCATACCATTTAACACCAGTTCTAGGGGTCCTCCTCTCCCCTCTGCACACACCAAGCATACCTGTGGTACACAAAAAAACAAGTAGGCAAAACACTCATAAACACAAAATAAAAATACAAAAATTTTTTATAAAAATGTAAAAAGTAATAACTTATAGAAAAGTGCTTCTATAAGTTTTCAGACTAAATAGTTAATTTGAGTTTCCTGGGTAAGGTAAGGCAGTGAAGGAAAAGAAGTTAAACTAGCATAAAAAAAGGAGGAAAACACAAGTCCTATCAGGCAGTAAAAAATTACTCATTATAGGAGGAAATGTAATTTTGGTGCAGGTAGTTGGGCTGAACTGTCTCACTCATAGACTTCCATGTTTGGGGATGGGTCTTCAGATCCTTCTTTCCAAACTCCAGGTAGGTGAGAGGCTGCCTGGCACTAATAGAGGCAGAGTAACAGAAATCATTAGCATGAAGTCCACTGGTTTCTACTGAAGGAAAGATTCTGCCTTCATTCCAGCCATCACCAAGTAGAAATTCCATGTGGTTGCAATATATTAAATTGAGGTCTATGGCTAGATGCTGTAAAGAGAATCTATTGTTCTAAACCATGAAATTAGCAACCATTGACAGAGGGAGGATTAGTCTTTCCCAGGAATTACTCAATACCAAATATTCAACTGTGCGAATGTGTACATGTATGAATGATAACTGCTGGAAAGAGCTATGTTTGCAAAGACTGGCTATAAAAACTTCATTGATGATTTTAACCTTTGGCTACCTGAGATGTGACTTTGGATCCTAGTCCCTTAGCTGAGATGCTTTGTCTGCCCTCAGTGGGAGAAGATGATCCTGGTCTTGTAGAGATTTAATGTCCCAGGGCTGGCTGATGCCTATGTGGAACCTTCTGCTGCTGTGTAGAGGAGAAGGGAAAATGGGGAAAAGTGTGTGTGAGAGGAGGGACTGGAGGATAATGGGAGGGCTTCTATCAGAATGTAAAATTAATAAATATATAAATTAATGGAGAAAAACTTGTAGCTTATATATAAGCTATATATAAGATTTATATAAATTTTAAGATTTCTAAGAATATTTTTTATACATTCTATAACTCAGGATTTGTAAATTCTTGGGTGTGGTTTAAAACTCTGTAAAGTCATCAACAAAATGTCAGGTTAAAAATTGTAAGAAAAAAGATTAATAGGTAAAAAATACAACATGCTTGTGTATGATGTGCATTCAATTAATATTTATAAAAATAAACGTGTGAGAACATAGTGTATATGTTACAGGAATACAATTTCTATTTCTGGAAAATAGAACTTACTAACATCAAATGTTTGACAATGGTTTATAAATTTCTAAGGTCATAAATATCTATTCAGGTTAACAGAGACTGACTTAGAGATGTATGTCTAAGTTTTTAAGTGTCTAAAAACACACATATATCTCTACTAACTGTGTTCAAAATGAGGCTTGTAAAAACCTAGGTAAGGAAAAACAGATGTTAAATAACTAAGTTATGTTTTATAAATAAGGTCTATTGGAGGTTGTTCTGATGTGTGTTACTGGCACTCAAGGTCTGTTACAACTATCTTAGTTTTGAAAACCTGCCTAAGACATACCTGATTGTTTGATTAAATGTCCTATATCTGGGCAGGGCAGAATGGGTTAGGCATGGCAAAGATTCTGGGGCTTTTGGGAAAGGAGAATCATAAGACAGATGGTCGGGAAGTGAGGAGGAAGAAGGATGCCATGATGGGTTGTTGTGAAGAAAAGAACATGTGGGCTGAGGAAGGACTCTAATAATGGCACGAAAAGGCTCATATGTAGAATGCTACTATGTACCATGGAATTATAGATTGAAGGTGGACCAGATGAGGAGGATTAAGGTGGAAGGCATTGGATGAGGGCTGGGAGATGAATGGTGAGGTTATTGAGGCAGCATATGTGAAATATCTGTCTGGCGCAAAAGAAATAAGGCAAATATAAAATCTAACCAGTATCTGAGTCTTATTTGTGATACTGGGTTAAATAATACCACAGTGATAGTGTTATTGCAAATAATAATAAATAGTATAGAGCCCAACAATCATTTTTTTAATTTTCTGCAACAAAGGTCTATAAATTCCTAAGTTCTATCTAGGATACCAGAATTTTACATGAAGATGTAAATATAACCTCTCTGTCTTTTCTTAGTATGTTAGCGTTTAACTATCTGGACAAACTGAGTCATATAAGAAACTAATATTCTGTACGATACACTACAAATGGATCTGGAAAGTGACATTCCTAGTCTTTCTGTGAACTCTATGTTTTAAGGTTCTTTTTTGTTGTAAAAAATCTTTACCTAAATCTTCATATCAAAATGTTAAGGCTCAAACTTACCATGGGCAAAAGTGCAAAAGTCTAATCTTAAAAGCTGTGAGCTTGTTGAAAACTGTAAAAGATAATTAATATTAGGGATAATGGTCAGACACCTTACAGATGACCAAATACTTTAATATGTTCAAAGGTAGGCCTGTCATCATGCACAGTATAAACATAATGCCTACACAGAGATAAAAGTGTCTGTGTGTCCAATCAAGGACAAACCTTACACAAGTAACTAAATATCCATGACGTTTATTTAATATAAAATATGGTTAATAAATTAGATGTTGTTCCCCAAACCCTTCAGAGAGTTCTTCTAAATACGGATTTAAGAAACCTAAAGAAAAAGTCTCCCTCTAGTAGACAAAAATATACACTTCCAGTCATAAGCTAAGGCAATTCACAAATACTATGGACAGAAATGGCCTTTGTCTTGATCATATTTGAACTGTAGTAATGCTGACAATTGAACCAAGAATTGACATATGCTTTATTATATCTCTGACCAACCTCTGAACACTGTTGAGATGAATACCCTAATCTCCCTGGCCAAGACAGGTTAGTTTTCTCAAGTTCCTCTTCCATAAGACATCTCTCAGACTTTACGAGTCTGGTGCTTGAAAGCTGTTGATTCCCTATGTTGCAGCTGAAGTCTTAATGTTGTTTGGGTGACATCCAAAGAACCTCTGCTCACCACAAAGTATTTGAACACCATGGAGGAACCTAGACTGGGTTCTTTTTGACTGATACAGAGGCCATTTGGTTTTATACTACTTACTCAATTTAACCCTCTCAGATCTCTGGTGGTGTTGACAGCAAGTTGTCACTATAGAAGTTGAACAGCAACCAGGAAACCCTAGGCAGATCTTCAAAATGAGGCTGCAAATGCATGGTCAGTCCATACTATATGTGACAATCAATCCTTGTTCTTTCTACAGCTAGTAGGTCACCTGCTGAAGGAAGCATTATGCCAGAAAGGTTTGCCTTACTGACAGGCATCACAGTGAACAACATAATCACACAAAAATAGATACATATGAAAGTCAAACTAAAGCTATTATGTAATTAATATCCATCAATCTAATTGTTAGAATTTTTATTTAAAACAACGTGCTTTTCAAGCACTGCTTAATTAACAGAGTCTCCTGGTAAAGGTTTGGGGGGGAACAAAGTCTTTAAACCTGACATGAAATTAATGGTGGGCTCTTTGATCTCCCCATCTCCAAAGGGAGGAGCAGCCCTGCTAGGCCACAGAGGAGGACTTTGGAGCCAGTCGTGAAGATACCTGATAAAAAAGGGTGAGATGAAAGGGGAGGAGGTCCTTCCCTATCAGTGGCCTTGGAAAGGGACAGAGAAGAGATAAGGGAGGGAGAGTGGAATTGGAAGGGAAAGAGAGAGCGGGGTACAGCTGGGACACAAAGTTAATAAAATTAAACTAATAATAAAAAATAAATAAATATAATAATCAAAAACTTGATAAAAATTTTTACTGTCTAAGACAGTGAATGGTGGTACCTAAATGCAAGTTGTAAATATCTGAGACAGTGGTTTAAGGTATGAGAAAATGAGACTTTATGATTTCAAAATGTCAAAGTTTTAAAATATTAATCAGTGGAGTTCTGATATCCTATGGAAACCACCTGATGAAAGATGTGGTTCCTGTTTTCATAGTTACAGAATCTCATTTTAATGTCCTATCATTGTTTTAAAGACACAGTACTTCCCATTATGCAGAAATCTTATCTGCCATTACATATATATAGACAGAGGTAAGTCTGTTCATTTTTCATGACTTTAATCCAGAAACATCCTTTTTTGATCTCCAAGCTTTAGGTATATCTGTAAATCATGAATCTATCCCAGCTGTTTACAGACACTTGCTTTTCCTACAGTGAGGATTACAGTGTGTGTTCTGGATGGTGTTCATATTAATATATTTGAAATGTTCATCTCCTTAAGTAAAGTTTTAAAACATATTTTAAACTTCAAGGAATTGAGACTTAATCCCCCTAACACAGGTCAAACAGATTCTAGATTAAGACTTCTGACAATTAATAATTCATTCTTTCTGTCTCTTTCCTATCTCTGAGGAGGGATTCTTTTCTTTCTCTGGTCTTGGGACTATTTCTACCTCCTGCTGTAGGGGGCTAATGAACTATAGTTTCTCCCTCTTTTGAAAGCATTCGTAAGAGTACTTAACTTGCAAAATAAATCAGGCAACCTAGGATTTTTCTTTTCACATACTCCATAACAATACAACTACAAGATCAACAGGCTTATAGGTTTGTTTCCTCCTCACAGAGAGTTGCATAGAATGAGCCTTCCAGAAGATACTTCTCGGTAAAGTATCATCCTAAGCCAGAATCATTACTCAAGTGAACAAATATGCCAAGTATACCATGAATGGAAAAACAGGAAATATGGAAAACCCAAATGACTCCTCCATAATATCATACATAACCAACAAATGAACACAAATGTACTCAGAGAGATAAAGTGGCCAATGAATACTTCAGAAAGTAAAGAGGTGAATAACCCAAAGGAAGATGAAATCAAACAGTGAATTTGACTGGGCATTGAGACAAGAATCAGCAGTGCACAGGAGAATTTGGATGAGGGATCAAAAAGAATAATACAAATAAAACATTCATTACCAAAAAAAGAGAAATCCTAAGACAAAATTCAATTTCTAGAGCAGGAGAAGGACAAATGTTAATATTGAAATGAAAACTAGTAAGCCCCCAATCACACCACAAGGCACCGTTTCTAGCAGAACTAAGTAGACAACAGAATATCATGCATGAAGGACATGACTTTCAGAGCATTTCATTAAAGTATCAGTGAGAAATAAATAACTATGACTGCAGTGTCCAAACTCTGAGACACTTTAAAGAAACTAATGCCAGAAAATGTGAAACAGTAGATGCTGAGATTTGTATTAAGGAGGTGGAGATACTCAACTTCATTTTAGCTGAAATCTCCAAATCTGGGGAAAAAACATTCAAGCAAAAGATACTTAAATGCCCAAATAAAGGTGCACAGAGTGGAAAATTACCTTGACATATTAGAGTCAATGCGTCAAAAATATATAAGCCTGATCATGGAATTCTACAATGAAGCAAACATAAAAGGTGGTGGATTCTCTCACTGATTTCTTCCTCTCTTGACATAGAAGGAAGAGAAATATAAATATTTGTAGTTGTGTAATGAAGGAGGACAGTTTGAAACTTTCTTTTACATTTTTCTGGAAGTAGTTCAATATTGTCAAAGAAATTATATGTTCACAGAAGAGCAGGCACTGTCTTCAGGCCACAACACCCAATGCACATTCACACAAATACTCACAGAAAGATTTTCCATAGCAGACTTGGTTCGCTGTCAAAATTATTCATGAAGTTGATGTGTGCTTCTACTGTGGTGTAAATTGGGATAAATACATCTAGGATTATGTCTGCCTTCATGTATGTGTTGGGCTGCTGCCAGTAATCAAAACAACTGTGGTGAGTCCCCTCCATTGACGTAAATGGAGATTGCAGGAGTAGTAAGAGACATAGCAAAGGAAAGGACATGTCAGGGTCTTCACAACACAGAGACAATGCACTGCATCTATGTTGATCCAAGGAGATTATTTGCATGTCAGGGTCATGCAGCAGGCTCAGACCTCAACCTTGTCCAAGAAGTCTTTGTATGCTACAGCTGCTTCCTACTGTTACTTCAGGTTCTTAGTTTGTGCACAACCAATGGTTCTCATGACAAACCCACTCACAAACTGAAGCAAAGTCCAGACATTAGAATGTGGGTCACAGTGCTGAGATATTTCTTTAACTGTAACCAGAGTCACTCTGAATTTCCTGGCTTTTCATTATTCTATTTTCCTCTCATACCTGTGTTCTGGGGATCCCATAGCCCTGGGGCTCTGCAGCTGCATCCTCAATGTGGGTGAAAAACATGTTTGGTTTTTTCTTTCTTCCCCAACCTGCATGATTTCATCATGGTCCACAGTGACTTTGTAGAGTCCCATAGTCTGAAACAGAATTGTAGCTCATCTAAAACTAGCTTGTTTGTTTTGGATTGCTGTTGTTAAAGGTAGTTTGAACAGGGATTTTAAAATATAGCTGTATTCCACAAAACTGCACTTAAAATATTTCAAGATTGGCAACTGGTGGTGTCAGTCTCTTGTGTCTGCCATTCAAAAACAAAATAGCCTTGTATCTATCTTGACTCCCTTATCTGTTGTCTTCTCTTTTCACCAATAATTATAAAGTTTTTTTTAAAAAAATTAAAGATATTACATTAAGTAAAGATATTACATGATCATTTCCTATACCACCCATTCATAATATTAAGATACTCAAGCATTAATCTCACAATCTGTGCTCTGCTAATAGCACACTCATGTACTCCACAATTACATTTTTGAAATAAATCCAGTATTGAATTTTGAAGCACCAAAACAGTCCAAAAAGTCACAAAATCCAGGAAAGCATGATTTTTATTTGAATTATGCATCAAAAACTGACCAGTCTGGGACAAAAGCACAAATTTGGGTACTGACTGATTTTCTGAACATTCCTCATAGTAAATATGTAAGCAGATGACAAAAATCTTACTTCATTCAGGCCACTGATCAATTAGGGCCTCAGAACAGACTTTGTAGCTGAACTGCAATGCTAAAGTGAAATTGTACAGAATTTTTATAGGATGGAACTACAAATCAAGGGTGAGCAGGGAAGGCTGTAGCATTTTCCAATCATATTTTAACAGAGAGCTTTGATCAAAGAAGTAAACATTGGAGACTGAGCCCTATCCAGGACACATGATTTCTGGGTTCTTGACTCAGCTTTTGCAGTCACATTCCCTCCTGGCCTTACAGGAAGTAAGAGGGGAAAAGCTGTTCATAATCAATTTAAGTCATGACAGGCACACATTTACAACTTGTGTGCCTCAGTTTAGATGATCAGCAACTTCCCTCTTTACTTTCTTTACCTATTAACAGGTAACACCTGAAGAAGAAGGTTAAGAGTTGGGTCTGGGGCCTGGGAACATGAACTCAATTTTCACCCTGCCAGTAAGAAGCAGGTTGTTCCTGAGATGGCTTGACTCTGGCAACCATCTACTAACAACTAAAAAGAATAATACTTTACTTCTATACTTTTTTCTGCTATTCTTTAATACTGTTTATCATAAATATGCTGGATCTAATTTCATGGTTATATATTACTGTTACTATAATATAAACAAAATTTTGAAATGTTACTTATATAAAAACAGTTTATGAAAAAGTGGCCATGAATTTTTAAAAGACCAAAATGTGTGTTCAGGAGGCTTTGAAAGGAGGAAAGTGAAAGAAAAATGATTTATTTATAATTTAATATATAAATAGTATATGAATAAATGAAAGAGCCATGCCCAAAGGATCCTCAAATGACAGGAAAGTCACTGACATGGGCAGGCAGTGGTTTCTCTCAGGGTTTGGATACTCTTGACTTGGGCCAGGGTTAGGGTTAGGGTTGATGCAATCCCGCTGATCACCGGGGAGGAAGACAATCAACATTTCAGCTTGTGTTCTTATTTACTAATTGAACATTTAATTCATCAGTGTGATTTTCTATGATATGTATAGCCTTACATATTCTGATTCATGATAGTGCCAATATCATGAAAATTTTTATGAGTCTGAAATAGCAATATTTTGACTTCTTCCTCACTGATTTGTATGCCCTTGATCACCTTTAGTTGACCTACTTTAGTTTCATGAGGTCCTATTTAATAGTTGTTGATCTTAGAGACTGAGCAGTGGATATTCTGTTTAGGAATTTGTCTCTTGTGCTAATGAATTCAGGCTCCTCCCCACTTTCTAATCTAACATATTTAGTGTATCTGCCATTATAGTGAGGTCTTTGATCTACTTGGGCTTCAGATTTTTTGCAGGGAAATAAAGATGATCTATTTCATTTTTCTACATGCAGAAAAACAGTTAGATCAGCACCATTTGTTGAAGATGCTGTCTTTTTTTTTTTAATTGTGTGGTTTTGGCTTCTGTCAAAAATCAATTGACCAAAGGTATGTGTGTTTATTCCTGCATCTTTGATTCAATTCCAATGATCAATCATTCTATCTCTATTGCAGTACCACACAGTTTTTATTACTATTGCTTTGTACTATAGCTTGAAGTCAGGGATGGAGATAACTCTAGGGGTTCTATTATTGTATAGGATTGTTTAAGCTATTCTGTTGGCATTTTGATGGTGATTGCATTGAATCTGTAGAATGACTTTGGTGACATGGACATTTTTACTGTGTTAATCCTCTGGATCCAGGAGCATGGGAGATTTTTCTATTTTCTGATATCTTATTTAGTTTCTTCAGACACTTGAAGTTCTGTTCAAACAGATCTTTCACTTGTTTGGTTGCAGTCATACCAAGATAATTTATAGTATTTGTGACTATTGTGAATGGTGTAGGTTCCCTAATTTCTTCATCAGCTCATTTCTCGCTTGTGTACAGGAGGGCTACTGAAATTTTTTAATCAATCCTATATCAGCTACTTTGCTGAAGCTGTTTATCAGATGCAGGAGTTCTCTGGTGGAGTGTTTGAGGTCACTTACATGCATTACCATCTCACCTGCAAATAGCAATATTTTGACTTCTGCCTTGCTGATTTGTATGCCCTTGACCTCTCTTAGTTGTCTTGTTGCTCTAGCTAGAACTTCAACTACTATTTTGAAGAGGTATCTAGAAAGTGGATATCCTCTTGTCCTTGATCTTACTGAAATCACTTTTGAGTTTTTCTGCATTTAGTTTGATGCTTGCAATCAGCTTGTTGTATATGGCCTTTGTTAAGTTTAAATACGGACCTTGTGTCCCTGATCTCTCTAAAACTTTCATCATGAAGGGATGTTGGATTTTTGTTAAAGGCATTTTATGCATCTAGTGAGATGTTCATGTGATTTTTTTTCTTTGAGTTTGTTTACATGGTGGATTACACTGATGAAGTTTTGTATAATGAACCATCCCTGCATACGTCGGATGATGCCTACTTGGTCATGTTGATGATGTATAGGATGTGTTCTTGGGTTCAGCTTGTGAGTATTTTAATGAGTATTTTCCTTTGCTGTTCATGCATGAAATTGGTCTGAAAATTTCATTCTTTGTTGAGTCTGTGTGGTTTAGGTAACAGGGTGACTGTGGCTTCTTAGAAGGAATTTGTCAATTTTGCTTCTGTTTCTATTTTGCAGAATACTTTGAAGAGTGTTGGTATTAGCTCTTTTTTGAATGTCTGGTAGAATTCTGCTCTAAAACTGTCTGGACCTGGGCTTTTTTGGGGGGAGGGGGAGATTTTGATGACTCCTTCTATTTCCACAGCTGTTATAAGACCTTTTATACTGTTTCCTGATCTTGATATAGTTTTGGCATGTGAAATCTATCAAAAATCATCTGTTTCTTTATCCCAATTTGTGGAATACAGGCTTTTGAAGTAGAACCTAATTATTTTTTGTATTGCCTCATCGTCTGTTATGTCACCCTTTTTGTTTCTGATTTTGTTAATTAGGATACTCTCCCTCTGCCTTTCAGTTAGTTTGGCTAAGAATTTGTCTATCTTGCTGATTTTCTCCAAGAACCAGTTATTGGTTTTATTGATTCTTTGTATCAGTCTCTTTGTTTCCATTTTATTGATTGCAATCCTGAGTTTGAATATTTTCTGTCCACTACTCCTTCTTTGTGTGTTCACTTCCATGTGTTTGAGAGCTTTCAACAGTGCTGCTACATTACTCATATGGGATCTCTCCAATTTTTTTATGAAGGCACTAAATCCTTAAGCTTTTCTCTTACTACTGCACTCATTGTGTCTCATAAGTTTTGGTATGTTGTGTCTTCGTTTTCATTGAACACTAGAATGTCTCTATTTTCTTTCTTTGTTTCTTCCCTGAACCAGTAGGGTTGTTCAGTTTCCATGATTTTGTAGGCTTTCTATTGTTTCCCTTGTTGTTGAAGTCCAACTTTAATCCACGGAGGTCTGATAAGTTTCAGAGTTTATTTCAATCTTCTTATATCTGCTGAGGCTTGCTTTGTGAATGAATATATGTTCAATTTTGGAGAAGGATCCATGAGCTGCTGAGAAATGTTCTGTAGCTATCTCTTAGGTCCATTTGATTCATGATATTTCTTAGTTTCTTTATTTCCACATTTAGTTTCTGTCTTCACGATCCGTCCATTTAACATAAGGATATGTTCATTATCCTTAGATATCAAGAAAATTGAAATCAAAAGTAGTTTGAGATATAGTCTAGAAAGAGTCACAATGACCAAGAATAGTCATACACTGCTAATAGGAGTACAAATATGTCTAGCCACTAAGGATATGCTTGGGTCAGTTCTTCACCAGGATGGGATTTGTTCTGCATCAAGAACTAGCTATACAACTCTTGGGAATATATACAAATGATGCTTCATCCTACCACAGAGACATTTGTTCAAACATCTTTATATCTGCTCTAATCCACATAACCAGAAATTGGATATAATCCAGACACCCATCAACAGAAGACTAGATACAGAAAATGTGGTACTTTTACACAATAAAATATTACTTAGTCATTTTAAAAAGTAAATCATGTAATTTCAAAGCAAATGTGTATTTACAGGTAAACTAGAAAAAAAAATCAGTCTGAGTTCAAAAATACAAATATGGCTTGTATCTACTTACATGTTAACATTACTTGTAAAGTGAATGATAAGCATGCTACAGTACATAAAACCATGTAGTATTCCAACCAACTGGGATCCAAGAAAAAGAAGCAAATGGCTTTCCCTAGGATAAGACAATAAAAAATATATATTTATAGATGGATGCTGGGCTCAAAAAGAAGAATCAGTTGGAAGTGGGGAGGGAAGAGGGCAATGTTGAATGTAATACAAGGAAACACAGGTAAAATTAAATGTCATTTGAATGTTACTGTAGTAACAATACAGTAGAAGCTTCCTAAAATATTTACATTTCTGAAAGTCATTTGATGAAATAATATGAGAGTCCCAACAGGATTTTACTTTTAATCAAATGAAGATTTCAATACTGGGAATGGGTTATATCTACTTGAGGTTTTGGCTAAAGGAGTATTATTACAATGCCCAAACAATGCAGGTTTTGTCAAGATTTTAGGTCGCTCTCCATTGCAAGGCCTTATTGCTGAATACAACACTTATGCATCACACTGAACATAGAGAAATCGAGCATACATAGAAATTTCAGTGTGTGCATATATATATTTTTATATAATATAATTTATAAAAATATAATAATAATCTATAAATAATAGTACTTTATAAAATAATGATTTATATAAAACAATAATTTATAAAATAATAATATATGTTACATAATATTTATAATATGAATTATATATACATATTTATGTTTGAAATTATATATATACATATATATGTATAGAGATATATAGATAAATAGAGAGATAGATATGTTTTTGTGTGTAATCTGTATATATTTTAAAAACTCCATTAACCAAAATTTTGCAAGATAATACATAGAACATGTCAATTTTTTCATTTCATTTGTTTGTTTATGTAGTACACAATCATGACATCATTTTTTCTCATGTTCCTCCCTTCAAAGCCTCTTGAACTTTTTGCTGTTTTGGAAATTCATGGCCATGTTTTCATGAATTGCTTTTTCAAAAGCAAGTTATCAAAATTTAATTTGCATTATACTGTATATCTTGTATTATAATAACAATAATTTATAATACCATAATTATATAAATTATATTATATATATCAATTGTATTAATAAGAAATAATATTACAGGAGAGGAGAAAAAGCATATAGATGAAGTATTATTCTGTTGTTGTTGTTAGGAGACATCTGCCTGAGTCCCGCCATCTCAGGACTTCTGCTGCCATGTTCAAAACTAATTTCATACTCACAGTCCCCGGAACCTTCTCCTATCCTGATTTTTCATGTGTTTCATATTTGCTGTTAATCAGGAAAAAATGTAAAGAACGAAGTTGCTGATCATCTAAACTAAAGCACAGAAGTTGTGAATGTGTTTCCTATCATGACTTAAATTCACTCTGATCACCTTTCCCCCCTTTTGTTCCTGTGTAATTCTAAATTTGGTGCCAGATGTCCAGGAGGAGATTTTATGCAAAAGCTGAGTTAAAACCTTAAGCCCAGGTGTCCTGGATAAGGCTGAGTCACCAGTGTTTACTTTCTCAGTCAAAACCTCGTGTCAAAGTATTATTGGAAAATGCTACCACCGGCTCTGCTTCCCCTTGACTTGTGGTTCCATCCTATAAAAAAATTGTAGAATTTCACTTTAAGGTCGTATTTCAGCTCTCAAATCTGTTCTGAGGACCTGTCCAATCCCTAGCAGCCTGAGTACAATAAGATTTTGTCTTTGCATAAACATTTACTAAGATAAATATTCAGAGAATTAGTCAGTGCCCAAATCTGTGTTACTGCCCATGACTGGTCAGTTTTTGCCCCCTAGTTCAAATAAAGTTCTTGCTTTGATGGGCTTTTGCAACTTCTTAAATTGTTTTGGTGTTTCAGACCCCAACATTGTGTATTATTGTGTATTATTGAGAATGTGGAATGGCTGGTGCAAGAGTATACTAATAGCAGAACACAAATTGTGAGACGAAGGCTTAAGACTCATAATACTGTAAAAGGGTGAGGAAGAAAATCATCATCTGTACTTGGCTATAATATATTTACTTTTTTTTACAACTTTATTTTTATAGCTGCAAGGGAGTGCTTCTGAATGGCAGACACTAGAAACTGATATTACCAGTCTGCTTCTTAAAAAGCACAGAATTGAATATTTTTTGAATTTTGTGACCTTTATTATCTCTGCATTTTAAACATTCAGTCTGTGATTTGACAGAATTAACCCAGAAATGGTAGATGAAATAAAAATTGATGTTCTAAATGAAGCATTTTGAATTGCAGAATTTTTTTCTTTTTCTTTTTGATTTTATTATTATTTTTTTATCAGTTACATTTTATTAACTCTGTATCCCAGCCGTGTCCCGATCCCTCATTCCCTCCCAGTCCCTCCCTCCCTCCCTCATCTCCACCGTGCCCCGTTCCAAGTCCACTGATGGGGGGCCCTCCTCCCCATTCATCTAATCCTGTTTTATCAGGTATCTTCAGGACTGGCTGCAAAGCCCTCCTCTGTGGCCTAACAGGACTGCTCCTCCCTTCGGGGGGTGGGGAGACCAGAGAGCCAGTCATTGAGTTCCTGTTAGAAATAGTCCTTGTTCCCCTCACTTTGGGAAACCAATTGGTTACTGAGCTACCACAGGCTACATCTGAGTGGAGGTTCTAGGTTATATCCATACAAGGTCCTTGGTTGAATGTCAGTCTCAGAAAAGACCCTGTGCCCAGATATATTTGGTCCTTGTAGAGCTCCTATCCTTTCCCCATCAGACTAACTCCCCTTCTTTCTTATGATTCCCTGTACTCTGCCAAAGGTTTGGTCATGAGTCTTTGCTTTGAAAACACTGCTAGTTAGAGTCTTTCAGATGCGCTCAGTAGACTCCTGTCATACGTTCAATGCACATCCCATCTGTCTTTCTAAACGAGGATTGATCATCTTACCCCATGTCCGCTCAATTGATTATCTTTTTTAGGTGTATAGATTTCATTATATTTATCATATCTTATAGGTCTATATAAGTGAGTATATCCCATGTTTGTCTTTCTCCTTCTGGGATATTTCACTCAGACTGATCTTTTCTAGATCCCACCACTTGACTGCAAATTTCATGATTTCCTCCTTTTTGATTGTTGAGTAGTATTCCATTGTATAAAAATACCATAATTTCTGTACCCATTCCTCTATTGATGGACATCTGTGTTGGTTCCAGGTTCTGGCTATTACAAATAAAGCTGCTATAAACATGGTTAAGCAAGTATCCCTTCTGTTTACTTGAGTGAACTTTGGGTATATACCTAGGAGTGGTATAGCTGGGTCTTGAGGAAGCACTATTCCTAATTGTCTTAGAAAGCACCAGATAGCTTTCCAGAGTGGTTGTACCAGTTTACATTCCCACCAGCAGTGGAGGAGGGTTCTCCTTTCTCCACAACCTCTCCAGCATGTGTTGTCACTTGAGCTTTTCATCTTGGCCATTCTGATGGGTGTAAGGTGATATCTCAGGGTCGTTTTGATTTGCATTTCCCTGATGGCTAATGAGGATGAGCATTTCTTTAAGTGTTTCTCTGCCATTCGATATTCCTCTGTCAAGAATTCTCTGTTTAGCTCTGTTCCCCATTTTTTACTTGGATTACTTGGTTTGCTGCTTTTCAGCTTCTTTAGTTCTTTGTATATACTAGATATTAGTCCTCTGTCAGATAAAGGGTTAGTGAAGATTATTTCCCAATCTGTAGGCAGTTGTTTTGTTTTGATGACAGTGTCCTTTGCTTTACAGAAATTTTTCAGTTTCATGAGGTCCCATTTATTGATTGTTGCTCTTAGAGCCTGTGCTGTTGGTGTTCTGTTCAGGAAGTTGTCTCCTGTGCCAATGATTTCTAGGCTGTTCCCCACTTTTTTTTCCAATTGATTTAGAGTATCTGGTTTTGTGTTGAGGTCCTTGATCCACTTTGACTTTAGTTTTGTGCAGGGTGATAAATATGGATCTATTTTCATTTTTCTGCATGTAGACATCCAGTTGGTCCAGCACCATTTGTTGAAGATGCTGTCTTTTTTCCATTGAATGGATTTGGCTTCTTTGTCAAATATCGAGTATTCATAGATGTGTGGGTTCATTTCTAGGTCTTCTATGTGGTTCCATTGATCCTCCTTTCTGTTTCTATGCCAATACCATGCAGTTTTTATTACTGTTGCCCTGTAGTACAGCTTGAGATCAGGGATGGAGATACCTCCAGATGATCTGTTGTTGTACAGGATCGTTTTGGAGATTCTGGGTTTTTTGTTTCTCCATATGAAGTTGAGAATCTTTTTTTCAAGGTCTGTAAAGAATTGAGTTGGTATTTTGATGGGAATTGCATTGAATCTGTAGATTGCTTTTGGCAGGATGGCCATTTTCACAATGTTAATCCTACCAATCCATGAGCACTGGAGATCTTTCCATCTTCTGATATCTTCTTCGATTTCTTTCTTCAGAGACTTGAAGTTTTTCTCAAACAGGTCTTTCACTTGCTTGATTAGAGTCACACCAAGGTACTTTATGTTATTAGTGGCTATTGTGAAGGGTGTTGTTTCCCTAATTTCTTTCTCAGCCTTTTTTTCTTTGGTATACAGGAGGGCTTCTAATTTTTTTTGAGTTGATTTTGTATCCTGCCACTTTGCTGAAGGTGTTTATCAGCTGAAGAGTTCTCTGGTTGAATTTTTGGGGTCGCTCATGTATACTATCATATCATCTGCAAATAGTGACACTTTGACCTCTTCCTTTCCGATTTGTATCCCCTTGATCTCCTTTAGTTGTTTTATTGCTCTGGCTAGGACTTCAAGTACTAAGTTGAAGAGATATGGGGACAATGGACAGCCTTGTCTTGTCCCTGATTTCAGTGGGATTGATTTAAGTTTCTCTCCATTGAGTTTGATGTTAGCTATAGGCTTGCTATATATTGCCTTTACTATGTTTAGGTATGTGCCTTGTATCCCTGATCTCTCCAAGACTTTAAACATGAATGGGTGTTGGACTTTGTCAAATGCTTTTTCGGCATCTAAGGAGATGATCATGTGGTTTTTCTCCTTCAGTTTGTTTATGTAGTGGATTACATTGATGGATTTCCGTATGTTGAACCACCCTTGCATGCCTGGGATGAAGCCTACTTGGTCATGGTGGATGATATCTTTGATGTGTTCTTGGATTCGGTTTGCAAGTATTTTATTGAGTATTTTTGCGTCAATGTTCATAAGAGAGATAGGCCTAAAGTTCTCTTTTTTTGTTGGGTCTTTGTGTGGTTTAGGTATTAAGGTGACTGTGGCTTCATAGAATGAGTTTGGTAGTGTTCCTTCTGTTTCTATTTTGTGGAATAGCTTGAGGAGAATTGGAGTTAGCACTTCTTTGAAGGTCTTGTAGAATTCTGCGCTGAAGCCATCCGGTCCAGGGCTTTTTTTGGAGGGGAGACCGTTAATGACTGCTTTGATTTCCTTGGGAGATATAGGGCTATTCAGTCTTTCTACCTGATCTTGACTTAGTTTTGGTAGATGGAATCTTTCAAGAAAATTGTCCATTTCATTTAGATTCTCAAATTTTGTGGCATATAGGCTTTTGTAGTATGACCTAATAATTGTTTGGATTTCCTCAATGTCTGTGGTTATGTCCCCATTTTCATTTCTGATTTTGCTGATCTGGATAGTTTCTCTCTGCTTTTTAGTTAGTTTGGCTAAGGGTTTGTCTATCTTGTTGATTTTCTCAAAGAACCAGCTTTTTGTTTCATTGATTCTTTGGATAGTTTTATTTGTTTCTAGTTGATTGATTTCAGCCCTTAGTTTGATTATTTCCAGCCATCTGCTCCTCTTGGGTGTATCTGCTTCTTTTTTTTCTAGGGTTTTCAGTTGGGCCATTAAGTTGTTTGTATGTGATGTTACGAATTTCTTCTTGCAGGCACTTAGTGCTATAAATTTTCCTCTGAGCACTGCTTTCAATGTGTCCCATAAATTTGGGTATGTTGTGCCTTCCTTTTCATTGAATTCTAGGAAGTCTTTAATTTCTTTCTTTATTTCTTCCTTAACCCAGCTGTCATTGAGTAGTAAGTTGTTCAGTTTCCATGTGCGTGTCGGCTTTTTGTTGTTTCTGTTGTTGTTGATGTCTAACTTTAGTCCATGGTGGTCAGATAGTATACAAGGGATTATTTCAATCCTTTTGTATCTGTTGAGGCTTGCTTTGTGGCCCACTATATGGTCTATTTTAGAAAAGGTTCCATGCGGTGCTGAAAAGAAGGTGTACTCTTTTGAGTTTGGGTGAAATGATCTGTAGACGTCTATTAGGTCCATTTGATTTAGGGATTCTGTGAGTGCTTTTATTTCCCTATTTGGTGTCTGTCTAGTTGATCTGTCCCTTGGTGAGAGTGGAGTGTTGAAGTCTCCCACTATTAAGGTATTAGGATCAATGTATGATTTAAGCTTTAATAATGTTTCATTTACGAATGTCGGTGCTCTTGTATTTGGGGCATAGATATTCAAGATTGTGATGTCCTCTTGGTGGATTTTTCCTTTGATGAGAATATAGTGGCCCTCCTTAACTTTTTTTATTAACTTGGGTTGAAAGTCTATTTTATTAGATATTAGGATGGCTACTCCAGCTTGTTTTCTGGAACCATTTGCTTGAAAAACAGTTTTCCAGCCCTTTACTCTGAGGTAGTGTTTGTCTTTGTTGCATAGGTGTGTTTCTTGGATGCAACAGAATATTGGATCCTGTTTCCTTAACCATTCTGTTAGCCTGTGTCTTTTTATTGGTGAGTTGAGTCCATTGATATTGATAGATAATAGTGACCAATGCATGTTAGTTCCTTTTGTAATGGAGTCGATGAACTAACCCTGTTTCATTGCTTGTTTTCTTTTCATTTTTGTTGGGACATTATCTATATGCCCTGTTTTCTTGGGTGAATTTGTTTTCATTGGATTGGAGTTTTCCTTCTAGTATCTTCTGTAGGGATGGTTTGCTGTGTAGATATTGTGTAAATTTAGTTTTGTCATGGAATATTTTGTTTTCTCCATCTATGTTGATTGAAAGCTTTGCAGGGTATAGTAGTCTGGGTTGACATTTGTGATCTCTTAGAGTCTCCATGATACTTGCCCAGGCCCTTCTGGCTTTCATAGTTTCTGATGAGAAGTCCGGCGTGATTCTGATAGGTCTACCTTCATATGTTACTTGGCCTTTTTCCCTTGCTGCTTTTAATATCCTTTCTTTGTTCTGTAGATTTAGTGTTTTGACTATGATGTGACGTGATGTGTTTCTTTTCTGGTCTAGTCTATTTGGAGTTCTGTAGGCCTCTTGTATATTTATGGACATCTCTTTCTTTAGGTTGGGAAAATTTTCTTCTATGATTTTCTTGAAAATATTTTCTGGACCTTGGAGTCTGGAGTCTTCTTTTTCGTGAATTCCTATTATTCTTAGATTTTGTCTTTTCATAGCATCCTTGATTTCTTGGATATTTTGTGATTGGAACTTTTCTGATTTTACATTTTCTTTGAGAGAAGTATCCATTTCTGCAAGTGTGTCTTCAGCTCCAGAGATTCTCTCTTCCATCTCTTGTATTCTGTTGGTGATGCTTACTTTTGTGGTTCCTGATCTTTTCTCCAAGTTCTCCAGCTCAAGGGTTTTCTCATTTTGTGTTTTCTTTATTGATTCTAATTCTGTTTTCATGCCTTGCATCATTTCTTTCATGTGTTTGAATTTGGATTCCTGTCTCTCTACGATAGCCTCTACTTCTTTTTTCATTTCCTTCTTATATGCCACTAATTTTTCCTCTACTTGTGTATCTATTTGTTTGGCTATGTTTGCCTGTGTTTCTTTAAGGATATTGTCTATTTCTTCTTTCTTTGCCTCCAATTGACTGGCCATCTCTTTGAAAGACTTGTTCATTTCCTCCTTATGAGCCTCAAATAATTGGGCAAGCATGGCTTTAAAATCATTGTCCTGTGCTTCTGCTGAATTGGTGTATCCATCGATTTTGGGGTTTGCTGGTGAAGTCATGATGTCCTGATTTATGTTGGAAGTGTTCTTTCGCCTACCTCTGGCCATTGGCTTATCTGAAACCTTCCCTGTTTGTTTTTGGATTCTGCAGATCAGACTGGTGCTGTCTCTCTCTGGTGTCTGGAGAGTTCTTCAGGAAGCTGAGCACTCTCAGCGTGTGCTGAGGACTAGCTGTACCTGTGGGAGGAAAGTACGCAGGCGCAAACAGGGCAAATGCAAGCGTGTGTGTGCGTGCGCGCGCGAGCGTGTGTGTCTGTGTGTGCAAGTGTGCGTGGATGAGTTTCTCGAGGGACAGAGTGATGGCTAATGTTGAACCCTTGAGTGTGTGGGAGGGGCCTGCACTGTATATGTCGCAGGCGCTAATGCTGATTGCAGCGCAATTTCTGGCATTAACTGTCTTAGCTCCTCAATCAGGTCCACAGGGCAGGAACTTCAATGTCCCTAGTGCCCCTCTGTTTCCCAAAGTGGGTATGTGGGTGGGAGGGGGGTTCGATGCCTGGCTTCTGATTTAGAAGGACCCAGGATCTGGGGAACTGCAGATTCTCAAGGGTGCACTCACTTACAGGCAGGTCTCTTGGTCGAGATCGTGGTATCCGGGGCTCTCTGCTCTCTGGTTTGGCCCTGCTTCTTTGATGTGTTCCGCCAGTTCTGTGCTGCTGTCACTGCCAGGTTCTGAGGTCTTGCTGCAGCTGGAGATTTCAGGGTGGTCACTTCAGCAGGGATGGGGTAACCAGGCTCTCTGTTCTCTGGTTTGGCCCTGGTTAGTCTTAAACTGGAGGGCTGTGGTGCCCCGCCAGTTCAGTACTGCTCCGCTGCCACGTCCCGCTGTAACTGGAGACTAGCTTGCTAGTCCCAATGCTTTCTGGGAAGTCTTGGGATCTCTTCGTTGTGCTCTCCAAGCTTGGGAGGCCCAGTGCCTGGTGTGTCCAGGTTGTATGACGTTTCTGCCTGGTTTCGGTGAGTATATAGCGTATTCTCTGTCACTGTGGGATTGGGCGGGCCGTACCGTCAGTGATGGCGATCCTGCAGAGCTAGTATGGTGTCTAGCAGATTCGCGCCCTGGGAGGATGGTGTAGCGGCTGCGCGAATCTGGGACTCCGGGGCACGTACTGCTGGCTTTTGTCTGCCGCTAAAGTGCTTGGGGCTCCGTCTCAGCGGTTGTATACCCCAGGCAGTTAGGTCTGCGCTGAGAAAGATGAGTCCGCTGTGCCTCTGTGCCGAGGAGGAAGGAGGTCTGGGGGAAGGGAGTGCAGCAAGAACAAAGGATCTTTTCTCTCCTTCCCCAAGCAAGTCTCCGGGTGACCGGAGGCCAAAGTTTTCACCTCCTGCGATGTTCTCTGGTGTTCAGAAAGCCTCGCTGTGGTTTTCCTGGGTTGGGGGTCCTTCCATTCTCCAACTCAGAAGATCAGGTATCCCACCGCTCAGAAACTGTGTGTGCTAGTCGCCATCTTGGCTCCGCCCCGATTTTCAGAGTTTTTATGCATAACATATTTTACACATTTAATAAATTATTAAAGTGTATGCCTTTGCCATGTCAGACAACCCCTAACCAACTGTAATTCCAACTTCATGGGATCCAGTGTCCTCTTCTACCCTCCATGGACATACAGACACACACACACCCACACTAAGCACACATGGACATATGTCTTTTAAAAAGTAAATGTACAATCATCCTCACAACTAGAAAAGCACATTTTTAAGAGGTGCAGCTGAGAGGCACCATGATATTGTGGCCTTGACATGCAGAATATTTCCTTACGTGTTTTACACCTTGCTTCTTAAATAAAAGTTTTTCACATGTTCTCTATACAAAATAAAAATAGAACCCTGTGTCTCCCCACAACACCTGCCCTGTGGATCTTCTGTGGTTACTCCTACCTTCTTTAATTTCTTTTGTTTCAAACCCATTAAGAATTTCTTGTGATGGAGATTTAAAAAAAATGAAATAAAATGAAGTTTCACAACTTTCTCCCATCTCTATTTTTTTAATAAACAGTACTGCATGCCTTCCTTTTGAATGGAACTCAGCAATGGATTACAGGCATGTGCCAGGTGTGGTTCAGATTTTTTGTTTTAATATTATTATTATTATTATTATTATTATTATTATTACTATTATTATCATCATTATTAATTATCTTTTGCTTTTTTGAGACAGGGTTTCTCTGTGTAACCCTGGCTGTACAGTACTTTCATTGTAGATCAGGCCTGCCTGGAACTCACAGAGATCCACCTGCCTCTACTTCCTGAGTGTTGGGATTAAAAGTGTGTGCCACCATGCTTGTCATGATTTTCCTATAGCCCGGGTGAAGTCACACTTTGTGACTTAGGACATGTCCAGAGTTGTGAGTGAAGAGCTGGGAGGGGGTGCAAGCCCTTGTTTTTGGAGACAGGGTTTCTCTGTGTGACCTTGGGTGTCTGGGACTCGCTTTGCAAACCTGGATGACCTGGAACTGACACCTGCTTCCGTTTGCCCCACTGATAGTCACAGGTGTGTGACACCATACTTGGCTTTTTGTTATAATCTTTAAAAATGATTTATAATCTCTGATTATGTGTCTGCCTTCCTGAGACCATCCCTGTTTTGACTGGGAAAGTTGGCCCTCACTAAAAGAAAGGGGGCAGGGACCCCAGGATTCCTTCTCCAGTGATCAGGGACTGGCTAGGCTTTGGCTGAGCAGGAGAATTTAAACTGGACACATTTAAACTGGGATTAAGCTGGGGCCGAGTACGCAATAAACTAGCTTTACTTACTAATGGAGGGTTGTGCTTTTTTTTTCCTCTCCTAAAAAGTGTAAATCCCATTTATTTGTTTGTTTTTATATGTCTGAGTGTTTTGCCTGTGTGGGTAGGTGTGCCTGTGGACCAGGTGGATGCCTGGTGCCTGAAGAGTTCAGAAGAGGAAGCTGCATGCTTTGGAACTGGAGTTACAGATGGGGTGAACTTCCCGGGGGGGGACAGACCTGGTCCTTTGCAAGAACAAGTGCTTTTAACTTCCAAGACATCTCTATAGCCCCTGATCTATAAAAGGCATCCATGATATTGTCCTCAGTGTTGTGGCATATTGGTAGAAATCCTCTCACGATATTGACCATAAGTATAGAAGGCAGACACTGAAATTTCTGCGATCCTGCGACGCTCTGCAGCCAGCATGACCTTGCCCCTGGTGTTATGGGGATCAGTCAGGAAATTGGTCAAGACACTGCAAAACAACAGCATGCAGGGTGTTGGGAGCCTGGCTTCTGTAAATCAGTCAGGAAAACTCTAGCCAGAAAAGTCTGGTTCAGGGTGTGCAACTCTGTCAACATAGGGGATACATTCCACCAAACTCCACAGACCATAAGTGGAATCCAAGAGCAGATGACGAGGACAGACAGGTGACTGATACCAGCAACCACCTCAGTGTTCCTGAATTAGAATTATATTCACACACACACACACACACACACACACACACACACACACACACAGAGAGAACAATATTCTCTCTGTGTCTCTGTCTGTCTCTCTCTCTCTCTCTCAAACACCCCCCCCAAATGAATCACGAACAGAGCCTCGGAGTGGCCTGCTGTGTGATGCAGATGACTGTGCTGTGGTGACCAATGAAGAATAAAGAGCAGAGGAGCAAAAGAAGCAGACAGCTTAGAATGCTGGGATTGCCCTCAACAATGGCACAAGGGTTAGTACTTCACAAAATGACCCCAAACCACAGTTGTGATAATGTAGAAGCACAGAGCTGCACCAAAGCCATGACCAGTGGATTCTAAAAGGCGGGGCAGATAACTTGTTTGAGGAAGTGGCTTTATCTCACAGACACACACTTTTATATTTCATAAAGAGGAAATTGTCAGGCTCCAGTTTTACAGAAATTGTTAAAATGATTGATGTGTCTATTGTTATTAATAAAAAGAACAAAGAAAAAACATGAGGGATATATGTGTCTGCAGAGATACAGATGTTTGCTCACACAGAATACCATAAAAGCATGAAACCAGAAGCCATAATGTACGAAAAGGAACTATATATATATATGTACATATATAAGTAGATATATACATATGTACATATATACACACACATATGTAAATATATAGCATTGACACCCCACAAGTATACCCTTGATTTTTTTCTGTTGCCATATGTTGCTGCTCATGGGACCTACTGGTTAGTCTGGTTTGTTGCCCCAATTAGACCTCCTTGGAGAACACTAAGTTCTTCATTTATTATTATTATTTAAAGACGTAGTGAGTGTATTTTGGAAGGGAAGGGAACTTTATTGATGATCCGTGGTGTAGTTTTCTTTTCTGTGTGTGGAAGATTATTTGAACAGTATTCTGCCTGCACACAGAAGAGGGCGCCAGATTTCACTATAGATGGTTATGAGGGTGCTGGGAATTGAGTTCAGAACCTCTGGAAGAGCAGCCATCCCTCTTAAGCTCTCTGTCATCTCTCCAGCACCCTTATTCTTTATTTTTTAATTCGTTATTTTTTAATTCATTATCTATTTATTAATTTTACATTCCTGTCCTAGACACCTTCCTCCTCTCCTCCCAGTCCTACTCTCCCTATTTCCCATATCACCCCTCACCTGGCTCCTCAGAGAAGAGGATCACCCTCCTCCCCCATGCCCATTCACCCACACCAGCTCATCAAGTCGCATCAGGACTGAATGCATCCTCTCTCTCCTAGCCTGGTGAGGTAGCCCGGACAGGGGAAAGTGAGAGAAACACTAGCTTGTGGGTCAGGGTGCATTCTTATGTGTGTTGGTTCTGCTATGCTTACAAGGCCTTGTTGACCTCATGTCCTTCATCTACTCTGGAGTTTACACTCTGTGAACAGAGTTCCTTGAGCCCTTGGGAGAGGGATTTACTGGAGACATATCATTTAGGGTGTAATAGTCCAAGACCTCTCACTGTATCAAACTAGACATGGGTCTCTGGATTTGTTCCCATCTGCTGCAGGAGGAAGTTTCCGATGATGGCCGAGCAAGGCACCGTTCTGTGAGTATGGCTGTGCTCCTTTAGCACAATTAAATAGCCTAGCCTGTGAAGACGCAGGCTGCTGGCCACCCAAGCAGTATTGGATCAAGGTTCCTTCTCATGGAGTGGGCCTCCTGAAACCCAACCAGATATTAGTTTGTCAATTCCATGACGTTTGTTCCACAAGCACACCAGCAAATCTTGTATTCAGGTCATTGTTGGAGAGTGAAGGGCATATGGCTGGTTTGGTGTGTACTTTTCTCTTCCGGTGGAACGCAGCGTATGTTCCAGTATCATGAACAGTAGTCCATAGAAGGTGAAGGTTCTAGGTAGGCGCCCGCTGGGATTCTCTGTGTCCAATGACTTGCGGAGGTGTTGTCCTCAGCAACAGAATCTTACTATCAGGTTGAGGAGAGCACGAGAGGATGGATACAGGTTGGGTGGCCCCAGGCCCTGCTTTGATCTAGCACAGAGTCCTCCCACTTTCTGACCCCATGGGACTCTGGGAGGAGGCCGGCTCTCAAGACACTCCTTTGTGTGTTCTTATTAAATTGAAATGAATACATAGTATTAAATTAAGCACATCATAGTGACACTTGCACCACCAGAGGGCACTGGATCCCTTGACAGGTAGGTTGAGCGCCACTCACTGGGGATGGAACCGGCACCTTGGGAAATGACAGGGATTCAGTGTCACAGAGCTCTGGCAGTTTGGATGACAGGTGTGAGACACTGAGTCCGGATTTTTGTTTTTGTATTTTTAGATTCATTCATTCATCCAGCCATCCATCCATCCAGCCAGCCAGCCAGCTAGCCAGCCAGCCATTATCCATCCATCCGTTCATTCATTCATTCTACAGCATTCTGCCTGTGCACCAGATCTCCTTACAAATGGTTGTGATCCACCATGTAGTTGCTGGGAATTGAACTCAGAACCTCTGCAAGAGCAGCCAGCACTGTTAACCAACGAGCCACCGCTTCTGCCTTTGGCTTCTTCTTCTTCTTTTTAAATCTTTAAAAAGGATTTATTATCTGAATTGGCGCATTTCTGCCTAAACAATACAAGCCCTGCTTTGACTGGGAGACTCGAAATTTCTTTTAAAAAGGGGGCAAGGACAACAGGATCCCTTCTACATGGACCAGGGACTGGCTGAACTGCATCTGATGAGGGAAATTCAAAGTACACATTTTTTTTTCCTGCATACAAGCAGCTTCCAGCACCCGGGTGGGTTTACTTTCGGTACCAGGGGCGGGGCAATGACGCCATGATTCGGCTCCGAAAGGTGCGGAATTCTGAAGACAACGAGGGCCGCAGGGCGGGGACGTTAACAGAATACTGGGGACAGGGAAAACCGCTGTGTGCACTGTGGCAATGGAAAGGGCTTTGGGGGACACTTCTGGGTTCTGGCAAAGCTGCAGGAGAAGGAAGGACACAGAGGATGGCGTGAGAGGGTGTAAGCAGTGCGCACAGCATTCTGGGAAATGTATTTCCGCGTACGCGACTTGGTATAGCAGAAGAAAGACCCGGCTATGTGACTACAAATAATCCCAGAAGGCCTTGCTCCGAGGCCCGCCATGTTTGTAGTTCTCGCAGAGGCTCATGGCCGGCACAATGCACTCTGGAATTGTTTGTAGTTCCCTGACTACAGAGATCTCCAGGTCTGTCCTTCACGTCCGTGTCTGGGACATTTCATCATGAGTTCAGTGGTCTGTCGTAAGGATGTTCACAATCGTACGAGATAAAACAGATAATTTTTGTCTATAAGACACCTATAATACAACGTGAGTGGCTAGATTTGGGGCCGAAATGCAGTAGATAGATTTAGAGCCTGGATGGCTCCTAAGAGGGTGGATGGGGTGGGGGCTTTTGGACAGGACTGTGGTGAATGTTAAGTGGAACGCGAGCACCCACAAGAATACATGCCATGTCTTCAATGGCTTATGTACTGTTGAAAAAGCAGGCACTTGAGGAAAACTATAAGGTTATGTTCCAAGAACCTGACAGTCGGTGGAAATTGAAAGTTCAAGAGTTAGCAGGGCACCTCTTCGTTTTCCTAGTTCCGGAATCATTCTGTATCCTGTTATTTTCTGGTTATTTCAGACTGAACAAACAGCATCTTTACGGGCTGGAAATGGACCGTAGTTTTCAGGTCAAATAGGTAATAGCATATAATTTTGAGGATTCTCTTAGAAAACCCTTACCAATAACTCAAAAGCTAACTTCTCATGACTTGTGTTGGAGTTCTTGTTAGATGGAGGGACCATTGTCATCACAGGGGCAAAGGTTCATTTAAACTAAATTTTCATTTTATACAACTTATATGGATTATACATATCTTAGGTAGATTGTTACTAATGTGATTCCGTGTTACTTTTTCAGACATCCTTATTGTTATTTTACCTTCCTCCCTTTTGTATTTCTCTCAGTCTCACATCCTAATTATTATAATCCCCTCATGTTCTTCCCTTTTCCTCTTTCAAATCACTGAAACCCTTCTACTTCCTACTGTTCCCACAACAACTCCATTCTCATCTGGGAAATGCTCTCTTTCTCATTCCTTGTTATTGCAATTACTGCCAGATATGAACTCACATCTGAGTACATACATACTCAGATTAGAGCTAGGAACCTTAGAGGAGAGAATATGTGAAGTTTGTCTTTCTGTGTTCGGATTACCTCATATAACATGATTTTTTTTCTAGTTCCATCTCTTTACCTGCAAAATTTTTATACTACTCAATAGCAATTCATTTTAAAATCATGAGCTAAAGAGGTAATATTTAGTTCATTTTTCAGGCTATAATATAATTATATCATTTTGTGTCTTCTCTTTTCTTCCCTCCAAACCTTCCCACATACCTCCCCTGCTTCTCTCTTAAATCCATGGTATTTTTTTTTTCGTTAATTGCTATTATACTCTTAACATTAATTGCTCAGTTTAGTAATGTGACTTCCATGGATGTTTTCAGGGCTGATTGTTTGGTGTTGGATAACTGAGTGTATGCTCTTTCTTGGGAAGAATATTCATCCCACTCTCTGCCTTTATCAGTTTCCTGTAATTTTTGCATACGACTGAGGCCAATGGTTTCTTTCTGGAGCACGTTCACATGTCTTATATTTTTCAACTTCCAGTCCATGTTTATGCAGGTATATTGGTAAGTCTTTTTTTTTTCTTTATTTCTTATATTTGGTAAGTCTTATGGCTGTGGCTTCTGGTGTTATTAGGAGATACACTACCAAAACCTACTGTGATCCTCTGCCTCATATATGTTTTTCATCACCTGTGCTGCATGATCTCTGAGCCTTAGATCTGGGAACTGTTTTGTAGATATGTGTGAGTGTTCTCCAGAATTCTGCCTTATGATTGGTTGTGCTTTTCAGTTATGGTTGTTTGTGTAAAGAAAAGCTTCTTTCATCAGTCATGAAGTGACGAAACTTTACTTATCTGTGAACTTTACTTATCTGTGTGCATTATTAAAAATATTTAGGGTGCGATGTTTATATTCATGAATGGACTTACATGTATTATAGGGATTTTATGTAGATAATTCAGAGAATGGTTGCTTAAAACTCACAAATATTTACTGTTATTTCACTGACTTCCTTCTTTTATATAGTTATCCATCTTCATATTTAGAGTTCCTCCCCCACATTATCCCAGTCAGATCAATTATACCCTGCCATTGTATGTTTTCTTGTTCTACAGTTATTCTGTGGTGAATACTCACATCTGAACATTTGGAGCTAGATGCCCCAGAGTATAGAATGGGAGATATTTGTCTTCGGAATATGGTTACCTTAATTATAATTTTTTCTGACATATATTTATGTGTGATATTTTTCTTATCGATTTATCATGTTAAAGATATTTATGAGTTTCTATTTCTTACCTATTGTGAATAGAATAATAATGAACATGACTGAGCAAGTATTTCTAAATGGGATAGCTAGTTATTTTTACATATGTAAAGGAAAAGAGAACAGGGTCATGCTGTAGATTTATTTATATCTTTTGCAAAATTCTCTATACTGATATCTGGAATGGCTCAAACTGTTTAAAAGTCCGTCCTCTTAGCAGAGATTGATTTTTTTGCCTGTTATAAAGAGAATCTCAAATGCCACCCAATGCCCTGTTATACTCCCCAAAACAAGAAAGAGAAGAACTAATTAGTTCTTGTACTCCTTATCTCAGTTACTGTCGTGTAATTACATTTGGAATATTTAT
This sequence comes from Meriones unguiculatus, assembly GCF_030254825.1. Classification (NCBI taxonomy): domain Eukaryota; kingdom Metazoa; phylum Chordata; class Mammalia; order Rodentia; family Muridae; genus Meriones; species Meriones unguiculatus. Next base: position 828,124 of record NW_026843651.1, read on the forward strand.
ATTGTTTATGAATTGAATTCATAAGTAACATGCATAACATACTAAAATTTTAGCAGCAGCTTCTCTTCTGAAATAAAATGTCTGTGATTGTGAGACAAAGTGAGGGGCTCTTCTTTTTGTTTAAATATACATTTCAGAAAAAGTTTCTGAAGAGTAGGTAAATACTTTATTTTTAGTATACTAATGAGTTTTATTAGAGAAACCAATACATCAAAATGATCAGTTTTTGTATGCTATTTTTTGTTTTTCAAACATCTCAATGAGTTTTTATCAGGTTTTAAGAGAATAATGTAGCACTTTGGGAAAAAGATGCACCCCAACAGCCCTGCACTGGAAGCCAAGATGGAGAAGACCTCCACAGCCACCATGGCTTTGCCCTTGGTGCTCAGGTAGACTGGGATGAAGGTGACCCAGACACTGCAAAACACCAGCATACTAAATGTCAGGAACTTGGCCTCATTGAATGTGTCAGGCAGGTTCCTCACCAAAAAAGCCACAGTGAAGCTGCCTAAAGCCAGGGTTCCTAAATAGGCCAGCACACAGTAGAAAGCAGTAACTGAGCCCTTGTTGCATAAAATGATGATATGATCATATTCAGAGTGTGCATCTCTGTCAGTATAGGGAGGTGAGGTTCCCAGCCAGACTCCAGAGAGAACGAGTTGGATCAGGACACAGATCGGGATGACAGCATTATAGATGCCTGAGACAAACAACCTTCTCATTTTTCTTCCTGGTTTCATGACTCTAAAGGCCAGGATTACAGTTATAGTTTTTGACAAAACAGTGGAAGTAGCCAAGGTGAAGACAAGTGCAAATGTTATCTGTTGAAGTATGCAGGAGGTTGTGTTTGGGCGGCCAATGAAGAGAAAGGAGCAGAGGAAGCAGAGTAGGATGGAGATGAGCAGTATGTAGCTGAGAGTCCGGTTATTGGCCTTAACAATGGCTGATTCTCGGTGTTTGAGAAAGATCCCCAGAACTGCAATTGTGCTGACAGAGAAGCAAAGAGCTGTGCATGCCAGAGCTATGCCCAGAGGATCCTCAAATGAAAGGAAGGTCACTGCCTTGGGCAGGCACTGGTTTCTTTCAGGGTTTGGGTACTCTTGAATTGGGCAAGGGATGCACTCCTGCTGATCTGTGTGGAGAAATTGGATCAGTATTTCACCTTATACTAGTACATATTCATTGTACATTTAATTCATTAAACTGCTTTCCAATGATGTGTGTAACATGTTGTATTCTGCTTCCTGTTATTGCCAAGGACATAAACTCTCTATAATTCACATTTCTACTTTTTATCTTGTTTAATTAAAAATAAGTTTTCTGCTCAACAACTTATCACTGTTTCTCTAGAGTAGTGAAACCTATTTTACTCATATTCAGATAAATTAATACTGTCAAGTAAGCCTTCAAATTCTTTCATACTTTCAGTTTCTAAGTATGTGTACATTGTATTTTGATGACATCAATGTATAAAAATGAACTTCCTTGTTTCCATCATCATGGGTTCTTTTCATTTTACTTCTTACTCACTGTTTCAGTGGTTATTTCTTAATCTGACTCCTATAATTTTTCTAAGGTAACATGATGATAAGTTAGGTCCCATTTCCATGAACTATGGAACAGTTCTGATTTGGTGGTAAATATACAACCCTTGCATCAACAAACACCAGCTATAAGCTCAGACCAATTATTACTGATCTCAGCTGTGAACGTTGGAAATAAATTTCTATAGTCTTTGACATCCTTTGACTCAGGACAGGACTCTTTCTCTTTCATTATTAATTCCAGAATAATCCTGGGAATTGTTCTAATTTACACTCTTGTTCTTCCAGTAATATTTTGAAGACTAAAAAAATAACCTACATGACATAAATACCATAAATCTATAAAAATGTTAAATCAGAAAGGGAGAATGACACAGCCATTTTCATTGAAATTTCTGAGAGTCATGAAGCACAGTTCCTTGGTGCTATTCCAGCAAAGCTGTGCAGATTGTTACAATCATTGTTCTTCCGTCTCTAACTTCTGGTTTTTGTTGGATACAATCATTGTTCTTCTATCTCTAACTTCTGGTTTTTGTTGGGTTTTTTTTTGTGTGTGTGTGTGTGTTGCATTACTGTGGACTTTCTTCACTATGATTTAATTTCTGTTTTTTTCTACAGGAAAATTATGTCTAAGTCTTTTTAAAATTAGGCATTTTTAAATTAATTGTACTTTATTCACTTTGTAGCTTGGCTGTAGCTCCCTTGCTCATTCCCTCCACACCTTCCCACCCTCATTTCCTTCCATTCCCCTCTCCAAGTGTGCTGATAGTGATGTCCTCCCCTTCCCTCTGACCATAGCCTATCTGGTCTCATCAGGACTGGCTGCATTGTAAGGAGAACAGGGACTGTCTCTGACATAACCTCAGTGGCTGGCTCTTGGATCACCTCCCCTGAGTGGGGAGCAGCCTTACCAGGCCATAGAGGAAGACAATGCAGCTAGTCCTGATGATACCAGAGTCTTATGAAAATACTAAACTTAACTTTATCTGTCCACTGTTTGCAAAACTTCTTTATGCCCTGGAGATTATTAAGCAGAGGTAGCCATATAGGGAGATGAAGCCATTATTTCAGGAGTTTTCTTGGAGTATGTGCCCCTAAATAGTATATTGGTGCAGGGTAAACAAAGGCAATATGGGAACCCTGAGAGGCCTGGAGATTCAGGTATTGATTTAAGATGCATTTATTATAGGCTTAGACCTCCTGGAAAATGTAGCTTAAAGATTGAATATCAAGGAGGGTATACTCCTCATGGAATGAAACCCAGTAAATAAGATAGATTGACTTAAATAAACATTTTTCTACATTGTAGCATAGATGATGATACATATAGTAAAAGGAGCTATTTGTTTGTATTTGCTACGCATAAAAAGATCAGTTAAAATATTTTCTGTTTCTCTGGACTGCACTCATACTGTAAACAATTCCAACCTAAAAGCAGGCTTTTACATATTAAATGTGTTTTCTTTGAAGGAGACATTCTTTAGATTCCTTAAAGTACAGTTATAGGGCTAATAATGATAATCAAATATGTTCTGTATGTTCTTTTAAAATTGTAACTTATCTTTTATCCCTGTATAATGAAAAAAATCAAACACCCATTCTGTACCACTTGTATAATCATTAATCTGTGTTTGTACTGTGAAACTTCTATAAAGAAACAAGAGCCTTGTCAGCAATAAGTCAGAGCCAATAAAACGTCTAAATTTTAGGAGTCAGCTTCTATATTCCCCTAACCACCTCAGCTGACTAATTCCCTGTCCTCGCTGACCCCTGATCTGCTCTCTGGAGCACCCTGTAGACAAACACCTCTCCTTTCAATGCTTAGGATTGCCCCACAGAAAGGCTCCTGGAACAAGCTCACAGAGAATGAACTGCCAACAATAGAGCATGCATGGGACAGATCTGGGCTCCCCGCACATAAAGACTAAGTTGTGCAGCTTGGTCTTTATGGGAACACCTAACAGCAAAACTAAAGCTGCCTTTTGTAGCCTCAATAACAGAAGTTGTAATAACCTTATTGCAACTTTAAATGCCAAGGCTGGTTGATATCCATGGGAGACTTCTATATGCTTTTTGAAAAGAATGGTAGAAGGGGCATATTGGGTTGGGAGGTGAGGTGAGATAGAGGGTCTGGGAGGAGAGGTGTGAACAGAAGCTTGATAGTACACCAACAAATTAATAATATAATAGAAAGAAATAATAACATTGTAATAGAAATGAATGAAACAGAAACAAAGAAAACAATACATAGAATTAAGCAAAGGAAGAGCTGGCTCTTTCTGAAGATAAACAAAATTGACTGACCCATAGCTCAAGTAAATTAAAGAAAAAAATAGAGTACTCAAATTAACAGAATCAAAATTTACAGAAAAACATTACTACAGAAACCAATAAAATTCAGAATATTCTAAGGAAATATTTTTAAAACATACTATATTCCAGTAAGCTTAAAAATGTACATGAGATGGATAAGAAATATTTTTAAGACATACTATATTCCAGTAAGATTAAAAATATACATGAGATGGATAAGTTTTAGATTTGCCCAAGCAATCATTATTCAAAGATAAATTTGAAAAAAAAATCACAACCCAAATAGACCTGAACAGACCCATGAGGAAATTCAAAAGGTCACAAAAGGCTCCCACCAAAAGAGAAAAGAAGGATGAAAGATCAAGAAATGGAAAATTTAGTATGGTGGAGACCACTGTGCCCCATATCTGAGGGGCAGAGATTGAGATAATCTGAGACCAGTGTATGGACAGGTGGTTAGATCCAGAGCATCAAGTTTGCTGCTTCCTGATCTGGACAGGTCATCCAGGGAATTGAGTTGATCTGATCTAGGCCCCCTGTGGCCATCTCATGGATCCAGGAGTAGTAAATTTTGGACCACCTGCCCCTTCACATATTCCAGTGAGTTTGGATCCCCATATTTAGGGACTCTGTGCTCTAGCAGCCAGATTTCAGATCCCTCCTGCTCCCTGTGTGCCAGCTTCATGATTACTGGGAGAGCATCCCACCCACCAAGCCACTGTACTTCTAGTCACCACATGGAGAGCAGGTGAATAATAGAATTTCAGAAATCCCAGATCCAAGAAGACAGATCTCAGAGGAATCTGAGTACAGGGAACACAGTTTGGGGCAGGCCTGTAAGTGGCAGCACAGATTTATTCTGAGGAATCCCAGGGATGCCACCTGGGGCACCTGCACCTTGATAATAATGAATAACAGTACCTGCACCCCAAAATTCAGGGTTCCAGTGCATGCACACCCCTGTCCTTCAATTCACCAGCCTCTACACGTTTACACTGCCCTGTACCTTGCCCTTCAAGATGCTGTCATCTGAACCATCAGCACCCATTGAGCCACTGTACATTTGACATCTTCCTGAATACTACTCTAAACTCCAAAGACAGGAGGATCCAGTCTTTGTTGCAGTTTCCAGGAAAAAAAAAAAAACAGGTAAGGCTACAGACCAGATGGCTAAAGGCCAGCATAGAAACACAGTCAACAAAAACTGAGACATCCTGACTCCACCAGAACCCACCCCCAAGAGCAATGGATATTCTAATAAAGCTGAAACACAGGAAAACAACATTAAATCTATGTTTATGCAGTTATTAGAGACATATAAAGAGGAAAAGAACAAATATCTCACAGAAATACAAATAAAGACAAGGCAAACAAAGGGTTCCAGTGCATGCACACCCCTCTCCTTCAATTCACCAGCCCCTACATGTTTATGTGTCCGTACACTGCCTTGTGCCTTCCCCTTCAAGATGCTGTCATTCTTTGTATCTTAAGATGGACCCATTCTTGAGCCACTGCACATTTCACATCTTCCTGAATACTGCTCTAAACTCCAAAGACAGGAGGATCCAGTCTTTGATGCAGTTTCCAGTAAGAAACAGGTAAAGCTACAGACAAACAGATGGCTAAAGGCCAACAGAGAAACACAGTCAACAAAACCTGGGACATCCTGGCTCCATCAAACCCCCCTCCCCTGAGAGCAATGGATATTCTACTACAGCTGAAACACAGGAAAGGGACATTAAATCTATGTTTATGCGGTTATTAGAGACATATAAAGAGGAAAAGAAAAAAAAAATGTGTCACAGAAATACAAGGAAAGACAAGGCGAACAGAGAGGCCATCATAGACAAGAAACCACAGTTAAACAGGTGAAGTGAATTATTAAAATCTTGGAAAGAGGCAGGGAGGAGATGAGGGAGGGAGGGTAAGATTGGGGAGGGAAGGAGGGATACAGCTGGGATACAGAATTAACAAAATGTAACTAATGAGAAAAATAAAATAAAATAATATTCAATTCTTGAAAATGGAATTTGAATAAATAAGGAAACACACAGAAAACCCTGGAGATGGACTACGTAGAGAACAAATCAAGTACCACAGAGATAAGCATGACCCACAAAATATAAGAAATGGAGGAGAGAATCTCAGGCATTGAAGATACAATTGAAGAAACTGATCTATCTCTTAAAGAAAACATAACAATTAGAAAAGTTCAAGGACTCCTTGAAAATGTGAAACACAAAAACAATAGGAATAGACTAAATAGATTATTCCAGACTCCAAGGTGCAGAATATATTTTTAATAAAATCAGAAGAAGATTTCTCCAACCTAAAGAAAGAGATAACCTTAAACATCCAAGAGGCTTACAGTACACCAAATAGAGTAGAGCAGAAAAGAAAATCCTTTTGCCATAAAATAATCAAAACAATAAATCTACATAATGAAGAATAAAATATCAAAAGCAGCAAAGGAAAAAGATCAAGTGACATAGAAAGGCAGACCTATCAGAATCACACCAGACTTTCCAACAGAGATTATGAAACCCAGAAGGGCCTGGGAGAATGTCATGTAGATGCAAAGAATTCACACATGCCAAAGCAGACTACTGTACTAAGCAAAACTTACAATCAACACAGATGGAGGAAACAAGATATTCCATGACAAATCTAAATTAAAACAATGTCTATGCACTCTCACTGACTGTAAGAAACTACTAGAAGGAAAACTCCAACCAATTGAGATCAACTACAACCACAAAACACATGATATAGATAACACCAGAAAAAAATCAAAAGAAAACAAGCACACAAACAAACTATCTGCAATAAAACCACAATAAAAGGAACTGAAATTCATTGATGACTAGTATCTCACAACATCAATGGAGTCAGTAATCCAATAAAAATACACATGCTAACAGAATAGTTATGGAAACAAGATCCAACATTCTGCTGCATACAATAAACACACTTCAGCCCCAAAGATAGACACTACCTTAGAGCAAAGTGCTAGAAAAAGGTTTTCCAATCAAATGGACCCAAGGAGCAGGACGATCTTAATACCTAATAAAACAGTCTTCCAACCAAAATTAATCAAAAGAGAAGTGAAGGATACGTTGTTCTCATTATAGAAAAATCCATGAGGACAACAATATCTTGAATAACTATGCGCAGAATAGTAGGGCACCTGCATTTGTAAAAGAAACATTATTAAAGGTTCAATCACACATCAGTCCCAACATCAGTAATAATGGTAAACGTCCACACCTCACTCTCATCAAGTGACAGATCATTGTCACAGAAGCTAAACAGTGAAATAATGAAGCTTACATAGGTCATGAATCAAATACCTAATAGAAGTCCTCAGAAATTTTCACCCAGACACAAATATGCCTTTTTCTCCGCAAATCAAGGAACTATTTCCAAAATTGAACATATGTTCAGGCACAAAGCAAGTCTTAACAGATACAATAAGACTGAAATAATCCCTTGGATCCAATTATACCACCACGTTCTAAATCTGGACCTCAACAATGACAGAAAGAACAAAATGCCTACACATACAAATGGAACCTGAACAACTCAATAACAGGTGTCATTGAAGAAATAAAGTAATTAAAGATTTTCTAGCATTCAATGAAAATTAAGGCACAACATGCCCAACTTACGGGACACAATGAAAGCAGTGCTAAGAGGAAAATTCATACCACTAAGTGCCTTTGTATACGAATTTGAGGCATTTTATACAAACAATCTAATGATACAACTGAAAGACCTAAAACAAGAAAAGAAAAAAAAAGATGTACACAGAGCCAAAAGGAGTAGACTTCTGGAAATAATCAAATTCAGTGCTGAAATCAACATACTAGAAATGAAATGATTCAAAGAATCAACAAAACCAAGAGCTGGTTCTTTGAGAATATCAACCAGAGAGACAAACTCTTAGCCAAACTAACTAAAAGGCAGAAAGACACTATCCATATGAACAAAATAAAAAACAAAAAGGGTGATAGGACAGAAACTAAGGAAATCAGAGAAATCATTAGGTTTTACTTCAAAAGCTTATACACCACAGAAATTTATTATCTATATAAAATGGACAACTTTCTTGATAGATTCCACTACCAAAGTTACATCAAGATCAGGTAAATAAAATGTCCTATCTTCCCTAAGAAAATAGAGGAAGTCATCAAAAGTCCCCATCCAAAAAGGCCCAGGGCCAGATGGTTTCAGCACAGAATTCTACCAGACCTTCAAAGAAGAGTAAACACCAATACTCTTCAAACTATCCCACAAAAAAGAAACAGAAGCAACATTGACACTTTAATTCTATGAGGCCACAGTTATGTCACAGTCAAGACCGAAGAAAGACATGAACTTCAGACCAATTTCTGTCATGAACACTGACACAAAAATACTCAGTAAAATACTCACAAACCAAATACAAGAACACATAAAAGATATCATCCACCCCTATCACATAGGCTTTATTCCAGGCATGCAGGAGTGGTTCAGTATATAGAATTCCATCAATTTCATCTACCACATAAACAAAGAACAACATGATCATTTCTATTAGAAGCCAAAAATCCAATGCATGTTCATATATAAAATTTTGGAGAGATCAAGGACACAAAGCACATACCTAAACATAGTAAAGTAAATATACAGAAACCCTATAGCCAACATTAACCTAAACAGAGAGAAACTCAAATCAATCCCACTGAAATCAGGGACAAGGCAAAACTGCCTGCTCTCTTCATATCTTTGTAATATAGGAATTGAAGTCATGTGTCATTCTGCATGGAATTTGACCCATAGTAGCATTAGGTCTTTGAATATAAAGAATATTTAATTAATTTTTCAACATTTTATCATTTGCTATAATAGATAAAAATCCTGTTTGTATTATGGTTGTCAAAGGATTGGCCTATTTAAATATAATAAATAGTAGGTTCTCATCATTATATTGATGTATTTCCCTTCTGACTTTTTAATTTTTTCATAAAAATTTTCATTTTAAAAATGATATAATTACCTCTCTATGCCTCTTCTTTTTCATTGCTCTAAACCTTCTGCCTGACCCAACTTATATTTATTCTCTCTCAAGTACATGGGCTCTTTTGTCATTAAATGTGTTTGTGTATTTGTATATAAAAATGCAACCTGCTCATTCCATATGATATTACTTATATATGTTATCACACAGTTGACCACAACCCTAAAAGGCAGCCATATTTTCATTCACAAAGACTTGCTTTTTCTATTGTTGATACTTAAAAATGACAAGTGAGTTGTAAATGCAGTTCAGTTTCATGTGCATTCAGAAACAGAAATATACTTTTCCTGGAGTTATTTTGAGGCAGGAATCATTAGGTTTGCTAATCACAGAAATACAAATCAAACCTGGACAAGAGGAGATCTCACATTTAATGGGGAACTCATAGCATGGAACACTGCAAGAACTGAGATGGCCATTCCACATATCAAAAGGCAGTTTTTTAAAAGTAGGGTGCATATGACACAACACCATGAGAATTGACACTCTAAATTCGCACATTGTGTGGCTTCAGCAATGATTAATTGATTTGGGGATGAGTGTTAGAGACATATGGAACAGCACTACATTATGACACCAAGGTCACTTCTTAACTTTCCCCATCTTCATTCCCAAGCAGTTTGAGTAAAAGTATTATTTTTCTACCTGTCTGGTTGGAAATGTGCTGATCTGGACAAAATGCACAAGAAAAACAGCAGACTGGTCTTTCTTTTTGTAGAACTTTCCAGAATCCTGGACCACAGCTCTGTGTACATACAGATTGAGGCGTCTGAAGGCAGCACAGAAAAACTGATCATGATATTGAACATCAGTTTAAAATAGTTTAGGCTAAATACATGTAACCTATAGAAATTGTATTTGTTTATGAAGAACTCTGAGGATTTAATGTGGGAATATAGAATGGAGATTTAAACTTACCACACTTTCCAATACTAAATGTTCAACATCCCTTTTTGGTGACCAAACTATGACTCACTACTGTGCCTATTCTGTGTGAAATGTGTAGGACATCAAGATATTCTCTTCTGTGAGGCAGTAAGCCAGAACTCATTTTATTGTATGAATTTTGGGACAGTTGGATTTTAAGATAAGAATCCATTCATACTTGCCTCCAAGCACACTTGCTTCTACCTTTATATTTCAGTCCTGTAGTAATTCCCATGCACTCTGATTCGGCTGCAAAAGGAAGTTTAATTTTCTCATGAAAATGGTTTTGCCATTGGTGAATTATAATCTGTTACTGTGACTTTTACCCTTGACTCCCAATGCTAGGGATTGTTCTTTGCCTTTCTTTTCAAACGTTAGTGTAGTTATCAAATGGGATTTTCACCAGTTGTATTCTTAGATAATCACATAACTAATAAAATTCTAATGCAATTTTAGTTTGTTATATGTTAGAAATTTTGTAGGACAGGAAATATTTCTTGGACTTCTTTTCTGCCTTGGTTTGGATTCTGATTCTTTCTAATATGTACATAATAACAGTAATGTGTTTCTGGATAACTGGATCAGCTGTTAAGAGTGCATACAGCTCTTGCACTGAAATATGAATTCAGTTCCTGACACACATTTTGGGCAGCTCATATACATTGTTTACAGAAATGTCTTGTGTCCAAATCCATAATTTATTGTTTATGTTAGCTCACAACCTTGTGGAATTATTGATATGCTTGAACATGAGTTGTGTGAATGGAAGAATGTTTGAGCATCAGCTAGCCTGTATAATTAACATATGTGAAAATTTCATAAGTTTGTGTGCATGTGTATGTTTACATATAGAAACACTCATACATACCACTATATAACCATGAGCTCTCAATTATTCATTCACTGCATAATGAACAAACACAAACATTCAAATTCAATTCATCTAATTCTTGCTAAGGAATTAACTGACCTTATGTGTGCATTTGTATGTGTATTTATGTATATATACATATATGTAATTCTGAAATATTGGTTCATTTCTGATTTAAAGTCACAAAACAGAACTAAAGAGATGTTTTAGTATTTAACATGCTTGCCACATAAGCAGGAAAATGTGAATTTGATCATGATGAAAGGATGGAAGACAAGCTGGGTGCAGAAAAATGAGCCTGTAATCCAAACTTTATGATCATGAAGACAGAGTGAGAACCTAGGAAATGCTGGCCACTGAGTTCAGCAAAATCATAAAGTAAGGGTTTCACACAGATAAAAATAAAGTTGACAGTAACTGAAGAAGATAACCACAGTTTACTGTGGACTTAAGAAGCACATGTACTCGTGTGCATGAACACCCACACACAAGCTCACAGTCACAATAGAGCTAAGAATTAAAATCTCACAATTATTTTAAAAGTTCAAAGAATCATTACACAATCATTTTTTATCATTCTTTACAAATAATTCCCTTCATATTAAATACTGAAAAATTTCCAGACCTGTTTGTAGTTGCTTGGCCATTGAATCAGAACTTCATTGATGAAAAAGCCTTGATCTTGTGCACTCTTGAAGACAAACTCTCCCACTTTAAGTAATAGTGCATTTCGAAAACTATATGCAATAAAGTTTTGTATGTCATACATTTCCCTAATATTCTTGTTCTCATCAAAGCTTATTTCATCTCCAGCAGCATTTCTAAATTTAATTTTCCTCAGAAATGGATGAAGCTGAAGAGAGACATCATATGACATGAGTGGCCCACACAGATTACTGGCTGACTTTAAAGAGAATTTCATTTTCCCTCTCTCTAACATGGCTTTCTTTTTGAAAGTGCTTAGTTTGTTTATTTGTCTTCCCAGGTTTTTAGTGAGATTAAAATTATTTACGATAGAAATAATGCAAGAGCTACTGAACACAAGATAGATGAGATACAAGATAGTATAGTGTGTAGCATGTCCTTAGTTGAAAAAAGGTCCTCTGTCTTTCTCTAGGACCAGAAAATAATATTTCCATTTAGAAGATGTAGATTTGAAGAGGATCCAAAATGGTGACACCCAGTGTATATGGTTACTAAGGATTCGACTATAGCGACTTCACAGCAAGTGAGAGGTTGTGCTGTGGACTCGAAAATGCCAGTGTCTATGCTTCACAACTGTACAGAAGATACTAGAAGGAAAACCCCAACCAAAGGAAGTAAACAACACCCAGAGAAACACAGAAAATAAATAACACCGCTGCTGCAAAACCAGAACAGAAACACAAAAACTTGCTGCAATCTTAAAAATCAAAATAACAGGCACTAGCAATCATTAATCATTAGTATCACTCAACATCTATGGACACAGTTCCTCAATAATAATAATAAAAAAAAACAGAGACTAACACAGTGGATGCATAGACAGGACTTATCAATCTGCTGCATACAAAAAAATCTTAAAAACAAAGGAGGACATTACCTCAGAGTGAAGGGATGGAAATAGGTTTTTTAAGGAAACTGACCCAAGATGCAAGTTGAAAGAAGCCATCCTAATATCTAATAAAATGAACTTTTAACTGAATGTATTCAAAACAGATATGAGAGGACACATATCATAGCAAAAGGATACATATGATAGAAAAAATCCACCAAAATGATGTCTCAATTTTGAATATTTTGCTCCAAATACAAGGGCACCTGCATTTGTAAAAGTAACAAAGAAGCTTAAATTATACACTAATACAGCCACAGTAATAGAGGGAGACTTCAAAACCCCACACTCACCAAAGGACAGGTCATGAAGACAGAAAATAGAGAAACAAACTAACATATGCACAGATCAAGGAGATTTAACAGACATCTACAGAATTTTTACCCAGACAAAAAGAATATACCTTCTTTTCAGCAACTTACACAACCTTCTCCAAAATTGCCCATTGACTTGGACAGAGAGTGATCCTCAAAAAGTACAATAAAGTTGAAATAACCTTTTTATCTTATCAGACCACCATGGATTAAAGCTAGATATCAATAACAATGGAAACAAAAGAAAACAAAAAAAAAAAAAAAAAAAAAAAAACCTCATGGAAACTGAGTGACTACAGAGTCAGGGGAGAAATAAATTAAAGATTTTCAAGAATTCAATGAAAATGAAGGGTAAACATGACTAAACTTCTGGGACACAATGAAAACAGTGCTAAGGAGAAGTTCCATAACATTAAGTGCCTTCCTAAAAGGAATTCAGGAATTCTCATAGTAGCAACTTAAAAACACCTGTAAAATCTCTAGAACAGACAGAAGTAAACACACCCAAGATGAGTTGACAGCAGGAAATAATCAAACTCATAGATGAAATCAGTATCATAGTAAAAACCAAGAGCTATTTCTTTTGAGAATGTCATCAAGATAGACATACCTCTAGACAAACTAACATAAAGTCAGAGAGACTGTATCCAAATAAACAAAAGCAGAAATGAAAAGGGGGAATAACTCCAAAGAATCATTAGATGTTATTTCAAAAGACTGAATTCCACAAGTTTCAAAAATCTAAAGAAAATGGAAAATTTTCCTGATAGGTTTCACTTACCAAAGTTAAATCAAGATCAGGTAAGCAGGTTAAAGAGTCCTATAACCCCTAAGAAAATAGAAGCAGTCATCAGAAGTCTACCAAACAAAAAAATATCCCAGAACCAGATGGTTTTAGCATGGAATTCTACCAGACTTTCAAAGAGGAGCTCACACCAATACTTCAAAAACTATTGTACAAAATGAAACAGAAGGAACATTGCCAAACTCAGTCCTATGAATCCACAGTCACATTGGTACCTAAACCACACAAGGACCCAACAAAGAAAGAAAAGCTCAAATCCATTTCCCTTATGGACTTTAATGCAAAAATACTCAGTAATATACTGGTAAAACCAGTCCAAGACCACATCAAATACATCATCCACTATGATCAAGTAAGCATCATCGAAGGGATGCAGGGATGGTTCAACATATTTAAATCCATTACTGTAATTCACTGAAAGAAAAAAAATTAAATAAACATGTTCATCTCTTTAGATGCAAAAAAAGCCTTTGATAAAATTGTACACCACTTCATGATAAAAGCCCTGTGAAGATCAGGGATTCAAGGCACTACATAAACATAATAACAGTAATATACAATAATCCGATAACCAAAATCAAATTAAATGGGGAGAAACTCAAAGCAATTACACTAAAGTCACAGAAAAGTACAAAGCTGCCCACTCTCTTCATAGCTTTTCAGTGTAGTACTTTAAGTTCTAGCTAGAGCAATAAGACAACTACAAAACATAAGGGTCCAAATTGGAAAGGAAGAAGTCAAAATATCCCTATTCACAGATGATACACTAGTATATATAAGTGACCCAAAACATTTTACCAGAGATGTTCTACAGTAGGCAAACCCCTTCACCCCTTCAGTAAATTGGCTGTTATAAAATTAACTTATAAAATCAGTAGTCCACTCGACTATAAATGATAAATGGGCTTATAAAAATTAGGAAAACAATATATCACAATAACCAGAAATAATATATTATATCTTGGTGTAACTACCCAAGTAAGAGAAAGACCTCTATGACAAGAACTTCACATCTCTGAAAAAAGAAACTGAAAAAAATATCAGAAGATGGAAACATCACCCATGCTCATGGATTGATCAAATTAACATAGTAAAAATGATAATCTTACAAAAAGCAATATACAGATTCAATGCAATTACTATCAAAATACCAACACAATTCTTCACAGACGTTGAAAGAACAATTCTAAACTTCATATGGAACACACACACACAGACACACACACACACAAAACAAAATAGCTAAAATTTTATGTATAATAAAAGAACTTCTGGAGGTATCTCCATCCCTGACTTCAAGTTGTACTACAGAGCAATAGTAATAAAATCTTATGGGACAAAATGAAAGCAGTGCTAAGAGGAAGGTCATAGTAAAGAATCAATGAGACCCAGAGCTGGTTCTTTGAGAAAATCAACAAGATAGACAAACCCTTAGGCAAATTAAATAAAAGGCAGAGAGAAATCATCCAAATTAGCAAAATCAGAAACTATAAAGGGGACATAACCAGATACTGAGAAAATCCAAACAATCATACAAAAGCCTGTATGCCACAAAATTTGAAAATCTAAACGAAATGGACAATTTTCTTGATAGATTCCATTTACCAATATTAAATCAAGATTGGGCAAATATATTAAATAGTCCTATATGCCCCAAGGAAAAAGAAGCAATGTCAAAAGTATCCCTTACAAAAAAGCTTAGGGCCAGAGGGCTTCAGTGCAGAATTTTACAGACCTTAAAAAAAGATAACTCCAAAGCAAATGCTTAGCCTGATGGCCAACTGACGGGCAGAGTGAATGGAATTTTACGTAAGAAGTGGGAAATAGTAAGAGCTGGAAAGGACAGGAACTCCACAAGGAGAGCAACAGAACAAGAAAATTTGAACACAGGGAACTTCCTAGAGACTCATACTCCAACCAAGGACTATTCATGGAGATAACCTAGAACCCTGACAATGCAGCCACTTCTGATGAGAACTGATAGACTAAGATCAGAAAGAAGGAGAGGAGGACCTCCCCTATCAGTGGACTTGGGGAGGGGCATGCATGCAGAAAAGGGGGAGAGAGGGTGGGACCGGGAGGGGAGGATGGAAGGGCTTATGGGGGGATACAAAATGAATAAAGTGTAATTAATAAAAGTTAAATAAAAAATAAAAAAAAACTAACTCCAATTCTCTTCAAACTATTCCACAAAACAGAAGAAGAATGAACATTACCAAACTAATTCTATGAGGCCACAGTCACCTTGATACCTAAACCTCATGAAGACCCAAAAACAACAAAAAAGACTTTAGACCTATCTCTCTTATGAACATTGATGGAAAAATACTCTATAAAATACTTGCAAACCGAAACCCAGAATACATAAAAGATATCATCCACCATGACCACGTAGGCTTCATCCTAGGCATGCAGGTTCAATATACAGAAATCCCTCATTGTAATCAATCATATAAACAAACTGAAGGAGAAAAAAAAACGCATGATCATCTCTTTAGATGCCAAAAAAGCATCTGACAAAATCCAGTACCCATTCATGTTTAACTAAGTCTTGGAGGCATCAGGGATACAAGTCACATCCCTAAACATAGTAAAGACAATATACAGCAAGCCTATAGCCAACATGGAACTAAATGGAGAAAAACTTAAACCCTTTTCCATTTTAACTTATACTTTTAATTATAAGATGAAAATGTTCTATTGGCTTGACCCCAGTAAATTACTTACTAATAACGTAAGATTCTAAGCTTCCCCTGCTTATGAGTGAGGCTTACCTGCCATGGTAGAAGCCAGTCTGTGTTTCTGTCTTCTTTAGATCCCATTTCAGTTTTGCTCAATAGCATTTTATGTAGAGCATAGGCCACTGCATACACTGCGTTCCATATGGAATAGCTGGGCTCAGAAATAGTTATCATATCGTTTATTTTATCCTTAGTCTTTAGGGAAATATTCACTGGACAGTGTTTATGATTTCCACACCGGGAAGCAGGAGGTGAACAATTAAAATTATCAATCCAGAATTTAGAGACGTAAACATCTCCTGGGTAATGGGAGGGTGTAAGGGCCTCAAGAAAGTGCTTGAAACCAGGGATAGTTCTCTTTTTTAAAAATGAGAAGCTTCCACTGAATAGGTTTATCAAAACATGCTTTTCACTTGTTATAGTCTCTAAATATGTCGAGTGTGGCTTTGCAAAGATCCACACCTTCCTTCTGGTTACAAAGATATTATGAATGTCTACACAGAAGAACAGCAAGTCATCTATTTCACCATAGAATAAATTCACATTTACTCGTGTATGTTGTTTCAAGTTCTGCAAACCATAACCATATTTTACGTTTTCATTAAAATTATCTAGGAGTTTTTCTGTAAAGGCCACACAGATATCTTCTGATACCATCTTTACTTTCAGGTCAGAGAGGAACTCCTTTCCTCTCTGATCATCAGACACAATGAGCCCCACCCACTTCCAGCCAAAGCGGAGCAATAAAGAGATCAGCCCTTGGGCTAGACCTCTGTCTTTAGTAGACATCTGATAAAGGGATGGGGATGTATCTTTGTCACTAAGCACGGAATCAAATGGTCCATATGTGACCTGAAGAAGCAAAGAAAAAAGTGATTCTGAGTTTCAGGCATGTGGAATCATCACCCTGAGTGAGGAAGTGAATTCATAATTCAAATATGAGGGTTAAAGGACTGAATATTGTTAAGGAGATTGTCTTCCGTGAGATTAGCTTGTCCCTAAATTATGTGGTGGAATACAGTCTTTTACAAATACCATAGGCTCCAAAGTTATTAAGGTGTCTGAAGCAGCCAGTAAGTTGTTCACTGGCTTTGAAAGGCAAGATAGCTCTCTCTTGTTGCAGTAACAATGCAAAAGAGTATCTGATGTAGAGAAAACTGCAGAAAGCATTAACAGGTACTTTCTAGTCACCATATTTCTAAGAACCTTCATCTTTAGAAAAGCAAACACAGAAAGAGACTAACACAGTTTTTAGAGATTCAGTTTCTTATGTTAAAATGTTTCAAGTTGTGATGACCTGGGGCCTCATTGCCAGGGTTTACTCTATCATCCCTCTAGATAGAGTTGATAGAGATAAAACTCAGACAGATGTAAATAATTGTCTTTTATTTTTTATTACTTTAGGTTAAAACACATTTATGAATTGTTTAACTGAGTGATAACAATGAGAGTTACCATGTGGGTTTTTTTAATCTTGATTATTGCTGACCCTTGTGCTCACCAAGTATGTTCTCTGTTTGTATTAATGACTGCTGATAGATGCATTTCTTAACTGTAGCCTCACAAGAGTCAATTGTATGATACAGCTAAGTGGTTGGTCTCTGTAGGTGCTATTCTGGGATCTACTTTCCTGAATGAGATCATTAATTCCTTGAAAGTTTTACATCGGTGATGGCATTAAACATTGTTCCAAACTTAGTTACATGTCCTGGACTTTCTTTTTCCATATGTGAGGTATTGACAACTGTAGGAATTTTGAGATGTTTATATGCTAGATTGGGTAGTTAGGTATCTTTGCTGTAGAATTTGACTTATGATCAAATACAGACTGAGTATCTGCAGTAAATAATCCATTGTTTGGAGATAGAATCATGGATACTACTAAGTGAACTTAGAAATTCCCAGAATTTCCTTTCCAGGCTTTTCACCACACTCTGTCATCTGTTAAGTATTGCTATATCAAAATAATTCATTCACTGCTATTTGAAATCTGCCTACACTAAACATAATCCACTTCTCTTTTTTCTTTTGTTTGTTCTGTTATTGTTTTTCATTAGTTTCTTTGTTTTGGTCAGGTCTGAGATGTGATTGTGCTTAAAAGTATGTTTCTAACTTACTTGTGGGACATTGTAGAGCTCTGACAGTGTTGCAATTGCAGCAGAAAATTCCGGCTTGTTTCCTGAAAGAATTCCTAGAGCTTTGTGTCGAGTGTTGCACTTGTAGTTAGGAATATAATCACTCCTTCCAGACAGCCACATCAGAGGGCCCTCCAAAGTTTTTTTGTTAGAATTAAAGGCATTGTAGATGTGGGGACCCAAAGTTATATTGGGAAGCAGGTTTGAGTCCTTATTAATCTCTTCAATGGCAAAGTATAAGGTCAGCAAATATTGATAGTTTTTCCAATTGTATCTAAACCAGAGGAACAGAATGATTGGTATTATCAGTACACTTTTCTCAAAAAGTCTTTTATCAAATACAGGAACCTAGAGGTCCTAGCCTTTAACTTTTCTTGTGACATGTAAATCTTGTGTGAATAAGCCCATGACAACCCAGGAACATCATCGAACAGCTCCTAAACTCTCAGAAGTTTAACTGTTTCTAATGTTTTTTGGTGTAAAGTGTGTGCATAAAATATCACTTGTTTGTATCCTATGAGTACTGAATATATAGGTGCTTATGGTGTTTCGGCTCATGCAAGCACAGCATTATGGAAGGGTCACTAACATTTTCACTACGGATATAAGTAAGAGCTTCATGTCCATGTATATGGTAATTATTCTATTTCATACTCACTTGCAAAAGTTCTAACAAGTTTATATGTGCTCTTAGTGTTAAAGTGTCTCTTTGTGGTATATAGATGGACCACTTTGAATAAAAGCTAGCATCAGTTCTCAGTACCCAGAGGGTGGCCTTGGGAACATGTTTAGCTGCAGTTCATAAGAGCCCTTCTGGCATCTTTGGGTACCAGGCACACCTGTGGTATTCACACATAAATAAGAAGGTGAGTTCTCAAGTACATGTAATAAGAATAAATAAGCATGTGCATATAGGATTCTTGGGTTTGAAAAATGATATGTTATGACTAGTTGCTGCTCTTGTGGAGGACCCTGAAAACAGTAGCCAGTTTTAGGATACAATAGTGTATAACCCCATTTCTAGGGGATCACTGGCCTCTGAAGAGACCATGCACACAAGTGGGACACACACAAACATGTAGGCAAAACACTCATAAACATAATGTAAAAAATTAATAAATCTTTACAAAAATTCAAAAAGTAGTAAAAAAAAGTAGTAAAGGAAAGGTGTTTCTCTAAGCTTGCAGATTAAATAAATGAGTTGAGTTTCCTGGGTAAGGCAGGGGGAAAAAGTAAGTTAAAGTAGCATATAAAAGAGAGGAAAACCTCCAAGTACATTAAGACAGTACAAAAGTGCTCACAATGGGAGAAAGTGGAACTTTGTTGCAGGTAGGTGAGTTAAACTGTGTCACACATAGCCTTCAGTGCTTGGGGATGGGTCCTCAGAAACTTGTTTCAAAACCTGTGGTAGATAAGAGTCTGGGTGACTCTTACAGAGGCAGCTTAACAGAAATCATTAGCCTGAAGTCCACTGGGTTCTACTGAAGGAAGGATTCTGCCTTCTGACTTGCCATCACCAGGAAGAAATTCCATTTGGTTGTACTACATTAATCTGGGCTCTGTGGCTGAATGCTCTGTTAAGAGAGAATCTATTGTGTAAAAGCAGGCAATTAGCAACAACCGAGAGAAAGAGAATTTGTCTTCCTTATGGATTATCCCATACTAAATATTGAATTGTAGGAATGTATACATGTATCAATGAGAACTCCTGGAAAGAGCTGTGTCTGCAAAGATTGGCTATTAAAACCTCATTGATGTTGAGAGATTGCAATGTTGTAGTTTGAGAGGCTCATTACTATAGTGTGGGCTACCTGCAACACCCTGAGTAGCCAATTCTTGGACACCTCTGTGGTTAAGATTATATCTATATATATATTTTTAGTTGAAAATATTTTTTAATTTAATTTTTTCTTATCAGTTACATTTTATTAACTCTGTATCCCAGCCGTGTCCCGATCCCTCATTCCCTCCCAGTCCCTCCCTCCCTCCCTCATCTCCATCATGCCCCTTTCCAAGTCCACTGATGGGGGGACCTCCTCCCCATGCATCTGATCCTGTTTTATCAGGTATCTTCAGGACTGGCTGCAAAGCCCTCCTCTGTGGCCTAACAGGTCTGCTCCTCCCTTTGGGGGTGGGGAGGCCAAAGAGCCAGTCATTGAGTTCCTGTTAGAAATAGTCCTTGTTTCCTCACTTTGGGAAACCAATTGGTTACTGATCTGCCACAGGCTACATCTGAGTGGAGGTTCTAGGTTATATCCATACATGGTCCTTGGTTGAATGTCAGTCTCAGAAAAGACCCTGTGCCCAGATATATTTGGTCCTTGTGGAGCTCCTATCCTTTCCCCATCACACTAACTCCCCTTCTTTCTTATGATTCCCTGTACTCTGCCAAAGGTTTGGTCATAAGTCTTTGCTTTGAAAACACTGCTAGTTAGAGTCTTTCAGATGCGCTCAGTAGACTCCTGTCATACGTTCAATGCACATCCCAATTGTCTTTCTAAATGAGGATTGATCATCTTACCCCATGTCCACTCTCTTGATTATCTTTTTAGGTGTATAGATTTCATTATGTTTATCATATCTTATAGGTCTATATAAGTGAGTATATACCATGTTTGTCTTTCTCCTTCTGGGATATTTCACTCAGAATGATCTTTTCTAGATCATGAAATTTGCAGGCAAATGAAATTTATATCTATATCTATATCTGTATCTGTATCTGTATCTGTATCTGTATCTGTATCTGTATCTATATCTATATATATCTCCTATAGCGGATGAATAAAATCATTTTAGAATGTAGTAACCCAGCACACTAACAGCTTTTGCCAATCAAAAAGACAAGAATGACATCACATAGTCATCTTGGGCCTTTATGATAACTTGCCCCATTTTGCTGCTAATGTCCTCTCTGAGGAATCCAGTGCTATATTGGATATATAGTTTTCTTTATTTATTCTGTTACTATGAAAATTCATGAAGCTGCTTCCACATTGTATCATGGAAGTTGGGATAACCTAAATTGTGTTCACAGACTCTCAAATTTATAGAAGAAATTCCATCTTTTTTTCCATTTGAGCTGAGGGCTTATGTTTTTCCAATCACATAAAAGCAATAGTAAAAACTAAAGAATCAATTTAGTTGGTTATATCTGTATACTTATTCATTTATATTTGTGTGACAGGGACACCACAAGAAAATCACCAGGGCCAATCAACCAGTGCCCAGAGGGTCCTAAGGAGTCTGTTGCACCCACCAAGGACAATGCATGGTCTCAACCTAGCTCCTATACCTATAAGTAGCTGATGTGCTGATTAGGCTTCATGCTGGCCTGCCAGTTAGTGGAGTGGACATAGACTATATTTTATGTTTGTTGGTCACTTTACCCTGATGGAACTGACATAACTGACCACAGGGGAGTAACACAAACTCAGTCATAATAACACTACAGGGGCTGGGGTGTGTAGATAGGGGGCAGAAGAGTGGAAGAGGATATATATGGGAGAGAGAGTAGGATTGGGAGGAGAAGAGGGTGGGACCTATGACCAAGATGTAAATTGAATTAATAAAAAATATTCAAGTGAAAAATATTGCAATAAGTTAGATGCTCCCCCTCAAAGCTCTCAGAGAGTTCTGTTGAGTATGGATTTAAGGAATGTAATGAAAACCATGTCTCTGCCAGACATCTTTAGTTGGTAGCTATGACAGGCAAAAAAATGGCCTTTCCTTTGATCATATTTCGACTGTGATAATGATGACAACTGAACCATGAATTGCCACATGCTTCACCCAACAATAAATCCCTGCCCAGCATTTGGACATTGTTGAGTTAAATGCTCTACTGTGCCTGGGAAAGGTAGGGTACTTTTCCAAGTTCCTTCTCCATAAAAAAATATCTCAGGCCTCACAATTCTGATGTTTGGTGAGTCATGATGTCTTGTGTGGCAGCTGAAGACAATGTTGTTTTGTGTAGCATCCAAGGACTGTCAACCTCTGCTCCCTACAAAGTCTTTGAAAATACCATGGAGGATCCCAGACTGGGGTCCCAGGTATCCAGTAAGTCTCTGTCATTTTGACTGATATAGAGGCCATTTGGATTTTACTTCATGCTCAAATTTACCCCTCTCAGATCTCTTGTCATATTTTCAGCAGGTTGTCACTATAGATGTTTATCAGAGGTTATGAACCTTTAGGCAGCTCCTCTGAACAAGGTTGTACCTGCATGTTCAGTCCATATCATGCATGAAAGGCAGACCTTGTTCTTTTCTACAGATATCTAGATTCCCTGCTGAAGAAGACATTACCTTGCTGGATTCACAATGAAAAATCTAATCTCACAAAATTAGATTTAAATGAGGTTCAAACTGAAGCTACTAACACTTAACAGTTTACATTGTATGGTTCTTTCACTTAAAAGAACTTGCTTGTCAATCATTTCTCCCAGATATCAAACAAATCTGTCTCCTGGTAAATGCATGGATGGGGGAATCAAACACTTTAAAGTTGATGGAAATTTTGAATGTCTAAAAAAGGGATTTAAGATTTATAAAGGCAAGTTGTAAATGTCTGAAAAAGTTGTTTAAAGTATGTGAAAATGAGACTTAAAGAGTTTAAAATTTCAGAGTTTTAAAATATTAATCAGTGGAGTTCTGATATACTGTGGAAACCACCAGGTGAAAGCACTGGCTAGTTTTCTCATAGTTACAGGATCAAAGTTTTTAATGTCCTTTCATTCCTGCTGAAGATATACTTCAATGCTTCTCATTGTGCTGAAATCTTATCTGTAATTACATATTCACAGAGAAGAAAGGCTGTTCATTTTTTTAGCCCAGAACCATCCTTTATTTGGTGTCCAAGCTTATCTGTAAAGCATCAGTCTACTCCAACTGTTTATAGACACTTGTTACCTGCTTTTCTTACAGTGAAAATTTCAGTGTAGATTATAGAATGTGGTCATGTTAATATATTCAGAACTTGTATAACATTGTGTAAACTTTAAACAACTCTGATTTAAACTTCAAGGAGTTGAGACTTGATCCACCTATCACAGGTCAAACAGAATCTAGATTAAGACCAGTCAATTAACAATTCAGTCTTTTCTGTCTTTTATCTATCTCTGAGGATAGGCTCTTTACTTCCTTGTATGTTGTGGTTTCTTCTCTCTCTGGCTGAAGTGAGCTACTGAACTATGCTTTCTCTATCTTGTGAAAGCATTCCTAAGTGTTCTTTACTTCCACACACACACAAAAAAATAGGAATCCTAGTGTGTGTGCATGCACGTTTTTTTTTCCTATACAAATACTCCATAACTATACAACTACCAGGAACAGAGGCTTGTATGTTTATTTCCTGCTCAGAGAGGAAATATGTACTGAAGTTTCAAGAAGGTACTTTTCTGCAAAAGACCACCTAATCCCAAAATTGATGTTAAAATGAACACATGTACCAATTATAGCATCACCTGAAAAACAGGAATTTGAAAAAGCCTAATGAGTCCTCCACAGTATCAAATAACCAATGACCGAACTCAGACTTTCTCAGAGAGATAAAGTGGCAGATGAATACTTCAGAAAGTAAAGAGATGAACAACAGAAAAGAAGACAGAACCAAGCAATGACTTCAACTGGGCTTTGAGGCAAGAATCAGCAGTCTCCACCAGAACTTGGATAAGGGATAGAATAAACAGTTGTACACAGTGAGGACTGAGTACCATAAAAGACAAACAATAAGACAAAATTGAGATTGTGAAGGAGGAGAAAGACAGATAAAAAGGTTGCAAATGAAAATCATAAAACCTCTAATGAAATCAGAGAACATTGGGATTCCAGCAGAGCTAACTAAGCAGAGAACAGAATATGGGCATCAATTACATGAATTTCAGAACACTCCATTACAATATCAGTGATAAATAAATAAGTTATAAGTATGACCACAGTATCTAAACTCTGAGATACTTTAAAGATACTAAAGCCAGAACACGTGAAACCGGAGATTCTATGATTTGTACTGAGCACATAAGGATATTCAAGTTCACTTTAACAGAAACTCTCCAAGTCTCTGGAAACAGATACTCAAACATAAGACATTTAGATGGCCAAATAAACCTGAGAAGAATGGAAACTTATCTTGACATATTAGAGTCAGTGTGTTAAAAATTTGTAAGTATCACCATGGAATCACACCATGGAGCAGACACAAAAAATTGTTCTTTTTTTCTATCCCTGATTTCTTTCTGACTGAAAAAATAACAGAGAGAAGTGGAAATGTTTGCAGAGGCACAATGAAGCATAAAAAAATGTGAAACTGTTTTTTACATTGTTCTTTATCTAGTTCATTATTCTCATTGGAATTACATGTGTTTAGCAGGTCTTATACTATCTTTTAACCAGAAGCATAGTACATTCAAGCGAGTACTCACAGGCTGACATTCCATAGTTTACTTGGTTCTCTGTCAAAAATGTTCTGGCGGTAATGGGATAGGTCAATTGGGATGGAAATGGGGATAAATGTAGCGAGGTTAAAGTCTGCCTCCACGTAGGTGTTGGTCTCCCTGTAATAACCACAAGTGAACAGAGACATCTCCATCGATGCATGCACAGGTTGCAGGAGGAGGCTGAGGCAAAGCAAAGGAAGGGACATGTCAGGCTCTTCACTACACAGAGACAGAACCCTGCATCAAGGCGGATCCAAGGAGATTATTGGCTTAGGTCCTGCAACAGGCTGAGACCTCAACAATGTCAGAGAAGACTTTTAATGCTGTAGTTGCTTCCTCCTGTTGCGTCAGGCTCTCAGTCTGTGCACACCCAATGGTTCTCATGATGGGCCAGCACATACACTGCAGCAAAGCCCAGCCATTGTGGATCACAGTACTGTGATATTTCTGTCTCTGTAGCCACACTTGCTCTGAATTTGCTGTCTTCTTATTGTTCTATTTGCCTCTCATCAATGTACCCTTGGAATCCCATAGCCCTGGGGCTTTGCACCTGGTTCCTCTATGTGGGTGAAAAACATGTTTGGTTCTTTCTTTCTTCAACAACCTGTATGATTTCATCATGGTCCACAGTGACTTTGGAGAGCACCAGAGTCTGAGACAAAATTGTAGGTCATCAAAAAAAACCCGCTTGTTTGTTTTGGATTGCTGTTATGAAAGGTAGTTTAAACATTTGATTTCCTCTAGTAAGGGGAGCAGGGGCAGTCACTCTTTGATCACTTTGCTACCTCTTTGATCACTTCCACCAGTCAAAGTGGCTAAACTAAGTAACAGGGAAAATAGTTTCAGACAGTTTTGATGAGATCTGATAGGCTACAGTAACATTGTAGAGGAGGAGGACATCCCTTATCAGTGAACTAGAGGAGGGACATCAGGGTAGGGGCTTCAGAGGGAGAGATTTCAGTCATACTTTGACATGGGGTTTTGACCAAGAAAGTAAACACTGGTGACTCAGCCTAATGCAGGACACCTGGGTTCATGATTCTCAACTCAGCTTTTGCATTCAGACCTGGACGTCTGGCACCAAATTAAGAATTATACAGGACCAAAAGAGGGGGCAAGATGCTCATAGGCAATTTAAGTCATGACAGACAACACATTTACAACTTGTGTGCTTAGCTTATATTATCAGCCACTTTCCTCTTTACATTCTTTCCTGATTAAAAGACAGACATTAACCACCTTAAGAATCAGGATAGGAGTAAGTTTTGGAGCCTGAGATTATGAACTCAGGTTTAAACCTGGCAGCAGAAGTCTTGAGATGGCTGGAGTCAGTCAACTAACTCATAATAACAACCAAAAAGAAAAGTACTTCATCTCTATACTTTTTCTACTTTATGGTTATCATAATTACTACTGATATAATTTCATGGTATTTTTATTACATATATTTTTATAATAAGATATATACAATATAATGCAAATCAAAATTTGATATATAACTTATGTAAAATCCATTCATGAAAATGCAGCCATGAAATTTCAAAAGAGCTAAAACTGCAAGAGTCTTTGAAGGTAGGAAAGTGAAAAAAATGATGTACTGTTAATTCTTCTATATAAACAAACAAAATAATTAATTGATGCCTCCTATGTATAATCTTGCAAAATTTGTTAACTGGAATTAAAAAATATATAGTGATTACACACGAATCTATCTATCTATCTATCTATCTATCTATCTATCTATCATCTATCTATCTATCTCAATCCAGATATAGATAAATATACCTACACAGTGAAATTTCTATGTAGGTACCAGCTTAATTTCTCTATGTTCAGCGAGTTGTGTAAGTGCTGTATTCAGCAAAAGAGACTTGCAGTGAATTTATGGAGAGCAAAATATAATCTTGATAAAAGTGTGCATTGTTTGGGCATTCCAATAAGACTCCTTTGACCACCACCTCAAGTAGATATAACCCATTCTTCATTTGATGACAAGTGACATCCTGTTGGGATTCTCATGTATTATTTCATTTGGATCACCTTCAGATATGTATATATTTTAGGAAGCTCCTGCTGTATTAGGTTACTACAGTAACATTCAATTGACATTTCATCTTCTCTGTCTCTCTTCATATTACTTTCCTTAATGTCCTCTTTCTTCCCCACTTCCAACCGATTCTTCTTTATGAGCCCATCCTCCATCTATAAATAACTATTTTACTGACCTATCCTAGGGAGATCTAGTTACTTGTTCTCGAACACTAATCCCTTATTCTGTGTGTATCCTACATGGTTTTATGTACTGTAGGTTGCTTATCATTCACTTTAAAATAATATTAACATGTAAGAAGATACATGCCATATTTGTATTTTTGAACTTGTGTTACTATATACTCAGACTGATTTTTTTCTAGTTTGCCTACAGATATGCATTTACTTTCAAATTTCATGGTTTACTTTGTAAAATGACTGAGTAATATTTTGTTGTGTAAATGTTCACATTTTCTTTATCTATTCTTCTGTTAATGGACATCTGGGTTATACCCAATTTCTGGAAGTGTTGATTAGAGCAATCATAAACATGTTTGCATAAATGTCTCCATGGAAGGATGAAACATTCTTTGGATATATGCCCAAGAGTAGTATAGCTGGTTCTTGAGGCAGAAGAATTCCGACCTTGCTGCGGAAAAGCCACAAGTATGTCCTTAACTAAACATGTTTGTACTCCTACTAGCAATGTCTGAATATTCTTAGTGATTGTGACTCTCTTTAGACCATACCTCAAACTACTTTTGATTTCCATTTCCCCAGTGACTATGGATCTTGCTCATATCTTTAAATGTTTCTCAGCCATTTGAATTATTTCTTTAAGAATTTTCTTCTGATATCTTCTATTTCTTTCTTCAGAGACTGAAGGTTTTTTTTTTCTTACAAGTCTTTCACTTGCTTGGTTAGAGTTATGCCAAGGTACTTTATGTCCTTTGAGGCTGTTGTGAAGTGTATTGTTTTCCCAAATTCTTTCTCATCCCTTTTGTCTTCTGCATATAGGAGTGCTATTAAATTTTTTGAGTTGATTTTGTATCCAGCCACTTGGCTGAATGGATTTATCAGCTGTAAGCGTTCACAGGTAGAATTTTTGGGATCACTCAGGTATACTATCATATATCATCTGCAAATAGTGACATGACATGAACTCATGGGCTGGCTCTTTGATCACCTCCATGTGAGGGGATAGCAGCCTTACCACTCCACATAGGAAAACAATGAAGTCAGTCCTGATGAGACCTGATAGACTCGTGTCAGATGGAAGGGGAGGAGGTCCTACCCTATCATTTGATTGGCGGAAAGGCATAGGAAAAGAAAAGGGAGGGTAGGATTGGGAGAGGATAGGGGAGGATGCTACATCTGGAATACAAAGTGAATAAACTGTAATTAATAATAGTAATAAAGAATCCTTTATTTAGAATTACATGTGTGTTTTATTTGTAGTTTATATATTCTTTATATCTAATTTTTCTTTTGACTTATTTATGCATTTGAATATTAGCCTTTATTTGGGTGTGCAATTGATGAAAGTATTTTAGCTTTCTGTACACTTTTACATTTTCAGAATGATGGTAGTTCTTTGTTATGGAGAAGATTTGCAGTTATCTGCTGTATTTTTGAAGATGGTTTATCTTTATGCCTGGGCAAGGTCTAGGAAGCTCTCCCCTGCTCATTGATAAGTAAGATTAATAGAGTAAAACTCTCCATCCTAAAAAAAAAAAACCAAACAATCAACATTAACATTCAGTGCAATCCTCATCAAAATTCCAGACAATTCTTTCTAGATGTTGAAAGGACAATTTTCAGCTTCAAATAGAAGCACAAACAAACCATGAAACCTAAAACAATCCTAAATAAGGACTGCGAGAGGGATCCCCCATCCAAAGATTAAATTGAACTAAAAAATATATAGTAGTAAGTAACAGGATGGTATTGGCAGAGTTACAACACTTTGGTCGATGATGAGATCGAAGACCCAGGCAGAAATCCAAATACCTATGGACAATTGATATTTTTAAAATAAGAAATCTTGAAATAAATACTGGAAAAAAGATAGCATCTTCAACACATTATTGTGGTCAAACTAGAAGTATGCATATACAATAATTCAAAAGATCCCTATGTATCACTCTGCACAAAACTCACCAAAATAGATTAAAGAGCTCAGTAAAAGTCAAGAAACAGAGAATCTTATGGATGAGAAATTAAGGAATAACATTTTATCTAGTCATGAGAATGTCTTTTTCATGTTTTGGACAGTGTTGGAGAGGCTTATCACTTGAGTTTTGTTCGACTTCTTCAGTTTTTTATTTCTAGATACAACTTAGTTTTTAATTTTATCGATTCCTTTTGTAATAAAATGTCTTCAACTATATTCAGTATTTTATTTCACTTTTTTGTTTTCACAGACATCATTTAGGTTTTATCCACATCCTCTGTTATATCCTTGATTTATTTATGTTTTGAAATCACTGTCTTGTTCTGTGGCTATATTGAATTTCTCAGGGTCTCCTCTAGTAGGGTTGTGGTGATTTGCTGTCTTGGGTGTTAATGATTTTGATTTCACTCTGGTGTCTATTTATCTGGGTTTGGGATGATTGTGATTATAGTTGTTGCTATCTGCACTTGTCTATTTTAGGTTTATGGTGTTTAATTTCTTCACTTCTGTTTCTCTCTCTCTGGATCTTAGGAAAGGGTGTTGGCTTTGTATTGTCTTGTAGAGAATTCTTCTGAGTGTATGCCTTGATAGGGCATTAGGGATACTATCGAGAGCCTGTTCTTAGGTGTCGGTGATTACACTAAAAAATAATGATGAATAAAGATAGCCTTTACCTCAGAGTATAGGGATGGAAAAGGTTTTGAAAGCAAATTGACCCAAAAAAACAAACAAGTTGAAGTAGCGATTTTCATGTCTCAAAAAATAAGTTTTCATCAAAATTAATCAAAAGTGATGGGGAAGAACACTTTATACTCACTGAAGGAAAAACCCATGACTAAAACCATTCAATAATGAACATCTATGATGTAAATGTAAGGGTAGTGTCATTCATAAAAGAAATATTACTAAAGCTTAAATCACACATTGAATCTCACACATTAATAGTCAGAGACTTCAGCACAGACTTTCTCCAAAGGACAGATCAAGACAGAAAGTAAATGGGAAATAAAGAAACTAACAGACATCTTGAATCAAATGGGCCTAACAGATATATATACAGAACATTTCTCAGTGGGTCATGAAACCTTCTGCAAATTTGACCATAAAATCAGTCACAAAGCAAGCCTCAAAAGATATAAGAAGATTTAAATAACTCCATGAATCTTATTAGACATCCATGGATTAAAGCTAGAATTCAACAAGAGAAACACCACTTGATCATGGAAGAAACAAAGGAAGAAATAAAAGACATTTTAGTTTTCAATGAAAATGAAGGCAAAACATACCCAAACGTATGAAACACAGTGAAAGTAGTGCTAAGAGAAAAGCTCACAGCTTTTTTGATAAATGAAGTGCCTTCATAAAGAAATTGGAAAGATCCCATACTAGTACTTTAGCAGCACACTTGAAAGCTCTCTAACAGAAGGAAGCAAACACACCAACATGGAGCAGTTGACAGGAAATATTCATACTTGAGTATGGAATCAATACATTGGAAGCAAAGAGACTGATACAAAGAATCAATAAAACCAAAAGCTGATTCTTTTAAAATATCAACAAGATAAACACACCCTTAGTCAAACTAACTAAAAGACAGAGGGAGAGTATCCAGATAAACAACATCAGAAACAAAAAGGGGGACATAACTACAGACAATGAGGAAATCCAAAAAAAAAAAAAATCATTAGGACTTACCTCAAAAGCCTGTATTCCACAAAATTCAAAAATCTAAATTAAACAAATGATTTTCTGGATAGATTTCACCTACCGAAGATAAATCAAGATCAGGAAAAAGTTTAAAAAGTCGAATAACCACTAAGAAAATAGAAGGAATCATTAAAAACCTCCCAACCAAAAAAAGGCCAGATCCAGATGGTTTTAGTGCAGAATTCTGTCAGACATTCAAAAAAGAACTAATATAGATACTCCTCAAATTGTTGCATAAAATATAAACAGAAGGAACATTGCCAAATTCATTCTATGAGGCCACAGTCACTCTGACACCTAAACTACATAAAGACCCAACAAAGACAGATAATTCCAGACCAATTTCATGCATGAACTTCCATGTAAAAAAACTCAATAAAATACAAACTGAATCTAAGGACACATCATATACATCATCCTGGGGATGCAGGGATGGTTCAACATACAAAATGTCATCAATGTAATCAATCACATTAAAAAATTTGAAGAAAAAGAATCACACGGTCATCTCATTAGATGGAGAAAATATGCTTGACGAAAGCCAACATCCCATCATGATGAAAGTCTTAGAGAGATTAAAAATCCAAGGTCTATATTTAAACATAATAAAAACTATATACACCAAGCTGATTGCAAGCATCAAAATAAATAAATGTAGAAATATTGTAGAAAATAAATGTAGAAAAATTCAAAGCAATTCCACTAAAATCGGGGACAGGAGAAGAATGCCCACTCTCTTTGTTCCTCTTCAATATAGTACTTTAAGTTCTAGCTAGAGTAATAAGACAACTAAGGGAGATCAAGGATGATCAGCAAGGAAGAAGTCAAAATATTGCTACAGGCAGATGAGGTGGTAGGGTATGTAAGCAACCCCAAACGTTCCACCAGAGAATTCCTTCAGCTGAGAAACAGCTTCAGCAAAGTAGCTGGATACAAGATTAATTTTTTAAAAAATCCGTAGCCTTCCTGTACATAAAGGTCATATGTGCGGAGAAAGAAACTACACCATTCATAATATCTACAAATGCTAGAATGTATCTTAGTGTGACTCTACCCAAATAAGTGAATGACCTGCATGAAAAGAACTTCAGGGGTCTGAAGAAAGAAAATGAAGAAGATGTCAGAAAATGGAAAGATCTAATCTTCTGTATCTGTAGAATTAACATAGTGAAAATGGCCATCTAACCAAAGGCAATCTACAGATTCAATGCAATCAAATCAAAATACCAACACAATTCTTTTCAGACCTTGAAAGAACAATTCTAAACTTCATATGGAAGAATAAAAAGAAAAACAGAACAGTTTAAACAACCCTAGACAATAAAAGAACTTCTGGAGTTATCTCCATCCATGACTTCAAGATACAACACCCAGCAATAGTAATAAAAACTGCATGGTACTGGCATAGAGATAGACTGGTTGTTTGATTAATGGAATTGATTCAAAGACCCAGAAATAAACCCCCATACCTTTGGTCAATTGATTTTTGACAAGGAAGCCAGAATCGTACAATGGAAAAAAGACAGAGTCTTCAACAAACCATGTTGGTCTAACTGTATCTCTGCATGTAGACAAATGCAAATAGATATATATTTTTCTTCCTGAAAAAAACTCTCAAATCCAAGTGGGTCAGAGACCTCAGTATAACTGCAGACACACTAAATTTGTTAGAAGAGAAAGCTGGAAATAGCCTTGAACTCATTGGTACAGGAGCAACTTCCTGAACAGAACACCAACAGATCTATAAGAAGTAGATACTACCAATGGAACTAAATGTCAGTGTACACATTAGGAAATTTTCACATCAATCCTATTTTCAACAAAGTGGTAATATCCAAACTATACAATGGACTCAAGAAATCAAACTCCAATAAAAAATGACCCAATTAATTAATTTTCACAGAACTAAACAATTTTCAACAGTGAAATTTTGAATGGCTTAGAAGCACTTAAAGAAATGCTCACCTTCCCTCATCATCAGAGAAATGCAAATCAAAATGGCTCTGAGATTCCATCTCATACCAGTCTGAAGGATTAAGATCAGAAATCTCAAATTGTAGCACATCCTGGTGAGGATGAGGACAAAGGGTAACACACTTTCCTTACTGGTGTGAGTGTAAACTTTTACAAGCACTTTGGAAAACGATCTGGCGCTTTCTCAGAAAATTGTGAAGACCTAGCTATACCACTACTGGATATATACCCAAAAGAGGCTCTACAAAAGGACACCTAATCAACTACGAGATTCATAGCAGTTTTATTTGTAGTAGCCAGAATCTGGAAACCACCTAGATGTCCCACAACTGAAGAATGGATAAAGATACCGTGGCACATTTACACAAAAGATAATACTCAGCCATTAAAAACAAAGCAATCAACTTCCACTGCTTTCCCCAGCCAGCGGTGAGATTTTTTTTGAATTCTCTGTTTCTTATCAGGCAAAGAAATCTTGCATTGAGCATGCACAGACACACCTTACCCACTCCACCCCATTCCTTCCCCCCATATCGGCTGCATATGACAACAACTTCACCTTTGGGTCGGGACCTCTGGGGGGGGGCAAGTTTCTGTAGGATTATAGTTGCCAGATTAGAATAGGATAGAATAGTGTCATAGTGATTATGGTATTTAAGGAGACCACAGGCCACAAATGCACACCCTCATGGTTTTATAAATGGCAAATGCGCCCAGGTCAGGCCTGCACAGTTAGATGATGAGAGACACTAAGGGTGAGGAAAGGAAGACCCCCTCCTCCTCTCCAGAGATGCTCTCCAAGCTCAGACACACCCAGGAACCTTTGCGGAGGAATTCATCCCAACCCTTCCTGGATGAGAAGGAGTTCTGGAGGAGTTTCAAATTCCCTGCAGTCACCAGAGCGGTTAGTGCCACCTGAATTCACTGTGCCAATTGCTTGAGAAAAATTTGAAGGCACTGCTGAACTGATGACCCTTTGGAGTCTATGAGTTCACAGCTCTAGTCACTAGCTTTCTGCTAGTCATTGGCAGAGGGTTTAGGTGTTGTGCTAAGCACATTGGCATCTACCATATACAATATATTAAGGATAAAACCCCTCAGCAAATGATGTCTTCACTGAGATAATTTCTAAACCAAAGTTTCTGAAAACTTCAGTCTTAATTTGCATACATATTCTACTACTAAAACTTCATAATCATTAATAAGTGACAAAGTAAACTCATCCAAGTGTTGTGCCAGCCAAATCTGAAAACATCAGTAGTGGATATTTTGGGAACAGGGACAGTCTCTGACATGAACTGATCGGCCTGCTCTTTGATCACCTCCCCTTGAGGGGGGAGCAGCCTTACCAGGCCACGGAGGAGGACAATGCAGCCAGTCCTTATGAGACCTGATAGACTAGGATCAGAATGAATTGGAGGAAAACCACCCCTATCAGTGGACTGTTAGAGGGCCATGGATGGAGAAGGGGGAGAGTGGGTGAGATTGGGAGAGGAGGAAGGAGGGAGCTACAGGGGGGATACAAAGTGAATAAATTGTAACTAATGGAAATTAAACAATAAAAATAAAGAAATAAAAAAATAAACTCAATCAACTAGGATAATCTCTAGACTGGACAAAGAACCCCATGAATTTATCTGATTGCACTTTTGCAATAGAGCAATTTGGAAGTTAATACCTGTTTCAGCTACCAGAGCTTTGAAACAAAAATATCAGTGAAATTCAGGTGGGCAGGGCTCCCTGGGGAGCGACAGGAACATTTCAGGAGGATCCTAGGGATGCCCTGATGCCCTGTTCCTAGGAGGAACCCAACTCTCTTGGGCACTCAGAGGAAAGCCCAAGGTGAACATTCCCAGCCAAGGAATCCCAGAAACCGTAGGCGCCTCTGAAGATTGCGCAAGTCTTTTCCTCCCCCGCCCGCTCGGTGGCATGTTTCTAAAATCCCAATCTGCACAACATAAACAGGAAACGTGCAGCCAGAAAGCCTTGGCGGTGCAAATTCCAAGCTTCCAGCCGAGGGCGGGAGAATCTCTGCTGCGCGGCCAGTGGCAAGCAGGCAGCAGAAAAGAGCAAACTTTGCAAGTGACCCCGCGCCCCTCCACGCCCTTATCCTCCTACAGCAAAAGGGAGAGAGAAGGCGGAATGAAAGACCCCCGCTCCAGGAGAATAAAGAATAGGGGAGGGGGGCGTTGAAGCAGAGGCCCGGCCTCTAAGAGCTCAGCCTTGGTGGCAAGAATGCGCCCGGCAGCCCACTTCCCTAGCAGCGTGTCCGAGCAGCCTCGGAGGAACCCTAAGGCCGAGCCCTCTGAGGGTGGGGCGGGGTAGGGGCAGGCGCAGCCGCAGAGCGCTCCTCCATTGTCAAGCGTGACGGAAGCGCCGTCGCTATAAATACAGACGCTGAAGGGTTATCGCTGAGCTCGCCTGGGCCTGGTGGGCGGCGGCGGTGAGGGCGGCGATGGCAATCCGCTTGCCGGGCACGGTGGCGGCGGTCGTGGCTGAGACCAGAAGAAACCAGGTAAGGGTGTGGGGCGGACGCAGCCTGGGCTCCGCCTCCGCCCACCCAGGCTCCGCCTCCACGCGCTCCACCTCCATCCCCGGGCTCCGCCTCCTCCCCTGAGCTCCGCCTCCGCCCCTCGGGCCCCACCTCCCTCCTTTCCTCCGCCCTCACCGGGCTCTGCCTCTGTCCTTCCCCCGTGCTCCGCCCCCCTCCTCTGCCCTGGGCTTCCCTTCCGACCCTGGCAGCTGTCCAGTGGGCTTTGCTGGGGCAGGCATAGCTGCTGGGAGGTGGGGAAGTGAGAGGGGTGGGTCCCGCGGTGGAGAAGCAGCGGGTTCACCGGTGTCAGCCATCGCGGTGCAGCCGAGCGTGGCTGGCTGTGGGCGTGTGTGAGGGACCCGCAGGATGGCGGTCGCGGGGAGAGACCGCGGCTTGCAGCCGGGGGCTGGGCGGGTCGAGAGAGCCTGCCTGCATTCAGACAAGAGCTTCTGTGCTGACTGCTGGTACCCGGGACTGTGCACTCTGGCCGCAGGGGTTGGGAGGGCGGGAGCACACTGTGTGTAGTTCCTAGGGATACACTTGTGCCCTGCATCCTGAGGAAGAGTGATGCTGGGGCCAGGCCTCCAGGAAAGGAAGTGCAGAGAGTCTGGTGTTGCCTCCTGCCTGGCCTGGGGCAGCGGGGGAGGGGGGCTTGGACATCCCAGTGGAATGAACACTTGCTGCTTGGAAAGGCCACAGGATCCTTGCACCTTGAAACATTTCTAGGACTATTGTTTCAGGACATATGTGCCGGCATTCCAAAATGAAATGACTCTTCTTAAGACAGTCAGCCAACCACTGCAGGTGCTCTCTCTCATTTAGCTTTCAAGTGATTTGATTGTTCTCTTTATTCCATCAGAGAATTCTTCTTAAGACACAGTTTGGTATATACATTGCTGTTTATACTTTGATGGACTTGCACAACCAGGAGTATACAGGGTTCATGCGGACTTATTTTCCTATTTGTATTTCTTTGGGTTGCTATGTCTAGATAATCAGGATGTAATAACAAGGTTACTGTAGAGCTGGGAAAGCTCTTTTATTTCATGGTAATTCCAGTTTTACACTTGCAAGGAATTTTAGCTACCAGCCCTGTAGCCCCTTGTCTCAGGAGGTTTAGGTTGTTTTGCTGATTGTTGGTCCTTGGTAGCACTAGAGTACTGATGTTCTACTCATCTCTTTTTATTGTTTATTTATCCCTACGAATTTGTTTAAGAGAAGGAATCGTTCACATTTTTTCTCACTACTGCCTAATTGAGGTCACTCAAGAGAATCGCTTGTAGGTTGGTGAGATGGCTCAGCAGATAAAGGCTCTTGCTGGGCAAGCCTGGAGAACTGAGTTCGATCCCTGAATTTATGAAAAGGTGGAAGGCAAGAAGTGATTGCACAGAGTTGTCTTCTAACCTTCCTATGTGTTCCCTAGTATGCATGCTTCACCGGCATCATGAACACACACACACACACAAGCTAAAAAAAAGAAGACATTGTGCTGTACTTAGAGAATCTTCCTGCTGCTCCAAAATGTCATGTCATTTCACTTGTCAGTCTCTTACAGACATAGTCTTACCCAGAATGCTAGTATGGAATATCAGTTTTGTTTTTAATCTTGTTCTGTTTTTAGTTACATTGTTCTTCCCCCTACAACAATATTATTTAATTTTGTTTTGTTTTCTTTTTCTTTTTTTTTTTTTTTAGACAAATTCCCTCTATAGAGTCCTGGCTGTCCTGGGATTCCCTATGTAGATCAGGCTAGCCTTGAACCTACAGAGATCTCCCTTCCTCTGCCTCCCATATGCTGGAGTTAAAGACCACACACAACTTCCCCACAACAATTTTGAAACAATAACGAACTTGAAAAAAGTTCCAAGTATGGTACACACTTAATTGCTGTTTTACTTTGGACATTTTGAGAGAAGCTGGTGACCTTAATGCCCTGTCACTCTGAGTTGTTTAGTGTCAATTTTATGCAAACAGAATGTTGTCCTACATAATGACAGTGCAGTTATTAAAATAAGAAATTCACGGTGGCATAGTATTCCATTTAATGTGGGATTTATTGACTATGTTATTACTCACATAAATGTCAAAAGAAGCTGGTACATTTAAGTG
This sequence comes from Meriones unguiculatus, assembly GCF_030254825.1. Taxonomy (NCBI): domain Eukaryota; kingdom Metazoa; phylum Chordata; class Mammalia; order Rodentia; family Muridae; genus Meriones; species Meriones unguiculatus. The sequence goes on from NW_026843651.1 coordinate 865,387, forward strand.
TTGCATTGTCTTTTATCTCTTTAGTCTCTTTAAATATGGAACAGTTCCCTCATCTTTTTAATGATCTTGTCACTTTGATGACTATAGGTCAGTTATATTTTTCTTCATTAATTTATTTATTTGTCCATTTTACAGCCCACGCACAACTCCACTCCCTCATCCCTTGCCAGTCACAACCTCCCAAATACTTTCCCTGTACCTCCCCCAACCAGCCCACCCAGGCACATCAAGTTATATCAGAATTAGTACCTCCTCTTTCACTGAGGCAAGACAAGGTAGCCATGCTAGGGGAATGGGATCCAAAGGGAGGCAACAGAGTCCAAGTCGGAGACAGCTCCTGCTCTAGTTGCTAGGGGACTGACTTGAGGACAAGCAGCCCATCAGTTTCATATGTGTAAGAGGCCTAGGGCTAGTCCAGGCATGTTCTTTTGTTGGTGGTTCAGTTTCTATGAGGCCCCATGGTCCCAGGTAAGCTGGCTATGTAGGTCTTCTTGTGGTGTCCTACCTCTCCAGCTCCCTCAATCCTTCCTCTAACTCTTCCACAAGATTCCCAGAGTTCTGCCTAATGTTTGTTTGACTGTGGGTCTGTGCAACTGTTTTCATTATTTCCTGGATGAAGCCTCTCAGGTGACAGTTATGCTGGTCTCCTGTCTACAAGCATAGCAAAGATATGAATAAATGACGAAGGCCCAGGCTTTGGGGTACACTATTGCTTAGGGGATTGAAGAAGAGGAGCAGCAAAGGCATTTGGTCAACTTGGAAGAGATATTCAGCTCTCCCTAATAGATATTATTTTTCTTGTAGGTGATATGAGCCATAATTTTTGTCTAGTTACATGGCTGTACAGAGGAGACTGTTTTCAAATTAAAACAAAGTTTTTAGATTTCTCTTCTTTTTTCTTTTTTTTTTCCTTCTTTTTTGTGGGGGAGGAAAAGGGCCATAAAAAATGGTATCTCTGTGAGTGTAGTCCTGGCTGTTCTGGAATTCTGCCTCAGTCTCACAGAGATCCACCTGCCTCTGCCTCAAAAGCACCGGGATTAAAGGCTTGCATCACTTGGTGAACAGGCAGTACTCTTAATCACTGAGTCATCTCCAGCTCTCTTAAAATTTTTAACAGACATAATCATGTGACTATGTCTACATTAGCTGAATATAAGTGGACTGATAAATATAATGTTTCAAATGTGTTCTAATGAGGTAATGGTGTGTATTCCCAGCCTTTCATTAGCTGAGACTGGAGATCAGCTGGGAGGTGGTGGCTCACCTTTAATCCCAGAATTTGGGAAGCAAGGCAGAGGCATTTGGATCTCTGCATTAAAGACCAGCCTGTTCTATAGATCTAGTTCCAGGACAGCCAGGAAACCTACCCAGAGAAACCCAATCCAAGCAAGTAAGCAAGCAAGCAAGCAAAGGACTGGAGATGTAGCAGCCATCTTGGGTAGGAGTAACAGAGCAAAGAGCTAGAAGGATCCTGGATAACTAATGACTGACAGTAGGGTTGCTATAGTAGATCTAGATAGCTGGTTTGTATTTTGTTTTTCTTTGTTTTTAACATGATAAATAATAACATTATATGTTTAAAGCACTATAAATCCGAGTTTTCAGTTTCATGCTGGCAAAAAAGGTATAAGGTGACTGGATGGGTTATCAGGGTCCAGGAACATTGATAGTGAAGGAATGCTTTTCAGTGTCATATTTAACCAATTGAGGGCATCACTGAGAGAAGCAGTTATTGAAGAACTTTGTGGTTGAATGTACAGATGATCACTTATATGCAATGTACAGATAAGAGAAGACTGTAAAGTCTCCCTCCTTCCTGTGGCCTCCCATTTTTTCTTGTGAGTAATTAACTCCATCATTGAACAGCAAATCATGAACTGCAAGTTTACGCTAATGAATGATGTACTCTTTTGAGAATTTATACAGTTTTTTTTTCTTTTTTTCAGTTTTTGTTTGCTGTTGTTTGTTTGTTTGTTTTCTCAAGATAGTGTTTCTCCATGTAGCCCTGACTATCCTGGAACTTCCTCTGTAAATCAAGAATGTTCTCAAACTCAGAGATCTGCCTGTCTCTGCCTCCTGAGCACTGCAGGGATTAAAGGTGTGTGCCATCACTGCTTGGCATAAAGGATAATTTTTAACTCTGAGTTTTTTTATTTGATTGTTGTTTTACTAACCAAATTACAGAATATTGGTAGAAGAAATGATAAGAATTGAGGTTAGCTGATTAAACACCACCCATGTGAGAAATCTCATTGTGATAGGTATGAACATATGTTTGGAATACTTTGAATGTGTTTTATTTAAATTTAAAAAAAGACAAGTTCCATGTACTAGTTTGGTCTGGCTTTTTACTTTCCTTCCTTCCTTCCTTCCTTCTTTCCTTCTGAGACAGGATCTCTGCAGCCTAGTCTGGCCTGTAACTCACTAGATAGTTGCCACCGGTACTTGCAAACATTACATTTTAAGAGGAAAATACAAAGGATATATATTTTTTTGAGACAGGGTTGATCTTTGTAGCTTGGCTATCCTGGACTCATTTTGTAGACCAGGCTGGCCTGTAAATCTCAAAGATCCACCTGTCTCTGCCTCCCTGAGTTCAAATCTTTATTTTATAAAATCATTTTATCTTCCTCTCTGAGTTTATTTCATTTTCACTTTTTATATTTTAAATTTTTGAAATAGAGTTTCTCTGTGTAGTCTTGGTTGTCACATAACTCAGATCTGCTGGTTTCTGCCTCCCAAATTCTGGAACTAAAGTGTTGGCCATCACCATCAGGCTTAACTCTGTTTCTTAATGATATATTACATACTAGTTACAAGTTAGTTTTCCAGCATAGGGGCTGCTATAACAAAGTATCATAAATGTGGAGGCTTAAAACAACAGGTGGTTATTCTTGCATAATTTTGGGGGGTTGCTCTGAAATTTACTTGTCAGGAGGTAACCTCCTTTGAAGGCTTTCAGGGAAGAATATTCATCTCTTCTAGTTTCTGGTGGTCCCCATTGTTCTACCATTTATGGCACCATAATTCTATTTTTTTCTTCTCTTCGCATGGCTTTCTTTGTTTAAATCTTTTTCGTTTTTTTTTTTTTTCATAAAAACAATTTCTTTGTTCAGCCTGGTGGTACATGTCTATAATCCCAGCTATTTGGGGGACAGATGCTGGAAGATGCCAAGTTCAAGGCTTTTGTGAGTTACAGAATGAGTTCAAGGCCTGACTGGGAAACTTAATCTCAAACAAAAATAAAATTAGAAAAATGTCTGTGGCCATAGCTCAGTATAGTGAATCACCTGCCTAGTGAGGCCCCAGGTTCATTTCTCAGTCCTGGGTGTTGAAGAATATTAGAAGGCCCTGTTTTGCCTTATTATTTCCTTTTCTTTCTTCTTTTCCTCCCTTCTTCCCTTCTTTTTTCCCTGTACTAGTGACTGTGCCTAGAAAACACACATTTTCTCTCTTTCCCCTCCTTTTCTTGCTCCTTCTCTTTCCTCCCCACTTCTTACCTCCCTACCAGACTGAGCTATATGCCCAGCCCTGTTTTTTTCTATAGCCAAAGACTGTTATAATGGCTAACTTGAACTGTCAGGTTGACTCACCTGAGAGAAAGGAACCTTAAATAAAAATTGCTTTCCATCAGATTGCCATGGAGGCAATCGCTAATTGATGTAGGAGGGCCCAGTCCATTGTGGAAGTATCTTCCTGCTTGTGTATGTTACCATTCCTTCAGGTGGGCCTGGGTTGTATAATAAAGGTAACTGAGCAAGCCAATGAGTGTTGTTCCTTCATGCTTTCTGCCTCAGTCACTACTTTGAGTTTTTGCCCTGTTTTTCCTCAATGGATTATAAGCCAGATAAACCCTTTCCAAAGTTGCTTTGATCAGTGTTTATCATAGCAACAGAGAAACAAACCAGAACAACTGTTAAACCATAGAAAAAGAGTGAATAAATTCCATAAGTAAAGCAGGTTTTAGTTTCATAAGGTGCACATTCTACCTTAGGAAAGGGAAACACAGAACTTAACTTAATATTCAATATTTCCAAAAAAATAGAATAATTTTTCTTTGTATTCTGTAAGTAAAATTAGGAGAAATAGGTATCATGTCCACCAGAATTAGCTTTCAGGAAGCTGTAAACACTGTGTTTTAGTGTTGAAGTCTAGGGAATTGCTGCTAAAAACTTTCAAAGCCTTGTCATTCTTTTTCAGCTACAAGTACTAATGAGGTAACACCTTGGGAAAATGCGGCGTTACTGGAAAACAGGTTAATGCCTTTGATTGCAGACTGGTGGCCTAGTCTCCTTTCTTTCTCTCTTAGCAAGTTGTATGACCTGTTCACTGTTTACTTGTGGTAATGAGGTTTGAAGCTATTGAAGCTATTAGGTATTCATAATCTTTGGAGATGAATACAAATTTCATGATGCTTTTTTTACATTACTGTTAATTATCATGTATTACAATTTATTCAAATTGTACTGTGTCTGTGTCCCCCTCCCTCATATCCATCCAATCACACCCTCCTTTTCTCTTCTGCTCCTAACCCCCTCCCCTAGCCTACTGATAGGAAAGGTCCTACTCCCTTTCTATTTGACCCTAGCCTATCACGATGTTTTATACAAGTATTCCTCCTATTGTTGCACACATATTATTACAGTTATCTAGCCTTCTCTCTAACATCTATCATCTGTTTATCATCTATATCATATATTTATTATACACACAGGGACACACACACACGGTTGTGAAAATGTTATTTCTTCCAAAAACATGTGTTTCAAAAATTGATCAAAAAGAGTGATTTAAAGTAAAAAATTTGAAGGAACTGAAATGCATGTGTCACTTTGTCAGTTATGGCCTGAGCCTTGGGATGTTGACATCACAGTGGTTTCTCCCCGACTACTACACAATGTTTACACTTCAGTGGTTTGTATACAGACTGTTGTAGCCATTTTTGGTTAGAACCAGCAAAGAAAAGTATAATTTTATGCTCAATGAGAGTTTCTCTATTCCAGGCTCCACTTTGAAGGTATTTTAAAATTACTATTATTATTTTCTTGATAGACTAGTGGTTTCTGGAAGGTTTTGGTCTTGATTTCTCTACAACATATGACCTAATTCTTAACAGTTGCTTTATGACAACCACTCCTGTGAGAAATAGTCAATACCATTACCCCAAACAAAGTTATCATGTCAGAGAGGTGTGCTCTGAGCTATACAAGAAAATGATATCTGTGTTTCTTCAAAACTATCAGCCTAAGTTATGAGAGATTATTTTCTGTTTCATCTAGTTATTTTCCCCACTATGCCAACAAAGATTTGTTGGAAACTGGTCAGATTTCAGCCCCAAGTACAACAACATTATGGTTTTAAACATTTATTTGTCAGTATTTTAACATGGATTCAGCTAGATAGGAATGACTTTCCAGTCATACTCATTTAATTTCAAGTTCATCATAAAACTGAGTTGACAATAGTTTATAAAATACCTTTACATTACTGCCTGGTGTGTTTGATGACAACCATTGCCAATGCCTCTCTTTGACTCTTCTATTCACAGGTATCTTTAATCCTCCACAAGTAAAAACTGTGGCTTCTCAGTACATGTTCCTTGAATGGTGTAACATGATTTAGGCATAGTAATATTCACTTAATAAAATATGTACTTTAAATATTCAAACTGTATGAGCAGGGACAGCAAAGAGACAAGCAAAATAGTAGCCACTTCGTTATTAGAGGGAATGTTTTTTATTATGGCTCAGAGAGGGAAAATGTTCAGAGGCACCTGAAAGAGTTAAGAGCAGAGAGTAAAAGAAGCAGACTTGATATGACCAAGACTTCCTAGAAGAGAATGGAGACTATTAGGAGAAAAGTAGAGATAGCTTACACAGAGACAAACTGTGCTTTCATAAATGCACAAGCTGAACCTAGATCCCTCTACATGTATATGTAGCAGATGTGCAGGTTACTCAACATGTGGGTCCTCTAACGATTGGACTGAGAGCTTTCTTTGACTCTTGCTTGCCATTAGTTTTGTTTCCCCTAGTGGTGCTGTCTTGCCTGTCCTTAGTGAGACAGGATGCTCTTACTCCTGCCTGATGTGATGTGTCAGAGTAGGTTGGTACATTTAGGGTGTGTCTCTGATGAGAAAGAAGGAATGGGAGAGGGGAAAATGATTTTGGGACTGTGAGGCGAGAAGGGAGGGGCCTATTATGAAGATAAAAAAATAATAAATTAATTAGTGGAAAAAAGACAGGGTATTTCTAGAATATTTAGGAGATTTGGATAGTGCAAAGAGAGATAAGGATGTTTGGGAAGGGACAGGAAACTAGACGTGCATTTTGAGATGTGTGACAAGTACATGTACTTCCCCTTTAGGTAGCCTCGAGGCCACCATGGGTGTTGGTATCCTGATAGGAGCCACAGGTCAATAGAGATCCTCAGGTCCCTTTTGTTGGAGCAATGAGAATGGCTACTTTGATGGACAAGAAGTATTTCACAAATTTTTGATGAATGCTATTTTTTATATGTTTGGTTTTTTGTTGCTTATTTGGTTCTAATCACCAGAATTTCTTTGATAATGCATGTTGAGCAGGTCTAGGACTGGAATTTTTGGATATTTGCACTCTCTGGGACCTAACTACTTTCAACTATTAGGAAGGCCTGATTACTTTCATCACACCTATTCATGTCCTTTTCAATAGTAATGGGTTTAGTTATGACATGCCATTATATAGATTTCCTTCTGTTGTGTTTTGTTTCCAATATTCAAATGTCATTTTTTAATAATTTTTATTTTTTATATTAATTACATGTTGTTTACTTTGTATACCAGCTGTAGTCCTCTCCCTCATTCCCTCCCAATCCCACCCTCCTTCCCTCATCTCCTCCCTGCCCCTCTCTAAGTCCACTGATTGGGGAGGTCTTTGTCCCCTTCCCTCTGACCCTAGCTTATCAGGTCTCACTAGGACTGGCTGAAAGTCTTCCTCTGTGGTCTAGCAAGGCTGCTCCTCCATCAGGGGTGGGTAGAAGATCAAAGAGTCTGCCACTGAGTTCATGTCAGAGACAGTCCCTGTTCCCCTTACTAGGGTACCCACTTGGATGCTGAGCTGCCATGGTCTATGTCTGAGCAAGGGTACTAGGTTATATCCATGCATAGTCCTTGGTTGGAGAATCAAGTTTCAGGAAAGGCCCCTGTGCCCAGATATATTTGGTCCTTGTGGCGCTCCCATCCTCTCCAGGTCTTACTAACTTCCCCTTCTTTTATATGATTCCCTACACTCTGCCCAATGTTTGTTTATGGCCCCGATGTCCCTCAAAAGATGAATGGATACATAAACTGTGGTACATTTACACAATGGATTACTACTCAGCAATTAAAAACAAGGCAATCGTGAAATTTGCAGGCAAATTGTGGAATATAGAAAAGATCATCCTGAGTGAGGTATCCCAGCAGCAGAAAGACACACACAGTATATACTCACTTATAAGTGGGTATTAGACTTATAATATAGGATAAACATACTAAAATATGTATACCTAAAGAAGCTAAACAAGAGGAGGTTCTGGAGTAAGATGGTCAGTCCTCACTTAGCAAGACAAATGTGATGGACATTGGAAGTAGAGGAAAACGAGAAACAGGACAGGAGCTTACCAGAGAGGGCCTTGGAAAGACTCTACCTAGCAGTGTATCAAAGCAGATGCTGAGACTCATAACCAAATGTCATAATTTTAATATCACTATTATTCAGTAGAATATCTTAATGAGGAACTTTACAGTCTGGTGGAATTTTGTTATCTTAATTAGAACTGTATAATGACATGTATTAATGAAATTAAACACTTTGCAAGAGCTAAAAATTTTTAATTTTACCAAAATACAATCATTTCAAAGACAGGCATTCTAATTTTGAATAATTTGTCCATGATTAATATATGTTCAATGTATACTGCATATTTTATTATGAAATTGATAAAGTATCTCTTCAGTCAAAATTTTTTGTGTCTCTAGGATTAATATATAAAATTTGCTATATATTAATAAGCATGTGTAGTCCTCTCCACTTTTCGAAACTTTCTGAATTCTCTGTGCATGCAACTTCTGACTATATCTCAATACAGTGCATTCATCTTTAAAATCTGCTGTGATTTTTGCATGTCTTATACTCTAAGGTTCACAGTCTTAATGATTTTGAATGCTGCTTTTTTTCACATAGACCTTTAACAGTTTAAAAGAATTAGGAATTCATAACCTTTGGAGATGAATATAAAATTCATGATGCTTTTTTTACATTACTGTTTATTATTATTATCATTTATTACAATTTATTCAAATTATACTGTGGCTTTGCCCCCTCCCTCATCTCCATCTGCTCACATCCTCCTTCCCTCTTCTGTGCCTTAGTCCCTCCCCTTTTCCACTAATAGGCAAGGTCCTACTCCCCTTCCATTTGACCCTAGCCTATCACGATGTTTTAAACAAGTATCCCTCCTACTGTTGCACACATATTATTTCAGTTATCTAGCCATCTATCTCACATCTATCATCTATAATCTTTGTCATATATCTATTACACACACATATTGTTGTGAAAAACTGTTATTTCTTCCAAAGAAACGTGGTTCAAAAATTGTTCAAAAACAATGTTTTAAATCAAAAGTAATCCAATAAAAAATGGGGACAGAGCCAAAAATAGAATTTTCTGTAGAGGAATATCTCAGAGAAACACTTAAAAATGCTCAATTCCCTTAGTTATCAGAGAGATGCAAATCAAAATGACCCTGAGATTTCACCTTACACCCATCAGAATGGCTAAGATCAAAAGCTCAAAAGACTATTCAGGCTTGTGGTCACCCTCAGCTACAGACCAAGATTAAGGGAATATGAGACCACACCTCAAGAAAGAGAAAAAAAAGAACTAGTGTGCAGTGATGAACAGAGAAAGTAGAAGAAGATTTGATGGACTTGACAGTAGGGTTAGCAGGAGCTGCAGCAGGTCGATGGGTGCAGGAGCTGCAGCAGGTCGATGGTCACAGCACGTTGGCAGGCACAGTGCGGGGTCTTAGGCACAGTAGTAGTCTCCAGTGTAGGGCGAGCTCATGCTGTGTCCACTTGTCCATCTCTCTCTGTCTGTCATTCTCAGTTTTTAAGTAGATTTCTTTTATTTATCTGTGTAAATGTGGGTATACATGCCTGGCAAAGGCCAGAAGAGGGTAAGAGATGCCAAAGAGCTAGAGGTCATTGTGATCCACCTGATACAGGTTTTGAGAGCCTAACCCAGTCCTCTGCAAGAGCAGCATGTGTCTTAACTACTAAGCCATATCTTCAGTCCAGTTCTATGGGTTTTGATGGGACAAGCAGTTGGAAACATGAAGACCAGGTTGGTCTGGAACTCATCATCCTCCCTCAGCGTTTTGTCCTCCAATTACAAGTCTGCACCTTCATGCCTGCCAGTCTTTTTCTTGAATGGTTTCAGGTCCGCATTTTGTGGTCCAGGCCACAGACTGCAGATAACAGTGAAACTGACTTTAGCTCTGTGTCCCTGAGGGCGTACAGAGTGTTTCCACTGTTGTTAGAGCGAAGCTAGGGTAGAACTTCCACCCTGCTAGGGATTTAAGAATCATGCTGGGACTGTTTTGTCTAGTGTTGATCTGTGGATCCCAGGTTTCTGTAGATCTGATGTTGGAGCTCTGTGCCTCAGTACCCAAGCGGTAATCAGCAGCAGGTGAGTTCAGCAGTCATGCATGCAGCAGGACGCTAGATTCTGGAGCCTGTGGGAACCCAGAAACTTTTCCTAAACTGCTGTCCTAAGTTTGGAACCGATGTTTCCCCCACCCTATGGTTACCTCCCAACAGGGTGACCCAGTCTGTCCTGTTTTCGGGTCCACAGTTCAGTCTAGGATGTTGAGTAGAACACACAGGAGCAGGTAAGTGGCTCTATGCTGCTGACTGGGCATCTGAAGGAACCCAAAAACTTTTCATGAGAAGTTGTTGGGGGAGTGTGGTGGAATTCCACTGGATGCCCTGAGGTTGGACTTGATGTTTCTTTCACCATGGGGTTTCCTCCCAACAGGAAACCTGGTCCCTGGTGCTTTGGTGCCCACAGTTCTGTGTGGGACAGTGATTTGGGCAGACAAGTAGCTCTCTGGCCTGAGCACCTTCTAGAGCCCAGACCTTTTTCAGGGATTTTCTGGGTGACCTGAGGTCAGTCCTGATTGCTTCCTACTCCATGGGGTTTTTTCTAGCCTGGAAATCCCAATCTCTGGTGTTGTGGGGCCCACAGTACATTCTGGGATGGTGACCAGAGCACACAGTCATGTGGCTCTGGGCTGGTGACCTATTGCCTGCAGGAACCCAGGAACTCTTCCATGGTTTATCTGGGTGGCCTGTGAAAAGAAGCGATTACTTCCCACTCCGTGGGGTTTGTTCTTAACTTGGAAACACAATTGCTGTTGTTTTAGGGCTCAGAGTTTGGTCTGTTGCTTGCTGTGTAGTCACTGCTCTACTGCTCTGCAGAAACTATCCTCTTGGTACCACCATCTTTAATTCTCCTTTCTTTTATTAAACATTTTTTTAATTTTTCTTTTCTTTTTTATTTTAATAATTACAGTTTATTCACTCTGTATCCCAGCTGTAGCCCCTCCACCATCCCCTCTCAATCTCACCCTCCCTCCCTCTTCTTCTCCTATGTCTCTCACCCAGTCCAGTGATAGGGGAGGACTTCCTCCCCTTCCATCTGACTATAGTCAATCAGGTCTCATCAGGACTGGCTTCTTTGTCTTTCTCTGTGGACTGGAAGGATAGTTCCCCACTCAGGTGGAGCTGATCCAAGAACTAGCCCATGAGTTCATGTCAGAGATGGTCCCTAGTACTATTATTGGGAACCCTCTTGGATACAGAGACGCATTGGACTATTTCTATGTAGGGGTTCTAATTTATCTCCATGCATGGTCCTTTTTTAGCATATCAGTCTCAAAAAGACTCCTGTGCCCAGACCTTTTGATTCTGTTGTTCTCTTTGTGGAGCTCCCGTTCCATCCAGATATTTCTATCTCCCCCTTCTTTCATAACATTCCCAGCACTCTGAAAAATGTTTAGCTCTGAATCTCAGCATGTTTTGATACCCTGCTGGGTAGAGTCTTTCAGAGGACCTCTGTGATAGGCTCCTGTTATTTCTCAGACAATTAGGAATAGTGATACCTCAAGATCCAGCTATACCATGCCTAGGCATATATCCAAAAAATGCTCAAGTATATAACTAGGATATTTGCTCAACCATGTTCATGGCAGCTTTACTTGTAATAGCCAGAAGCTGGAAACAAGCCAGATGTCCCTCAGTTGAGGAATGGATACAGAAATTGCGGTACATTTACACAATGGTATACTACACAGTAATTAAAAACAAAGAAATCATGAAATTTGCTGGCAAATGGTGAGATCTAGAAATTATCATCCTGAGTAAGGTATCTCAGAAGCAAAAAGACACACATGGTACATACTTACATATAAGTGGATATTAGACATATAATATAGGATGCTCATACTAAAATCTGTAGACCTAGGGAAGGTAATCAAGAAGGAAGACCATGGTAAGATGCTTAATCTTTTCTTTCTTTATATCTTTTTTTTGAGCAAGGTCAGTTACCCAGACTGAACTCAAATTTTTGCTCTCTGGTTTTGTTTTTCTAATTCTTTTTTCTTTTATTAATTATTTTTACTTTTTTCACAGTTTATTCATTATATATCCTGACTGAAGGCCCCTCCCTCAACTCCTACTGATCACATCCTTTCTCTTCCCTCTATTCTCTTCCCCTAGTCCACTCAAAAGGTGAGTTTCCCTCCTCTGCCATCCACCCATGTCTTATCACAATACTACTCAGCTGTTAAAACAAGGAAGTAATATTTCTGCTCTTATTACTTCTCCATAGGCCACTCTGCTCACGTCAGAAGACTCCATACCCTGAAGCTTGCCTGCAACCTTACTGTGAAATTAACACTAAGTATAACTCATTTTACAGAGTCCCACTCACAAGACAATGTTTAATTGACCATCTCACATCCAGAAACATCTGAAATATGAAATGCTATGAAGTCTGAAACATTTGATCGCAAGCATTTCAAAGAACTTGCTTCTCCTTCTGTCTAGAGGAACCACCTCAGGAAATAAGTTCAAATTGAATTCCAGAAAACAGAGGCTATATACCCCTTGGGAAATGATTGGGATGCTCCATGGAGAGGTGTATATAATCGTTCAAAACTAGGTACTTCAAGAATGCTTGATTTGCATTAAATAGCACATTCCTATCATCTGAACAAGAGCACAGATCCTAATCATCCTATATTTAAAAGGAGGAGAGAGTTAGCAGGGATCAGTGTCAAAAGCCATCTATCAAATTTGGCTAGTAGCATCTATGTCTAAAGACACTCCCCATTTGAAGTCAGGCACAGAAAACTCACCCTTACATGGTTACACAACTAGGCCAGCAGCAGGGTCATACATGGAAGAGAAAGCCTCCTCCTTCACATCTCAAAATTCAGTCTGGCTTGTGATGGTTTTCAATAGAACCCCTGGAACAATATATATGTATACACAAATAAACTTCTACAGGCTACCACTGTTATATTACTCTCAGAGAACTTCCTGGGTGGTGTTAGTTCACCATTCCCTACATATTCATCCACTGGACTGAACTTTTCTTGTCTAAAGTGAGGCAACTGTAAACAGTAAATATTGACAATCAGATTTATCAATAAGTCTTCCCTAAACACATTTTATAATACTTTTGCATGTAATTGATATTCACCATTCATTGTATTCTTTTTAAAAAGTAAGTTTATTTGCTTTAAATTCCAAATGTAGTGCCACTCCCTTCTCTCCCCCATTACTACCCTCCATTCCTATTGCCCCTATTCCCTTTCCCCTTCCCCTTCACAAAAGGGAAGTCATTTCCATTGAGCTAGTTTTTCAGTTCTGTTGGATCTCAGTAGACCAAAGAACACAAAGGCCTTTCCATATTGCTGATAGTCAAATACTTCCTCTCCAGTAAGGATAGTTTTATGATGATGATGACTCTAGATTTGTGCAAGGCTTCACCATTTTAACACATTCAAAAGTTCTCTCCAGTATGAATCCTTTCATGATGATGAAGATTATACAAATATGGAATGGTTTCACCATGTTAAAAGCACTGTCCATTAGGATTTCTTTCATGAGTGTGAGGATGATTCTGAAGTGCAAAAGTTTTTTCACATTGGTTAAAGTCAGATAGCTTCTTTCCAGTATGTTTTCTTTTATGTATTAGGAGATGTTATGTACAAAGGCTTTGCCACACAGTTAATTCATATGGTTTCCCTCCAGAATGTGCTGTTGTCTGTTATATGCAAAGGTTTTATCACACTAATTATCCTCACCAGGCTTCTCTCCACTGTGCGTTTTTTCATGTTTCCTGAGACAGCTGTGCAAAGGCTTTATCATATTGGGTATATTTATAAGGTTTCTTTCCAGTATGTGTTCTTTTATGGCTTATGAGATTATTATTGCGTGCAAAGGCTTTACCACACTCATTACATTCATAAGGTTTCTCTCCATTGTGTGTTCTTTTATGGCTTATGAGATGACTGTTTTGTGCAAAGGCATTACAACACTGGTTACATTTATAAGGTTTCTCTCCAGTGTGTGTTCTTTTATGGCTTAAGAGAGTACTGTTTACTGCAAAGGCTTTGCCACACTGGTTACATTTGTAAGGTTTCTCTCCAGTGTGTGTTCTTTTATGGCTTAAGAGAGTACTGTTTACTGCAAAGGCTTTACCACACTCATTACATTCATAAGGTTTCTCTCCAGTGTGTGTTCTTTCATGGCTTATGAGATGACTGTTTTTTGCAAAAGCTTTACCACACTGGTTACACTCATAAGGTTTCTCTCCAGTGTGTGTACTTTTATGGCTTATGAGATTACTGTTTTGTGCAAAGGCTTTGCCACACTCATTACATTCATATGGTTTCTCGCCAGTGTGTGTTCTTTTATGGCTTATGAGATGACTGTTTTCTGCAAAGGCTTTACCACACTGGTTACACTCATAAGGTTTCTCTCCAGTGTGTGTTCTTTTATGGCTTATGAGATTACTATTGTGTGCAAAGGCTTTGCCACACTCGTTACATTCATATGGTTTCTCGCCAGTGTGTGTTCTTTTATGGCTTATGAGATGACTGTTTTGTGCAAAGGCTTTACCACACTGGTTACATTCATAAGGTTTCTCTCCAGTATGTGTTCTTTTATGCCGTATGAGCTGACTGTTTTTTTTAAAGGCTTTACCACAATGATTACATTTGTAAGGCTCCTCTCCAGTGTGTGTTCTTTCATGGCTTATGAGAAAAGTGGTATGGTGGAAGGATTTACCACATAGAGTGCGTTTAAAACGTTTCTCTCCAGTACGACTGCTTTCATGCCTGCAAAGATAATTGGCACATGTGAAATATTGACTACAGTCATTTGATTACACTAGTAAATATATTTATCTATATGAATCAATTTTATAATTTGGTCTAATGATAAAGAAGAATCAAATCTTAAACTTTTATTATTTTATTTACATTCATGGTATTCCCCTTCATTATGGGTATTTTTGAAGATCTCTGTGATGGTAAGAGCATTTATTATGTGGTTCACTTTTATAGCATCATTTTTCTATAAGAGGTTTTCTCGTGTATATGAAGAGTATTGTAAGGATTCAGAGTTTTACCGAAGCAATCCCATTCACAAATTTTTGTACGGTATGAATGACACTTCATTTACAAAGTGAGCCAGGACAAGCAGAAGTTCCAAATTCCTAGTATTCATAGGTATTTTCAGCAGTATGATTTTGCTGATGAATTCTCAGTGAAGTTGCAAAACCAATTAACTGTTACCTTTTATCACATTCAGAAAATCTACTCAAAGTGGGGACTTCTACAAAATTAATTATTCTTGGAGAAACACAGGTACACTGCTTCTTTCAATATCTCTATGCTCATGTGTCTTATAAACATTGTGACATCTGATATACCAATTTAAATTACAAGAATAATAAAAGATTCCCACATTGAATTAACACGTTTTTTTTTTTGTTCATCATAGACATGTCATATAGGGATTAAGGTTTCTCCACAATTATATTCTTGACTTTCATAAGCTGCTCCTTTCACTAAACTTTACAGTGTTACTATCTGAATATGTGTAACACTGGTTGTACTATGAAATATCTGCTCATTAGAAGGTTTTGAAACATAGTGATCACCTATTCAATGTGTATACCTCTTACAATATCTGAGTAGATAGAATGAGACTAAACAGATTGGCAGTTTAACTCAGTAGCTGTAATGTCTATATGATTTCAATGGTATTTTCTGTTACAACATTATTTTATTTTCTTCTATCTTAGGGGAGTGCCTTGCAAATACAAATCAGATACCTGACATTGAGGTACGTGGAATTGTGAGATTTTAATGATCATCAGTACACTTTAAGCAGTGCTCTTTTTACACTGTTGCTTTTCTTTAAAACCTCCAGGACACAGCCAGATGTGCTGGTATATTCCTTTAATCCCAGCATTTGTGGAGGCAGAAGCAGGCAGATCTGTGTGATTTTGAGATCACATTGTTCTAACAAGCAGGTCTAAGTCAAGCCACAGTACACAGAAAAAAAAAAAAAACTATTTCAAAAACAGAAAATAAAAAGCAGCCAACAAACAAACAAACAAAAAAACAAACTTCCAGGACACATTAAAATTTCTTAAGATTCATATCTATATCAGTGTGCACATAAAGTTACCTTTTATTACTTGTAGAACTTTGAAAATGTTCTTCAATGGGATGGTCTTCCCAATTGTAGCCTAAAATAGAGTACCAGAAAATATATATGACTGGAAATATCATATTATTATTAAAGCAAAACTTAAATCACTATCTTCTATGACCCTTAAAACCATGCCTGATTTATTCACCTCATTCCTCCTCATTCTCAATTGGAATCATAGAAAAGGATCAATAACAAAGTAAGACTTGTCTCCTTATTTTAAAAGTGAAAGAAAATTTGCTGCCTTACCTATAGCAGTGAGGTTTTTACAGGTCTCTAGCATCACATCATTGTAGAGTTGTTTCTGTGATGGTTCCAGCAAAGCCCACTCTTCTTGGCTGAATTTCACATGCACATCATTGAAGGTCACTGAATTCTAAAATATGCCATGCATTTGTACAACAGAAAGGGTCGCAACAATATAAATTTATACTTCATTTGCAATAGAATCATATAATTCTAGTGCTGTTTCCATTTATTTTCTGACACAGAAGTGCTAGTGTTAGATAGTTGGGTGCTGTGCATCAGGTGAACAAGGGGAGAAGAAAAAGCTTAAAGTTTAGATTGTAAGGAAAACCAAAGGCATGCTTTGGAAACCTTTGTTAAAGGCGTTTTATTAGTTTGTAAAGCATGAATATGAATTAGACATTAGTTGGGTTCTTGAGTGATGTATGAATCATCTTTAGTTACTTGGGCAAGTAGGTCAGGACCCTGTCATGAGATAGGTGGAAGGAAAAAACACAGTCATCATATCTTATCTAGCAACAAATGAGATGTGGCTATCAGGTGACAGTGAACAGATGTGTGGTGTCAGTCAAAAGACAACATGGCACTAGATATCATGTTTTGACCAGGGATCAGAGATTTGGCATACCAGTATATGAAAATGGGGGCTCATATATTTGTGGAAGGGAAATTGTACTACAGTGAATAGATGGATAAAAATAATGTGAGTGGCAAGCAACAATAATCCTAGCTGATAACATCATATTTCTGAGTTCCCAGACAAAAGAAAAGGCATAGAACACATGATTATTCTTTGATCATTGTTTTGTATATTTTCCTTTCTAAATCGTGTATAGTCTATAGTTTAAAATGAAGATTAAAATTTTCTATTAAAAAATGAGTGTGAATGTTATCACTAAGTCATTTTAGAGGAAAACAGAATAACAAAGTTTAACTGTGTCATATCTGAATAGGATAGAGGTTTGGAATAGTCATGGCAAGTAATGTGGACAAAGACAAACAGAGAGAAGAGAGCAAAATAGAAAGAGAGAGACAGAGACACACAGAGAGAAATTAACAGATGAACAGTACTAAGTACACATCAGAGAAATTTATGAACAGTTACTAACTACAAAAAAAATGAAGGACAAGCTGGTATAGTCTGTCATGCCTTTAATTCCATCACTCAGGAGGCAGACACAGGTATATATTATTGAATGGATGCCAGAATGATCTATACAAAGAGTTCTAGGACAGCCAGACCTATATAGTAAGACAGAGTCTCCCCTTTAATTCAATAAAACAAACATAAAAGATGGAAAGAACTGAAGTTTCTACAAGAAATTATACATTCACTCCAGTTGTGTATTCAATTTCCAGAGATCTACAATGCCCTAGCTTAAACTGTAACTTTAATAAGATCTTACTAAAAGGAATGCATGTTTAAATAGCTAAAAATACAAAGATGACAATATTAGCAATGTAAATGATGATATATGTAAGCAACATAAGGCAGGAGAGATGGCTCAGCAGTGAGGAGCTCTTGCTGCTCTTGCAAATAATTGGTCTGAAATGTAAGTGTTCAACTGGGACCCACTATTATCAATTGCTATAAGTTTATGAGTTCTGAACACATCTTTGGACTACTGTGACGATCAGGCACACAAGAGGTTCATATTCATGACTACAATCAAAATACTCATATTCAGTTAAAATTAAAAACAGATTCCAGATTGCAGGGCTGATTGCATACTGATCAGCGGGGTAACAAAGACTGCACAGTGACAAATATTTGGAACAGTTGGTCCCTAAACAACATTGACTGTGTTTACCAGGTGATAAGAAAGCCAATGATGAGAAAAACAATTGGGTTCAACCTCAGAGCACCCAGCTAATCCCTGGAAAATTTCCTGGGCTTTTTTGGCAGGAATAAGGTTTTCAAGGAATTAGACCCAAGAAGTGTGTCCTGATCACCTTCCCAGTCTGAACTGTGTGCCCCAGACCACCAGAGACTGGGAGTCCCACTCTCAAGAAAAACCCACAGGGAAGGAAACAAGTGGGACTGATTGAATGTCATCCAGTCTATCCATGGAAAAGGTCCTGTAGACTTGCAGGTGAACAGCAGCCAGCCCTGAGTGGGACTTCAGCCGCCAGACCCACGTAACCAACTCTCCATCACAGACAGAACTGTGTACCCCAGGGCACTAAAGGATGGGTTTCCCTGTAGAAAGAAAACCCCACAGTGAGGGAAACAGCAGGTCCCAGCTTAGAGCACTCAGCTGACCCTCCCACCACCAGTACCACCACCACCACCATGACCACATATGGGAATATTATCGGAAAATTTTTCCAGGTTTCTGTCCAGTCACCAGCTTGGAGCCACCATTCGCAAGCGCTTATGCACTCTACACCCCCCCAACAGTACAGACTGGGTCTTCCTGTTTGGAGAAAGCCCAAAGGTGGGGGAAATATCTGGCCCTACCTCAGGACACCTAGCTCCAGAAAAGTTTCAGTTATCCACAGGCTCTAGACTCTAGCCTCCTGCTGCACACATGAGAGTGGTGCACACCTGCCACTGATTACCACTTGGGTACTGGGGCACAGAGCTCCAAACTCAGACCTACAGAATCCTGGGTTCCCTGAGATCAACTGCTCCAAGGGACAACCAGTCATCCCTAACTAAACTGACCAAACCATGGGGCACTCAGGTTACAGTAGCAGCTCACTAAATTTACAGAAAGAAACCCAGCAGCAGGGCAGCTGTCTCCAGAATTTCTCTGGGTGAGAGGATAGCCGCCTTTACTAACAAAGGCCAAAATTATTGCTCAGGTCTGTATGTCTGAGGTGAGCTGTGGAAATTATTAAAAAACACCTGCCATTCAGTGACCATACCCAAAAAGCTGAGGAGACCTCCTTTGGAAAAAATCATCTTCCTGCCAAGGGGATTCGACCCACCACAGGATTCCAGGAAGTACCAGAAACAAACACCCAACACCTAAGATAGCCCAATGGGTAGAGGCCAGCGTAAAAGCTCAACCATCAAAATATAGACCAATATGGCATATCCAGAACCCAGTTATTCAGGAACAAGCAGCCTTGGATACCCCAGCATAAAGACAATTTCAGGCCAATCTCCGTTATGAACATTGATGCAAAAATACTCAACAAAATACTTTGCAAACCCAATACAAGAACACATCAAAGATATCATCCACTACAACCAAGTAGGCTTCATGCCAGCTATACAGGGGTGGCTCAATATATGGAAATCCATTGATATGATCCACCACATTAACAAATTGAAAGAAAAATAAACACATGATAATCTCCTTAGTTGCTGAAAAAGCATTTGAAAAAATCCAGCATCAATTCATGTTTAAAGTATTGGAGAGATCAGGGATACAGGGCACATACCCAAACATAGTAAAGGCAATATACAGCAAGCCTATAGCCAACATCAAGCTAAACGGAAAGAAACTTAAAGCAATCCCACTGAATTCAGGGACAAGGCAAGGCTGCCCACTCTCTCTATATCATTTCAACATAGTTCTCGAAGTCCTTGCTAGAGCAGTAAGACAATTAAAGAAGATCAAGGGGATACAAATGGGAAAGGAAGAAGTCAAAATATCCCTATTTGCAGATGATATGATAGTATACCTGAGTGACCCCAAAAATTCTGCCAGGGAGCTCCTAAAGCTGACAAACACTTTCAGCAAAGTAGCTGGATACAAAATCAACTCAAAAAATAAGTAGTCCACCTATATACAAAAGACAAAAATGCAGAGAAAGAAATTAGGTAAACAACACAATTCACAATAGTCAAAAAGAACATAAAGTACCTTGGTGTGACCCTAACCAAGCAAGTCAAAGACTTGTATGAAAAAATTTCAAGTCTCTGAAGAAAGAAATAGAAGAAGATATCAGAAGATGGAAAGATTTCTCATGCTCATGGCTTGGCATGATTAACATAGTGAAAATGGTCCTCTTACCAAACGCAATCTACAGATTTAATGCAATTCCCATCAAATTACCAACACAATTCTTTACAGAACTTAAAAGAAAAATTCCCAACTTCATATGGCATTACAAGAAACCCAGAATTGCTAAAACAATCTTCCATAATAAAAGATCTTCTGGAGGTATATCCATCCCTGATTTCAAACTGTACTATAGAGCAACAGTAATAAAAACTGCATGGTACTTGCATAGACACCAACTAGTGGATCAATGGAATCGGATAGAAGTCCCAGAAATACACCCACACACTATGGACTCTTGATTTTTGACAAAGATGCCAAAACCATACAATGGAAAAAAGATAGCATCTTCAACAAATGGTGCTGGTCTAACTAGATGTCTACATGTAGGAAAATGCAAATAGATCCATATTTATCACTCTGCACAAAACTAAAGTTCAGGTGGATCAAAGACTTCAGTATAAAACCAGACATACTAACCCTGTTAGAAGAAAAAGTGGGGAAGAGCCTTGAACTCATTGGAACAGGAGACAACTTCCTGAACAGAACTTCAACAGTACAGGCTCTAAGAGCAACAATAAATAAATGGGACCTCATGAAACTGAAAAACTTCTATAAGTCAAAGAAAGCTATTGTCAAAACAAAATGACTGCCTGCAGATTGGGAAAGGATCTTCACCAACCCTATATCTGACAGAGGGTTAATATCCAGTATTTATAAAGATTTCAAGAAGTTAAACACCAACAAATCAAGTAACCCAAGTTAAAAAATGGGGAACAGAGCTAAACAGAGAATTCTCAATAGAGGAATTTAGAATGGCAGAGAAACACTTAAAGAAATGTTCAACATTCTTAGTCATCAGGGAAATGCAAATCAAAACCACCCTGAGATTTCACTTTACACCCATCAAAATGACTAAGACAAATAACTCAAGTGACAACTCATGCTGGATAGGATTTGGAGAAAGGGGAACCCTCCTTCATTGCTGGTGGGAATGTAAACTTATACAACCACTTTACAAATCAACCTGGCACTTTCTCAGACAATTAGGAATAGTGCCTCCAAAAGATCCAGCTATACCACTCCTAAGCATATATCCAATAGGCGCTCAAGAATACACCAAGGACATCTGCTCAACTATGTTTGTAATAGCTTTATTTGTAATAGCCAGAAGGTGGAAACAGCACAGATGGCCCTCAGTTGAGGAATGGATACAGAAATTGTGGTATATCTGTATGATGGAATATTACTCAGCAATGAAAAACAAGGAAAACATGACATTTGCAGGTAAATGGTGGGAAATGGAAAAGATCATTCTGAGTGAGGTATCCCAGAAGCAGAAAGACTCACAGGGTATATACTCACTCATAACTGGATATAGGATATAAAATATAGGATAAAAATACTAAAATCTGTACAACTAAGGAAGTTAATCAGGAAGGAGTATGCTGGCTAAGATGCTCAAACCCCATGCAGAAAGGCAAAGAGAGTGGACATCAGATGAGGGAAATACAGGGACAGGACAGGAGCCTACCACAGAGGGCCTTTGAAAGGCTCTACCATGCAGGGTGTCGAGGCATATGCTGAGACTCATAGCCAAACATTGAGCAGAGTACAGGGAATCTTATGGAAGAACTGGGAGATAGTAAACCTGGGGAGGACAGGAGCTCCTCAAGGACAGTAACAATTCCAAAAATTCTGAGCACAGGGGTCTCTTTTGAAACTGATACTCCAGCGAAGAACCACTCATGGAGATGGCCTGAAACCCCTGCACAAAAGGTAGCCTATGGAAGTTCAGTATCCAAGTGGGCTTCATAGTAATGGGGACAGGGACTGTCTCTGACAGGACCTCATTGCCTTGCTCTTTGATTACCTCCCATTGAGAGGGGATCAGCCTTGCCAGGCCACAGAAGAAGACAATGCAGCCACTCTTAATGAGACCTGATAGACTAGGATCAGAATGAAGGGGAGGAGGACCTACTTTATCAGTGGACTGGAAAAGGGATAGGGGTGGGAAAGATGGAGGGTGGGATTGGGAGGGGAGGAAGGAGAGAGGTACAGGGGGATACGAAGTGAATAAACCATTATTAATAAAAAATTTAAAAAGAACACAATAAATTGTTGAAAGATTTTTTTAAAAACTATGCTGTTACGCATACTTTCAAACTTTGAAAATATTGCCTGATATCAGTTATTGCTCCTAAATAAAAATAAATAAATAAATAAATAAATAAATAAATAAATAAATAAATAGAAATGAGGAAGGGTACTTCATACTCATCAATGGAAAATTCCACCAAGATGGCATCTGTTTTCTGAGCAACAATGTCTTCAATACAAGGACACCCACATTTGTAAAAGAAATGTTAATAAAGCTTAAAGAATATGTCAATCACCATTCATTAATAGTGGGAGATGTCAACATGTCACTATCATCAAGGGACAGAGCAATGGAACAGAACTTAAACTGAGAGATAATGACACTAATGGATTTCATGAATCAAATGGACCTAACAGATATCTAGAGAATTTTTTAACCCAAACAGAAAAGAATATATCTTCTTTCAGTACCTCACAGACCCTTCTCCAATACTGACCATACAATAGGTCACAAACCAGGCCTCAAAAGATACAACAAGATTGAAATAATGTCTTGTATTCTATCAGACCATGAAGGACTAAAGATGGACCTCAACAATAACAGAAATAATAAAAAGACTACACACACGTGGGAACTGAACAACTCCCTACTCAATGAAATCTAGGTCAGGGGAGAAATAAAGAAGGAACTTCTTACATTTCAATGAAAATGAATGCACATCATACCCAAACTCATGGGATGCAATGAGAGCAGTCCTAAGAGGACTTTTAATAGCACTAAAGGCCTTCATAAGCTATTGGAGGCATCCCATACAAGCAACTTAATGGCACACCTGAAAGCCCTAAAAAAGAAGAAGAAGAAGCAAACACACCGAACAGGAGTAGACCACTATGAATAACCAAACTCAGGGCTGAAATCAATAAATTAGAAACAAAGAGAATAATTCAAAGAATCAGCAAAACCAAGAGAAAATCAAATACATAGACAAACTCTTAGCCAAACTAAGTAAATGGCAGAAAGACACTATCCAAATCAACAAAGTCTGAAAGGAAGAGAGAAAGATAACAGATACTGAGAAAATCCAAAGAACTATAAGCTCTTATGTCAAAAGCCTATATGCCACAAAATTTGAAAAATCTAAATGAAATATAAAATTCTTTTGTTAGATTCCACTTACCAAAGTTGAATCAAAATCAGGTAAAGATATTAAATAGTCTTATACTGCCTAAAAAAATAGAAGCAGCCATCAATATCCTTCCAACCAAAAAAAAAAAAAAAAAAAAAAAAAAAAAAAAAAAAAAAAAAAAGCCAAGTGCGAGATGATTTCGGAGCAGAATTCTACAAGAGCTTCAATGAAGAGTGAAAACTGATATTCTTCAAATTATTCCACAAAATAGAAATGGACACAACATGACCAAACTCCTTTTGTAAGACCACAGTCACCTTGATAAATCCTCAAAGACCCCCAAAAAGAAAGAGATCTTCAGACCAATCTCTTTTATGAACAATGATGCAAAAATACTCAATAAATTAACTGTAAACCAAATCCAAGAACATACCAAAAATATCATCCAACATGACCAAGTAGGCTTCATCCCAGGCATGCAGGGATGGTTCAATATATGGAATCTTAATCCATCATATAAACAAATTGGAAAAAAAAAGCACCAGATGATTTCCTTAGAAGCCAAAAAAGCATTTGACAATATCCAACAGTTATTCTTGTTTAAAGTCTTGGAGAGACTGGGGACAAAGGCACAGATCTAAAAATAGTAAAGACAATATACAGCAATCTTATAGCTAACATCAAACTAAATGGAAAGAAAGTTAAATTAATTCCACTGAACTCGGGGACAAGACAAGGCCACATACTCTCTCCAAATCTCTTCAATACAGTCCTCAAAGTCCTATCTAGGGCAATAAGACAAATAAAGGAGATCAAGGGGATACAAATTGATAAGGAAGAAGTCAAAGTATTGCTCTTCACAGATGATATGACACTATACAAAAGTGACCCCAAAAATTCTACTGTAGGGAACTCCTACAATTGAAGAACACGTCAGCAATGTGGTTGGATATAAAGTTAACTAAAAAAAAAATCAGTTGTACTCCTGTATGCAAAAGACAAATGGACTGAGAAAGATTTAGGAAAACAACACCCTTCACAATAGGCAGAAAAAAAAAAACTGACGTATTTTGGTGTTATCCTCAACAAGTAAAAAACCTATATGAAAAACCTATATGAAAAAACAACAACAACAACAACTTCAAGACTATGAAGAAAGAAATTGAAAAAGATACCAGAAGATAGAAATATCTCTCATGCTCATGGATCAGTAGGATCAACATAGTAAAAATTGCCATCTTAATAAAAAACAATCTACAGATTCAATGATATTCTCATCAAAATATCAACACAATTCCTCACAGACCTTGAAAGGACAATTCTCAGCTTTATATAAAAAAATAAAAAATCCAGAATAGCTAAAACAATCCTGTATATTAGCACATCTTCAGGAGGTATCCCCACCCC
Source organism: Meriones unguiculatus (assembly GCF_030254825.1). Classification (NCBI taxonomy): domain Eukaryota; kingdom Metazoa; phylum Chordata; class Mammalia; order Rodentia; family Muridae; genus Meriones; species Meriones unguiculatus. Next base: position 890,040 of record NW_026843651.1, read on the forward strand.
TGGTCTCAAGCTTTACTATAAATCAATAGTAATAAAAACTGCATGGTACTGGAATAAAAGTACCATGGATATATGGAATTAAAGTGAAGGCCCATAAAAACAAACCCACACACCTGTGGACATTTGATTTTTGTCAAAGAATCCAAAACCATGCAATGGAAAAAGGACAGCATATTGAACAAATGGTGCTGGTCTAACTGGAGGTCCACATGTGGAAAAATAAAAATAGATCCATATTTATCACCCTGCACTAAACTAAAGTTCAAGTTGAACAAAGACTTCCAACATAAAATCAGATACACTAAATCTGTTAGAAGAAAAAGTGGGAAAGAGCCTTGATCTCATTGACATAGAAGATAACTCCCTAAACAGAATACCAAGAGCACTGGCTCTAAAATCAACAATTAATAAATAGGATCTCATGATACGAAAACATTCTATCAAGCAAAGAACTTTGTCAATAGAACAAAATAACAGCCTACAGCCTGAGAAAGACCTTTACCAACCCTACAAACAGAGAGCTCTATAAAGAGCTCTATAAATAAAAAACAAAATTATAAAGAGCTCTATAAATTAAACTCCAACAAACCAAATAATGCACTCTCAAACTGGGGTACAGAACTAAACAGAATTCTCCACAGAGGAATATCAAATAGTGGAAAACACTTAAATAAATTCTCAATACCCATAGTCATCATGGAAATGCAAATCAAAACTACTCTGACATTCCATCTTAAACCCATAATGGCTAAGATCAAAACCTGAAGTGAAAGCACATGATAGTGAGAATGTGAACAGGAACACTCCTCCATTGCTGGTGGGAGTGCAAACATATACAACCACTTTAGGAATCAATCTGATACTTTCTCAGACAATTGGAAATAGTATTACTTCAAGACCCAGCTATACCATTCCTGGGCATATAACAAAAAGATGATCCACCATTTAACAAAGATATTTGCTCAACTTTGTTCATAACATCTATATCCATAATAGCCAGAATTGGGAGACAACCTATGTGTCTCTCAACTGAACAATGGTTACAGAAATTGTGGTATATTTACACAATGCCATGCTACTCAGGTATTTAAAAATTGGAAACCATGAAATTTTCAGGCAAGTGGATAGAACTACAAATGATCATCCTAAGTGAGGTAACCCTGAAGCAGAAAGACATGCATGGTATATACTCTTTTGTAAGTGGATAATAGCCAGAATACAGGATAAACATACTACAATCCACAGACCTAAAGAAGCTAAATAAAAAGGAGGACCCCATGAAGGATACTCAATTATCATTCCAAAGGGCAAATAGAATTGAAGTGACTAAAGAGAGGGAACAGAATGAGAGCTTAACATAAATGTCCCCTGAAAGACTCTACCCAGCAGGGGATCGAAGCAGATGCTTAGATTCACAGCCAAACTTTGGGTAGAGCACAGGGAATCATAGGAAAGAGTGGTGGGATAGAAAGACCCAGAGCTGGCAGGACCTCCATAAGAAGACCAACAAGGACAACAAATCTGGGCCCATGGGTACTTGGAGAGATTGATGCACCCACAAAAGACCATTCATGAAGAGGACCCAGACTGCTTCTCAAATGTAGCTGATAGGCAGCTCAGTCTCTATGTGGGATCCATAGTAAGGGGAGAGGGTGCTGGCTCTGACATGGACTTTGTTGTCTGCTATTTGATTACTTCCCCTTGGTGGAGGGGGCATTTATATGCCACAGAGGAAGAGGATGCAGGCAGTCCTAATGAGACTTGATAGGCTGGGTTCAGATGGTAGGAGAAGAGGGCTCCCTGTATCTGAGATATAGGAAATGGGATAAGGGCGAAAGAAGAATGGAAGTGACAAGGGAAATGATTACAATTGGGATTTTAAGTGCGTAAATTATTTTTAATTTAATTTATTTATTTATTACAATGTGTTCACTTTGTATCCTTGCATAGCCCCCTCCCTCATCTCCTCCCAGTCCCACCCACCCTCCTTCTTCTCTCCCTATGCACTTTCTCTACTCTCCTAATGGGGGAGGAACTCCTTCCCTTCTAGCTTATCAGGTCTAATAAAGGATGGCTGCATCATCTTCCTTTGTGGCCTTGCAAGGCTGCAACACCCAGGAGGAAGTAATCAAAGACTTGAGTTCATGTCAGAGAATTATTTATAAAAACAAATTTAAATTAAAAATAAATTAAATGTGAATAAAACAAACAAATAAAATAAAAAATAAACAAATACAACAGGTAAGAAGAGCATCACACACTTACAATTTAATGACTCAGAAAGATCAGATAGTGTTAGTGTCATGAATAAATGCCATCCTAAGAAATTAAATATACTCCTTGCCAAATTTCAAATGCAAGATGTTGATGAAGATCAACACAATAACCTATGCTTGCATATACAAAACAAAACAAAACAAAACAAAATAAATACTAAAAACTCTATATTCCATGTTCAGCAGCCAATGATGGTGATGTTGATGCCAGGCATGTTGGCCTAGATTTAAGCCCAACACTCAACTGGAGTTAGAGCTGTAAGTTCAAAACCAGCCTGGTCTACATACAAACTTTCAGGAAACATCCAGGAACTCTGGGATATTATGACAACACACAACATGCTAATAATCAAATTAGAAAAAGAAGGATGAGATCAAAGGTCCAGAAGACATTTTCAACAAAGTCGTACAAGAAAAAATTCTTAACCTAAAGAAGAAGATGTCTATCAAGGCACAAGAAGCATACAAAATACCAAAGACACTGGACCAGAAAAGAAAGTCCTCTTAACAAAGAATAATCAAAATGCTAAATATACAGAACAAAGAAAGAATATGAAAAGCTGCAAATGAAAACAAACAAACCAAACTAACCAACCAATCAGACAAACCAAAACAAACAAAAACCAACCAAAAAAGAAAAAAAAGGCAGATCTATTGGAATTAATCCTGTATTCTCAGTAAAAATGCAAGAAGTTGAAGGGCTTAGACAGAGTGTTTCTGATTTTAAAAATACTACAGAAGCCAACACAAATTACTAACTATGCCCAGAAACTTTCAATCACCAAATGGGGAAAATAAGATGTTTCATAAAAAGGTCAATTTTAAATAATATGTATCTATAAATACAGCCCCACTCAAGGTGCTAAAAGCACCACCACCACCAAAATAACAATCACTGTTTAATGATATCTCTTATTAACATTGACCCAAATTCACCAATAACAAGACACAGACTCACAAAATGGATGATAAAATAGAATCCACCCTTCTTCTAAATACAACAAACACAGCTTCACATCAAGATAGACATTATCTCAAGGTAAAGGTTTGGAAAAAGATATTCTAAATAAATGGACTAGAGTATCAAGCTTGTATAGCAATTTTAATAAATAATGAAACAGCTTTCAAAAAACTAATCGAAAGATGGCAAAGGACATGATGTATTAAAAACATCCAGCAATATAACATTTCAATACTTAACATCTATGTCCCCAACCTAAGAGTACCCAAGTTATAAAAGAAACCCTTCTGCAGCTTGCATCACATCCTGGCCCTCATAAACTGATAGGGAAAGACTTCAATATATCACTCTCACCAATGGACAGGTCCTCCTGACCAAACTGAACAGAGAAATGCTCCAGCTAACATAAAAAATCTAAATATACCCAAAGAATATTTACAGAACATCCACCCAAGCACAAAAAATTGTTCCCTCTTCTCAGCAAATCATATATTGCTCTCCAAAATTGATGATATACTTGAACAGTGGAAGTCTCAAAAGTTATAAGAAATTTACAATAACCTCCTGCATCAGACCACTAAGGTTTAAAGCAGCACATCACCAATAACAAAATCAATAGAAAGCTTACAAACTCATAGAAATTGAACAACTCTCTACTGAATAAAAAATGGATCAAAATGGAAATAAAGAAAGAAATTAAAGACTTTCTAGAAGTCAATGAAATGAATACACAACATATCAAAAGTCATAGTACACAATGGAAGTGTTGACCAAAAGACAGTTCATAGCATTAAGTACATTCAGAAAAAAATAATCAAAAAGATCTCATAGTAGCAATTTAACAGCACACCTAAGTACTCTAGAAAAAAAAAAGAAGTAAACATAACCAAAAGGAGTAGACAGTGAGAAACTACTGAACTGTGTCTTCACTGGTAAAACCAAATGTTTCCACAAGAAAAGAAAGGTGGATCCTATCAAAATTGATCATGATTAGATTTGAATAGTAGAGATCTCCTGAAAAAGTAGAGGTAACTGTTCATCAGATAGCTTGGTCATTGAGTCCAAACTAACTTAATAAAGACTAAAGTTTTCTTCTTAAATAAAAAAGATACTTTTGTTGTTTCATATTAAAAACAGTTAAGAGGTTTAAAATGTTTGAAGTAAATTTAAAGATATAAACTTGTTTGAGTTAGAATAATTTGGAGTGAATATAACATATTTGAGCAGCATAGTGATAGACCATGCATTTAATGCCAGCAAAGACAAACAGTTCTCTATTAATTAGTTGTTTTCTAAATTCAGGAGTTACAATGACAGGGTGTTGGTGGTTCATAACCTTAATCCCAGCATTTGGGAGGCACATGCCTTTTACATACCACCTGGGAGGCAGAGGCAGGCACATAGGATTTACAGTGATTTTATTTAAAAGCTGCTTGTAAAAGGCAGGCTGAAAAAGTGAATGCCCTTTATTATCTAGAAATAAATACACTTTAAGGAATATTTATAAAATGATTTTTTAACTTAAATGGAGATATTAGACTTTTCTATTTCCAAAAAAACATTTTGCCCTTTAAAAGATATGACATGGCTAAAAAGGTACAACCCTCACCCCCGAATTAGGGATGGGGTAGGGTTTTGATTTTATCTTTTCAGGAGAATAAAATCATCCACCTAAGAATATGGAGACCACTGGACACATGAAACTTCTGAATAAAATGACAGATCACCAAAAGTAAATTTCAAAATAGAAGGTGTAAACTGGCCAACTGGTATCACTCACCTTCATGTTGTCTCTTCTGCTTTCTACAGACATAAGTGCAAATTGTCTTTATGTGGTTGCTAAAGGACAATCCAAAATCTCTATCTCATATAAGAAAAGCCACCTGGTAAGAAACAGAGGAAAACAGAAAAATAAGGGATGATTCTATTGTCATGAATATCATAATCTTCTGGCATGATGTGACTTCTATACTTACCACAAACTTCAATAATCAAGAATGTGTACAATGTTTGTGAAAGAATGAGTGGATGAGAGAATAAGCCAAAAACATAAGCCTAAAATATAGTCAAGTTTACATGAAAAGACATAAGGAAACTCTAGCATGAAAAATGTGTACTGGACCAGAGATACCTTTGATTTTCTAATTAATACAAATTAAATAAACAAAGATTTCACAACTGCTACAAGACAAACACAAAGTGACACCTAAACTGTTATATTTCTGACCCTCCAGCTACTACTAACCTTTCCAGAGAGTCCTTTTGCTCTGGAAGTCTCTTAGAAAATGGAGGTGATCATAAGCTGGGCTATGGCTTGTAGTCCCTCATGTCCCCTTGTGGGTTCAGGCACAGCCCAGCCCTTGCCAACACTCACACACAAAAAAATGTTGGAGAATAATTTAGTTTCTGTTTCCTGCTGCATGAATTATGTCACAAGATGTGGAATCTGCCCTATCCACTTATTTAAAACCAGGCACCCCTGACAAAATTCTGCATCTCAGAAATTCCTTTTGTACCCTGGAATTGAATTTCCCTAAACCACGCCATTTTGACTGGTGAAAGTTGAAAGGATAAAAAAACCCATAATCAAGTATTGCTGAAAGATGACCACCACCACCTCTTTTCTTCCAGTTTCAAAACAATTTGTAAAATTTTTTACACAAAGCTCTATGTGGAATACAACATTCATCATTTCTATAAATGAGAACTTCAGTTTTCCAATCTGTCCACTGCAAAACCAATGCCTGTGTGTGCACACTAGATAGTGATATTATAAGCACCACAACTTTCTACTACCCAGGCTGCAAAATCCTTACTTCTCTGGACATTCAACACTCAGGAAAGGAAGGGTCGAAGGCCAAGGGTCTCTGCCAAGATCATCACATGAAGAGCAACAGAACCACAGCCTGAACCACAGTCTGAACCACAGTCCATCTCAGTCAAAGCAGATCAGGCTGTGATACCTCAGCAGCCTGCTCTTCATGGCCTGGGAACAATGGCCCCACACTCAGCATGACATGGCCTCTGGTCTCAGTCACAGCTCTTTAGAGCTACATCAGAGGAAAATCCCAGAACAAAACCATAAACTACCTCTCACTGTTGCTCCTGACTGCTACGCCTGCCAGAGTCCCTCATTAGCTTGAACAATAGAGCTGAGTCTCAGGATAGTAGTAGCTCCTCTACCAGTGGATCAATGATCAAATAATGCAGATAGCAGAGGCATTCTAGCTTTGCCCCAACCCCTATGGGCACACAGAACCTTAGTGTTGTTATAAAAGAATGAAAATCCCAATTATTCATTTTTAAAACCTGATAGCGCAGAGAGGCAGAGAAAGCATCCATCTGACCTTCCTACTTACCTCACCTCCAGGAGTAAAAAGCCCCAAAAGCTCATCAGTTCAGATTACAGCTTAGGGGGGATAAGCCAAAGGAACCCAATGCCAAAGGCTTTCTAGCTCAAAGCTCAAAAAGCCCAAAAGCTACCAAGCTAAAACTCCTTCCACTTTTACACTCTGTCTTAAATAAATTTCAGCTGAAAGTTCGACTTACTCTTTAACTCTTTAATCCTTGTCAGCTGGTTTATTGCTTTGCCTCTTGACCTCGGGTTAACATTATTTCATCCTGTGCACCGAGAGCTTTTGAATTAAAGGTATGTTCCGGGGATGACAGAATCATACCATAATCACCTGTTTAGAATAAACAGACAGTCCTTGGAATTAAGGTGTGTGTTAGGGTTCAACCATACCAAACAAAGCACAGGTTTTTACAGTTCACAATCTAAGGGATCACACTGGTATCAAATATCTTGCAACACCCTCATCTTGAAAATGATTTAAAATTCAATCTTCCACTCTCCCAGGGCATCTGTTCATTTTCCAAGATACAGGTAATTTATGTTACAAACTCAGTGTCCAGTACATTCATCTCTACCTCATAGTTGGAAAGTCCTTCATCCAAACTTCAGTCAAAGCCAAACAGTAACTGAAGAGCTTAAGATAGCCTGAATATAACTCCATTTTGAAATAAAGATCTTGACTAGGAACTGAATTCAGGCACCAGGAAATATCACAGAATGTACACCTGGTAGAAAACAAAGTTAACTGTCCTAGCAACAGCCTCCAGGAAATATAACAGAATAAATGCTTCATAGAAAATAGAGACAAACTCCCTGGCAATAATCAATAGGAATCTGTTGAGAATCGGGTGGGAAAATTCTCCCCAATGTTTCAGATATGGTTTAGAAAAATAGCCATTGTGATTATATGCCTTAGCCATTGTGATTGTGTGCCTCAGAAAAGGTCACCCTTCCCTGCTAAACTTCACCCAATTCTGTAACACCAAGGCTTGTGCCCCCCTGCTTGCTGCCATGGAAAATCCCTGCTCATAGACTTTCCCTTTAAAAATTCTGTTCACTCAGAACTCGGGGTCCCACTTCTCTATTGCTGTGCCAGTGAGACTTGGGTCCCCAGTTCGATCGCTCTAATAATAAAGCTCTCTTGCAGTTGCATCGAGTCATCTCCTGGTGGTCTCTGAGGGTCCCGTGAACCTGGCATAACATTTGGGGGCTCGTCCATCCAGGATGCCTCAAGACCTCTAGGACTCCTGGCCTGGAGAGCTTAATCCCATGGGTAAATGTCTTCTATGTTGTCCATCTGCTTTAAATGTTTGTTTGCCTTTATTCTTTGTTTCTTTTCCTGAAAAGCCTCAAGGTGCTTACAAGAGAAGCCAGTTTAGGTATGACAGATGTGTTGGGGCCTAGGCTGTGAGGGCTTCAAAAGACGTTTTGTTGCCGCCCTGGAATTTCTGCCTCCTCGGGACCCCTGGAATAGGGGGAATAGAGTGAGAATCTGTTTCTGCCTCCGGAGTGAGGATCAGTTTCCTGGAACTTCTGTGGCAGAGAAGTCCAGGTTTTGTCTGTTTTTGCCTTCTCGGAACCCCTGGGATAGGGGTACTGGAGTGTGGATCTGTCTTTACCTCCTCGGAACTCCTGGGATAGGGGAACTGGAGTGAGGATCGGTTTTCTGGAACTTCTGTGGCAAAGAAGTCCAGGTTTTCAGTGTTACTTGGTTTCTGTGTGTGATTGTTTTTTTTCCCCCTTGATGTTGTGCCCAGAGTTACTGTTTAATTTTTGTGATTAATTGTTTGTGGTTCTGTATCTACTTGAGAGTGCTTGATTTTACTTTTGTTTAAAACTGCAGCTGTTTTCGTTTCTATGATTTCAGTTTTGTCCCGTGATGTTAGCCCGGGTATAGGCTGTAAGTTGTTGCCTTTGGTTTCGTTTTTGTCTGAGACAGCCAGTTCTTTTTTGTGTATGAATGATTTACTATTTGTTGAAATTGTTTTCCTTAATTCTTTTGCATTCTCCTGAATTCTCTTGACGAATAGACTGACTGACGATATGGGACGGAATACCTCCAAACTTCTTGACTTGGTTCTGACTCATTTTGGAGAAGTTAAAACTAGAGCTCATGGTCTTTCAATTGATGTGAGAAAAGAAAAAAAAATGACTTTTTTTGCAGCTCAGAATGGCTCACCTAAAATGTGAGCTAGTTGGAACTTTCCACCTTCCCACTGGCCTTGCGATGGAAAATAGAATCTTTCAGAAAGCATGCGGCCACCCAGACCAAGTGCACCATATTGTAGTTTGGAAGAATCTGGTTATTCATCTACCTCTATAGATTAAGCCTTTTCTGACCCCCACTAACAGTCATCCTTCCAAAAGGTCTCTGAAACCAGAGGCCACTGCCCTGGCTCCGTAGACCACCCCTTAATCTGTTTTACAGAATGGGACTCCCATGGAAATAATATTTCCACCTCCTCCTCCTCCCACTCCTTAACCAACTCCTGTTCCTTTGTCCAGGTTGGAACCATTGTCTGGCCCAGCGCCAAAAAACCAAAGCCTCCATGCAGCTGACTCCCTCTGGGGAACCAGAGGCACATTCTACAGTCCTTCCCTTATGGGACACGGGGCCCTCCAGATGCTAATAGCAATCAGTCTCACCATTACTGGCCTTTTTCCACATCACAGGTTTAACCGTAGAACTCAGAATGCCAAGTTCTCTGCTTTTTACTTACCAGCCCACCTGGGAGGATTGCCAGCAGCTTTTACAGGTCTTGCTTACCAAGAGGAGTGGGGATGTATTATTTCAGAGGTGCACAAAAATGTCCCAGACACTACAGGAGTTCCAACTACAAATCCCATATTGATGATTACTTTCCCTATAAGAGGCCCAATTGGGACTACAACACGACTACAGGTAGGAAACGTCTCCTAGTCTACTATCAGGCTCTGTTGGCAGGTCTCAAGGCAATCACAAGACAGCCCACTAATTTGGCCAAGATGTACAGAAACAGGAAAGAATAGGACAGCATTTGTGTCCAAGGTAAGTCAGAATGTAGCTAAGTTTATTGGGGTAGATTGGAGATTGCATTGCGCATATAGGTCCCAAAGTTCAGGACAGGTAGAAAGGATGAACAGAACATTAAAAGAGACCTTAACAAAATTGACCTTGGAGACTGGCACTGACTGGGTGATACTCCTCTCCATTTCCCTTTATAGGGTTAGGAATTCCCCTTACCATCTAGGATTAACTCCCTTTGAGATTATATATGGCATGCCAGCCCCTGTAGTACCCAACAAGATTGATGCTACTGCTGAAATGGATTAAAACAGGTTTTGAGAAATAGTTTAAGGCTTCTGTGCAAGCAGGCAGCTCTTAAAGGGGCAACAGCAGCTTCTCAGATTAAAAAAAAAAAGGCTGCAAGCCTCTATAGTCATAAAAAATGGATTTAATAGATAACAAGATGTTCCTCCCTTGAAATTACAGCTAAAGGGAATAAAAATACGTTTTGTAATTTTGTTTGTTTGTTTTGAATATATAAGTTAACTATGTTCTTCTATATATCTTGATATATGTTATTATTAAATATATTAATAATCAATACCGCACATAATTTCTGTCCTGTTTTAAAAACCAGGATTATAAAAATAATAAGGTTTAAAACTATGTTTATATAAAATAGTAAAAGTGCACCTTCATGTGTTTATATATAGGAACTTCTTTTGCTGGCAACCAACATCAAAATAATACATTTAATATTGATTTTAAAAGTACTGAATTGTTTGCATTGATAAAATTTGGTTTTGCCTTTTAAAATTATGGTTATACTTTATGACTTCATTCCTAAAAAGGGTACCTTATTTTGGTATTTCAAAAACAGGTTTAAAAAAAAAACTATGTTTAAGGCAATAAAGCATTTTAAAGTTTATCAGGTGTTTTAGACAATGACCTTAGGCATTTTAACAGAGAACTTGGAACAGTTTCTCAATCCTTTGGGAGAGAACAAAAGACTTTGATATTTGTTTTGTTAATTTTACGAAATAAAACCAAGTTATACTATTTGAGCCAATTATGAAAATTGCAGTTTTGATAAAATAATAAAAATTATTCTGATAAAAAACTTTTATATGGTTTAAAAATTTTAAAAAATGTCTGGTGAAATCAAAAAAATGGAGATGGGAAAAGCCTAACCTGAAGATATACAGACTGTTATAAAAGATAAAAATTGTATTTGCTTTGATTTTTACACCTGCAAGCATGATTTGAGAAAGAACTATAAGATATATTGCTCTTCATTTGAAAGGCTAATGTTTTTTTTCAATGCAAAATGTTTTCTTATGATTTTTAGCCTAGGTTTATATAGGGTTATATTCAACTCATTTTTAATTGTTATAAAAATATATGCCTGGTTGCCAGTTCCTATATAAATTATTTAATGCTGTCTCTAAATGAAATTTTTGTCCTTTATGCTTTTTTTTGTTGTTCAGTTTTAATGCAATATGATAGGATGACAAGATTTTCTGGCCCTTCTATGTATTGTATTTGATTGAAAGTTTTGCTTTGATTTTAGTTCAGAAAGATATTTAAAGTTATGCTAATAAACATAAATAACTATATAACTATATATTTATATAAATATAAATAAATAACTGCTAATAAATGCAGTTAGTTATAAGAATGGATTTTATCTGGTATTTTGTTTATGTTTTTAAAGTTAACCCTAAGATAAATAATTATAAAGTTGGCCTATATAGATCTACTAAAAATTAATATGGGTTTAAAAATATTTATTTAAAAATATGCCAGAATTAAAAATTATGACATTCTATTGCATAGAATGCAATTTAAAATAAATAATTAAAAAAGAGATAAAAATAATTCAGATATGCCAGCCCTCAAGCTTGTCAGAGATCTGATAAATATGGCATTTTAACATGTGTAAGTTTATTATGACAGAGAGAGAGCCAAATTCCTGACAGTAGCTCCCCCAAGAAGATTTGGGCACAATGTGACTCTGGATTATGGTATGCTAACCACTGGGCAAGACTGCCCCAACAGGCCCACTGCCTGGGCCCAGCCTAAACTGGACACCTGGAGAGTCAATGTTTCACGTTGCTAAGGGCGAGGTGAGGCCATTCTCTTGTTTCTTTCTCCACAGAAACAGTCTCTCATCTTCTGTGCCTGATTTCTGGACTGCCCTGCTCATGATGCCATGAGACCACAGGAGCCAAGGACAGCTGCCTAGAGTGATGGACTGACTAGTTGTCACTGTCATTTTGATTGGTACATGGATTGGTACATACTTATCCTTCTAAGGTCTCTGATTACATTGATGGCTAAGCTAAGATAATGGTAGCCTTGCAGCTAAAGAGCAGATAGTTAGAACCATTGTTAGTGTATTGGTTAATTTGTTAGTTAGTTAAAATTACCAGGTACAAGGTTTTCTATTTAAAGAAAGCAAGCAGGTTTGCCTAGCCTACAGGCTTCATGTTAATTATCTATGTCTTATAATGGATGGCTAGATAGAAAGATAATGGAGTTTATGTAGGGTCTGAGGATATAAGAGTTTACGTTTTGAGAATCTAGAAAATGTTGTTTCGTTTGGGAAAATGTTTCAGGGTTTATAAATACAAGAAAGATTGGAGGATTTAAATAGATGTTTTAAAATATATGAACATAAATTGTAATGATACAGAAAAATAATTTGAGACATATTAAAACTGGAAGATATTTTAGACTTCTCTCCTCTCTCTCTCTTCTATTGTTGTGCTTATGTTGTTATAAAATTTTAGGAGTCCAGAGTTATGACATTGGCTAATAGAGTTCTGATAAGCTGATTGCTTTATATCCAGTCACAAGTTGAATATTTTAATTGCCTTTTGATGGTTTTCTAGAGATAAATATAAAAATGCATTTCATCATGCTAAACACATATATACAATGTGTATATGTGACCCAAAAGCCAGAACTTTTACTATGATATCTTTAATATTTGCCATTTTTGTGGTAGACTTTGATACAGAAATTAAAAATATTTTAAATCTATTTTTTTCTAGTTGCTTTGTTAAGGGAAGTCCAAGCATCCACAGTTCAGCACTAAAGCCACTAATATATTTCTGCCTAACTTTCCAGTGTAACATGGAGATAGGAACTAAAAATAAATGCTAAGAAGATCTGATAAAAAGTGGCCCAGCTCTATTGGTGGCTGATTACCAACAGCTGTAACCACAGTTAAAATGTTAGTTTCAGATAATGGATACATTTAAATCGATGCTCATTCCATTGAATGCAGTTTTACCTGTTATTCACAAAATGTTTTAGAAAATCAAAAATCATGAGACCTGAATTTGACATAGCTCAAACAGACCCCAGAAGAGTTTTTCCCTGGTATTGGGATTTCTCATTTTTCCCATTTATTAGACAAATTTTATTTCTGTTTCTAGTTTAAACTTGTCTCAGGAGATTTTCATCTGGTTGAAACTGCAAGCTGAGATCTGAACTTCCTGGAAGCTGACATGATTGCTCACTGCCTCCTCGGATGGACCACCTAACCAGACATTTCTGAGGACTACCCCATTGCCCAGCCTTTGACTGGCATTTCAGCCTTCCTACCCCCTGATGTCAACGGTCCTACTGTCAGAACTGAAGTAGTTTTAGAAGACCAGACCACAGTCCAAAATCCCACCTACAGGCTGAAATGCTAAGTCAAAGGTAGCTCCCTGATATTAGCTATTATCTTGAGATTACTTAGCTGGAGCAGAAACTAGTATTGTAATACAACACTGGATGTACAAAGCCAGAGCTATAGCAGCTCAAGGGTAGAATCTTTTGCTTTTGGCCATTTTTGGATCAGGCTTACTTAACAAGTTGTTAGAATATTAGAAAAGACTAGGAACTATACAGCTAATGGCAATAAAAACCCAGCTTAGAGATGACCTTGAAGACCTTGAACTGTAAGAGCCCAAGATTGGCCTCTTCAGTTACATGGAAAGGGGGAAATGAAGAGCTTAAGATAGCCTGAATATAACTCCATTTTGAAATAAAGATCTTGACTAGGAACTGAATTCAGGCACCAGGAAATATCACAGAATGTACACCTGGCAGAAAACAAAGTTAACTGTCCTAGCAACAGACTCCAGGAAATATAACAGAATAAATGCTTAATAGAAAATAGAGTCAAACTCTCTGGCAATAATCAATGGGAATTGGTTGAGAATCGGGTGGGAAAATTCTCCCCAATGTTTCAGATATGGTTTAGAAAAATAGCCATTGTGATTATATGCCTTAGCCATTATGATTATGTGCCTCAGAAAAGGTCACCCTTCCCTTCTAAACCTCACCCAATTCTGTAACGCCAAGGCTTGTGCCCCCCCTGCTTGCTGCCATGGAAATCCCCTGCTCACACACTTTTGCTTTAAAAATTCTGTTCACTCAGAACTCGAGGTACCACTCCTCTACTGCTGTGCCAGTGAGACTTGGGTCCCCAGTTTGATCGCTCTAATAATAAAGCTCTCTTGCAATTGCATCGAGTCATCTCCTGGTGATCTCTGAGGGTCCCGTGAACCTGGCATAACAATAAGAAGCCAATATAAATGAAATCACCACACAAGAAGAAAGTCCCAACATGAAATCTCGTCACTAAATTAAGCATCCAGTACTGGTAATGGTTTATATTTAACTGAGGTATTGGCCAAAGTAGTGTGATCATATTGCCAAAACAATACAGGCTTTTGCCAAGACTATAGGATGCTCTCCATAAATTGACTGCAATGCTGTATTGCCGGAGACAACACTTACACTTACATTGAACATAGATAAATAGAGCTTGTGCCTACATAGAACCTTCACACTTACATTCTAGCAACTTTGATATGGGAATTGCTCAGCAAATACAAGAGATGAAATATAAACACTAACCCACCTACCAAATTTTTGAACTATAACAATGCTCTACCTGTAAGATATATTAGTGCAAGAGTTGTAGGAGTAAATAACCAATCTATAGTTTGACTTAAAGCCCTCTTCACATGATGGAATCCACACCTAACACTGGTTTATTGATCAAGAAAAGGAAATTACACAGCCCATGGTTCTGGGGGAAAACAAATACTACATTCTACTAAAAGTAATAAAATGACCATTGACACCATTCTGCAATACTCATAGACCAGTATCTTGTTCAGCCATCATAAAAAAAGTGTCATCCTGCATCTGATGGAGACAAATTCAAAGACCCATAAAGAAAATAGACAGTCAGTGAGAGACATCAAAATATGCCCTTTAGGCTCTTCAGTAATTCAGTCAGAAGAGTGTAAGAGCCAGAAAGAATAGAGGATATCACAGAACAAAGCACTATAAATTAAGAGGACTGAAGAATAGATGAACTGTGAGAGACTGAGGCAGCATGCACAAGGCCTTTAGTGTTCTGTCCCTAGCCCTATCTCTAATTGATAAGTGCTTGCAAATGAAAATGTAGTTTTCTCCAAGGGACACTCATTTTATCCAAGGGACTACTCTTAATTATATTTTTAAGAGTACATTCCAAAAGGTAGATGGCCAAATATTTCCCTTACTGGCAAGTTTGGATTCTCATGTCCTAGAATTCTGACATTAATTTAAAATTTTTTATCATAGTTCTCATTTTAATTTGCTGAAGATTTTTTTCTATTTTTAAAGCTATATGTCCTCTGTGTGTATACCATTGTTTCAAGTTTAATATTTTATGAGATTCCTGCATGTATGAACATGTCTGCATCCTTCCCCAACTTGGGCTCTTTTTATTTTTCTTTTCCTACTCAGATGTGTTTGCTTTTGTCTTTTTGCTATTTTATTTTCTTATTATACATTATAGCCCTCCCTTTTTTAATATGAGGGTGAATTTAGACAGGATAGAAGGGGAGATAGAAAAGAGTTTCCAGGATTAAAGGAAGGGAAAACTTTAATCCGGATGAATATGTAAGTAAAGTGACTATTTTTAAAAGAAAAAAAAAGGAGAAGGAGGAGGATGAAGAGAAAGAAAAAAGAAGGAGGAGGTGGAGAAAGAAAAGAGAAACAGAAGGAGAAAAGGATGAGAAGATGATGATGATGAAGAAGAAGAAAAAGAAGAACAACAGCAATTGTGTCAAAAAAATGTTAAATAGCCATGCACAAAATATCCAGAAAATCTGAAAAGTGCAAAAAAAGTAATTTATGAACAATAGAAAGTAGAAAAGGAAGAAAAAACTCACATCAAAATCCTAGAAAATATTTTCAGCAAAATAATAGAATAATGTATCCTTAACCTAATAAAGAAGGGGTAGCCTATAAAAGTACAAAAAGTATATAGAACAACAATCAAAGTATACCAGAAAAGAAATTGTGCTCAGCACATAAAATCAAAGCATTAAATGTAAAGAAAAGTATATTAAACAAAGAAGGGATATTAAAAGTTTCAAGTTGATGATACTAAGTTGCATATAAATTCAGGCTCTTTATAATAACTCCTGATCTCTCAAGAGAGAAAGAGTGAATAATCCCAAGCATCAAATCAAAAACCCCACACCATAACTACAAAATAAAGGGAAATAATAAAAATTGCTCATTGAAATCTCTCAACTTGGATGTTCAATTTTCCAATAGAAAGACAGGAACTAACAGAATGGACTAGACAACAATGTCTATTCTTCTGCTGCATCTACTGAACACTCTTTATCATCCAGATTGGACAGCAACTCTGTGTAAAAGGATGGAAGGAGACAGTAGAAGAAAGTGGACCCAAAAAGAAGTTTAGGTGAACTTTATTTTATACAGTCCACTCAAACATATACCTAAAATTCTTGAGTCAATTTAAAAGAGAGTATGTACTGTACACACTGAATGAGGAGTTCCACCATTATCCATATGAAACAGATGACTTGGGCTGGTCCAGCACACATCTACACTTATGTTTACTGAAGCAAAGCTTACTGTGTGCTAAGAGAGAATGGACTTGATTGTCCTGAATCACATGAGTGCAAAATATAATTTTATTCATTTTTTTATTCATGGAAAACATGTACTTTTGTTTTTTTGAGATTTTTAATATAATCACATTATTTCTCGTTTCTCTGTCCTCCCTACAAAATCTCTCATATATCCCTCTTTTGGCTCTTTCAATTTCAAGTCTTGGGTTGCCAATAACAGCTATTACATGTATCATGCATATGTGTGTGTGTGTGTGTGTTTGTATGTGTGTATGCAAGATTGAGAGAGAAAATTTAACATTTCAAGAAAGGCAATCATTTTACTTTGAAATTGTGGATTAACTCAAAATGTATCATCAAAAGTTATGACCTGAGCTAGACACAGAAATCAAACATTGTTTGACATCAGTCCTAATTGGGCCAAAAGCAGTCAGCACCCTGAAATAAGAATTGAATAGTCAGTATTAGAGCCTGAACATCAGGGTGTAGTGGCATGACTTGTCAAAGAACACATTTCAGTGACAAGAGGAATAATATAAAAAAAATACTTTGGGGTGTGTGCATAAGAGCTATTAATAATAGCTTACATTGTTTACTTGAGAAATATTCTGTGTATATATTTTAAATCTCAATAACCAAAATGTTATAATTACTGTGTAAGAGATATTAATTTATTTATATATTATTTATTCTTCCATCAATTTTCCTTCCATTTTCACTCTCCTGAGTTTTGAGTAATCATTCTTTGCTCTTTTGAAAATTCAAGCCACTTTTTCATAAACTATTTTTACACACTTAACATGTCAAAATTTGATTTGTAAAATATTTTACAATATTATATTACTAGGAATATATAACAAACCACTGAATTTTATCAAGGGTATTTATTATATACAGTATTACAGGAAAAAGGAAAATGTGAAGAGATGAAGTGCTATTCTTTGTAGTTGTTTTTAAGGGACAGTTGCCTGAGTCCAGCCATTTCAGGAAAAAAAAACTCATTTTTTTTTCTTTTTATTGATTATTACAATTTATTCACTTTGTTTTCTGGCTGTAAGCCCTTCCTTTATCTTCCACCAGTTACAACCTACCTCCCTCTTCTACCCCTGTGCCTCTCTCCTAGTCCACTGATAGGGGAAGTTCTACTTCCCTACTATCTTATCCTAGTCTATCTTATCAAGTTTTACCAAGAATGACTGCACCCTCTTCCTCTGCGGCCTGGCAAGGCTGCATCTTCCAGGAGTAGATGATCAAGGAGCCTTCCACTGAATTCATGTCAGAGACAGCCCCTGTTACCCTTAATATGGAACTCACAAGGAAACTGAGATACTTATGAGCTACATCTGAGAAGGGGTTCTAGGTGTTCTTCATGAATGGTCCTTGGTTGGAACAGGACTCCCTGGGCATATATTTTTTGGCTCAATTGGCCTCCTTGTGGAGGGCCTCTCACATCCAGGTCTTTTTAGCTTCTGAATCTTCCATATTAATCCATGCTTTCTGCACAAAATTTAGCTATGAGTCTAACCATCTGCTTCAATACCCTGCTATGTTGGTTCTTTCAGAGGCCTTCTGTGGTAGTTTCCTGCCCTGCTCCCTATCTTCCCCCATTACCAATGTCTATCCTATTTGCCCTTCTGAATGAGGATTAAGCATCTTCCTTAAGTTTTTTTCCTGTTGTTTAGATCCTTTAGGAGTATAGATTTTAGTATTTTTAAACCTTAAATTATATGGCTAATATCCACATATAAGTGAGTATATACCATGAGTGTCTTTCTATTTCTGGATACCTCACTCAGAGTGATCTTTTCTAGTTGCATCCATTTTCCTTGCTTTTAATTGCTGAATAGTATTGCATTGTATGAATGTGCCACAATTTCTGTGTCCATTTCTTGGTTTGGGGACATCTAAGTTGTTTGCAGATTCTGGGTGTTGTCAATAAAGCTGTTATGAGTAGAGTTGAGAAAATGTCTTTGTTGTATGTTTGATACTCTTCTGAATATATGCCCAGGGTTGGTTTAACTGAATATTCTAGTAGCACCATTCACAACTTTCTGAGAAAGCACCAGATTGATTTCTAAAGTGGTTGTACAAGTTTACTTTCCCACCAGCAATGGAGAAGGGTTCCCCTTTCTCCACATCCAGTCCAGCTTGTGTTGCAGATGATATGATAGTACACATGAATGACCTTAAAAATTCAACCAGATAACTCCTACAACTAATAAACACCTTCAACAAATTGGCTGGACTCAAAATTAAATTTAAAAAATCTGAAGCCCTCCTGTATACAGAAGACAAATGGGCTCAGAAAAAAAATAGGGAAACAAATCCCCTTTACAAAAGCCACAAATAACATAAAGAACCTTGGTGTGACTCTAATCAAGCAAGTGAATGACTTGTATGAAAAAAAAAAAGAACTTCAGGAAGATATCAGAAGATCTCCCATACTCCAGAATTGGAGGATTAACATAGTAAAAATGGCAACTCTACCAAAAGAAATCTAAAGACTCAATGCAATTCCAATCAAAATAGCAGCACAACTCATTACAGACCTTGAAAGAACAATTTTCAGTTTCATATGGAAAAACAAAAAAAAACAGCATTGATTTAAAAAAAAATGCCTGCACAATAAATATTTTCTGGAGGTATCTTCATCCGAGATCTCAAGTAGTACTATAGAGCAACAGTAATAAAAATGGCATGGTACTGGCACCTGTACTTTAAATCTTGAAGGGGTGTGCATCTACTCATTAATCATTTTTATTAAATCACATCAAGAAGCTGAGGAGAAAAACAAATATAGGGGAATCAACTGTTGTCTCAGTTTTAGACCCAGTTTGCGGGTGCCCAGACAGCCAATGCTACCTTGGCTATTGTTTAAGCTCATCAACCTTAAAACATCCCTGGCTTTACTATTAATAGTGTACTTTTATTAACTTTAAATTGTTCTCTAAGATTTTTACACCAGAGCCATCAGCAAAAACATCTTCCTGACCTTGTTAAACAATCTATTTTACCAAATTCTTTCTAAGTATAATGCTCATTGCTAACAATCTACATCTATGGCTCCTTTCAAGGGCAGTGGTTCATTCATTAATCTGCTCCAGTAAACATGTGAAAAGAGATCAAGCATTGTTAATTTTAAATGCCAGTGATATTGCCCAGTGACAAGCTAAAAGACTTCTTAGAGTTTTCATACAACTCATGTTATGAGTTATATGGGCATCATAAGGGCAACAAGCAGAGCTATGCTACATAAGAGCCCAAAGTATTCAGGACAAGCAGTTCTTGGGATTATTCTTCTCCAAGAGAAACTCATTGTGACTATGCTAACAGGGGAACCACATTCAATGAGTTCTACTGCTGTTTTGCTGTTGCTCCTGCATGACTCTTGACAGGACCAGGTAGCCAAAATAGTTTGCCTATGTATGGGTGTTTTTATATTGGTGAGGGCCTGAGAAGGAGAATTCAGGATATTGCATGGGTTATACCAGCCTGGAGGATCAGATAACATGGAAGACCAGAAGGATTGCTGGGAGAAAATGGCAGGTAGCTTTGATTTGATATGTTGAGTAGGAACCTCTGCCATTAGTTCCAGGTTTGAATCCTACTTCTATGGTAACATAAACTTGAGAAAGAGCATCATGTTCTCCATTGGGTTATGATTATCAAGTGAGCCCACAAGGAAGAAAGGTGGCAAAGACAAAGATTCTGTTTTTCTTTTCCCCAACCCCCATCCCTAGTCCATTCAAAAGGGGAGTTGCCCTCTGCAATCCAACCATACCTTAGTGGAACACTTCTCAGCTATTAAAAACAGGGAAATTTCCACTCTTATTTCTTTTCCATAGGCCACTGTACTCACCTCAGAAGATTTCATACAATGAAGCTTGCCTGCAAACTTACTGTGACATAAACACTAGGTATAACTCATTTTAAAGAGTCCCACCCCAATACACTGTTTTATTTACCATCTCATATCCAGAAACATGTGAAATTTGAAATGCTCTGAAGTCTGAAATATTTTATCACAGGCATTTCAGAGAATGTGATTGTCTTGCTGCCTGGAGGGCTGTTTTCCACCAGCCCAGGAAGGCATGAGTGGTAGAAGATGAGTAGTATAAAGCTTGGAAAGCCTGCAAGGATAACAGAGCTTTATCTGTTATACTTGGCAACCACCTCAGAAAGTAAGGTGGTTATCTTTATCTGTTATCTGGCAACCACCTCAGAAAGTAAGTTCAACTTTAATTCTAGAAAACAGAAAACAGAGGCTTATATCCCTTGGGGAGTGCCTGTGATGCTCGAAGTATAGGTGTAGATAATTGTTTAATACTAGGCAATTCAAAGATGCTCGATTTGCATTAAACAGCACATTCCTATTATATGAATAAGAAGAACAAGAACACAGAACCAAATTATCCTATATTTGAAGGGAGGGGAGAGTTATCAGGGATCTGTGTCAAAGGCCATCTATCAAAATTGATTGGTGGTGTCCATGTCTAAAGATACTCTCCAGATGAAGTCAGGCAGAGAAAACGCACCCTTGACATGGTTACCCATCTAGGCCAGAAGCAGAGTCATACATGGAAAAGAAAGCCTCCTCCCTCATATCTCAAAATTCAGTGTGGGTTGTGATGTTTTTTAATAGTACCCCTGGAACAATAGGTATGTGTACATAAAGAAACTTCTTCAGGCTGCCACTGTTGTGATACTCTCAGAGAACTTCCTGGCTGGTGTTAGTTCATTTCCTACATATTCATCCACTGAACTAAAAGATTCTTGTGTAAAGTGAGGCAATTGAAAACATTAAATGTTGAGAATCAGGATTATCAATAAGTCTTCCATAAACACCTTATTATATAATACTGTTGCGTGTAATTGATATTCACTATTCATTGTATTATTTTAAAAAATGAGTTTATTTACTTTACATTCCAATCTAAGTCTCCCCCCTTTTACTCCCCCATTACTACCCTCCATTCCTATTGCCTCTATTCCTTTTCCCCTTCAGAAAAGGGAGGTCATTTCCATTGAGCTAGTTTTACAGTTCTGTTGCATCTCAGTGGACCAAAGTACACAAAGGGCTTTCCACCTTGCTTATAGTCACAGAATTCCTCTCCAGTAAGGATACTTTTATGATGATGATGACGACTCTAGATTTGTGCAAGGCCTCACCATTTGAACACATTCATAAGTTCTCTCAAGTATGAATCCTTTCATGATGATGAAGATTGTACAAATATAGAATGATTTCACCATGTTAAAAGCACTCATAGGCTTTCTGTCCATTAGAATTTCTTTCAAGAGTTTGAAGATGATTCTAAAGTGCAAAAGTTTAATCACATTGGATGCAGTCAGACAGCTTCTTTCCAGTATGTGTTCTTTTATTTATTAAAAGATGTTATATGCAAAGGCTGTGCCACATAATTATATTCATATGGTTTCCCTCCAAAATGTGTTGTTGTCTTAGGAGATAACTGTTACATGCAAAGGTTTTATCACACTAATTACCCTCACCAGGCTTCTCTCCACTGTGTGTTTTTTCATGTTTTTGGAGACTACTTTGTTGTGCAAGGGTTTTATTATGTTGAGTACACGTATAAGGTTTCTTTCCAGTATGTGTTCTTTTATGCTGTATGAGTTTACTATTTTCTGCAAAGGCTTTACCTCACTGGTTACATTCATAAGGTTTCTCCCCAGTATGTGTTCTTTTATGGCTTAAGAGAGTACTGTTTTGTGCAAATGATTTACCACACTGGTTACATTCATAAGGTTTCTCTCCAGTGTGTGTTCTTTTATGGTTTATGAGAGCACCGTTTTGTGCAAAGGCTTTACCACACTGGTTACATTCATAAGGTTTCTCTCCAGTATGTGTTCTTTTGTGGCTTAATAGAGTACTGTTTTGTGCAAAGGATTTACCACACTGGTTACATTCATAAGGTTTCTCTCCAGTGTGTGTTTTTTTATGTCTTATGAGATGACTGTTTTGTGCAAAGGCTTTACCACACTGATTACATTCATAAGGTTTCTCTCCAGTGTGTGTTCTTTTATGGCTTACCAGATGACTGTTTTCTGCAAAGGCTTTACCACACTGGTTACATTCATATTTTTTCTCTCCAGTGTGTGTTCTTTTATGTCTTATGAGATGACTGTTTTGTGCAAAGGCTTTACCACACTGGTTACATTCATAAGGTTTCTCTCCAGTGTGTGTTCTTTTATGGCTTAAGAGAGTACTGTTATTTGCAAAGGCTATACCACACTGGTTACATTCATAAGGTTTCTCTCCAGTGTGTGTTCTTTTATGGGTTATGAGATGACTGTTTTGTGCAAAGGCTTTACCACATAGGTTACATTTATGAGGTTTCTCTCCAGTGTGTGTTCTTTTATGCCATATGAGATCAGTGGCATAGGGGAAGACTTTACCACATAGAGTGCATTTAGAAGGTTTCTCTTCAGTATGACTGCTTTCATGCCTGCAAAGATAATTAGCACATGTGAAAGATTTACAACAGTCATTGCATTACACTAATAAAGATATTTATCTATATGAATTAATGTCATATTTTGGTCTAATGGTAAAGGAGAATCAAATTTTAAAGTTTTATCACTTTATTCACATTCATGGTTTTTCTCTTCATTATGGGTATTTTTGAAGATCCCTGTGATGGTAAAAATATTTGTTACGTGGTTCACTTTTATACCATCATTTTTGTATACGAGGTTTTTGTTTTGTATATATGAAGAGTTTTGTAAGAATTCAGAACTTTACCACAACAATCCCATTCACAAATTTTTGTACTGTATGAATTACACTTCATTTAAAAAGTGAGCAGGACATGCAGAAGAAGATCAAAATTCCTAGTATTCATAGTTTTTTTTCAGCAGTATGAGTTTGCTGATGAATTCTCAGTGAAATTACAAAACCAATTAACAGTATCCATTTATCACATTCAGCAAATCTACTCAAAGTGGGGAGTACTACAAAATCAGTTTTTCTTGGAGAAAGACAGGGACACTGCTTCTTTCAATATCCCTATGCTCATGTGTCTTACAAACATTGTGACATATGATATACCAGTTTAATTTACAATAATAATAATAAAAGATTCCCACATTGAATTAACAGAGTTTGTTTTTTGTTCATCATAGACATGTCATATAGGGATTAAGGTTTCTCCACAACAATATTCTTGATTCTCATAAGCTGCTCCTTTCAGTAAACTTTACAATATTACTGTATGAATATGAACAACACTGGTTGTACTATGACATATATGCTTATTAAAAGGTTTTGGACACATACTGATCACCTATTCAATGTATATGCATTTTACAATATCTGAGTAGATAGAATGAGACTAAAAAAATTGCCAGTTCAACTCAGTAGTCCATAATGTTCATAATATTCAAATGGTATTTTCTGTTACAATATTATTTTGTTTTCTTCTATCTTAGGGGAGTACCTTGCAAACACAAATCAGATACCTGACATTGAAGTACAAGAAAATGTGAGATTTTAATGATCATCAGTACACTTAAAGCAGTGCTGTTTATACACTGTTGCTTTTCTTTAAAACTTCCAGGACACAGCCAGGTATGCTGGTACATGCCCTTAATCCCAGCACTTGTGGTGGCAGAATCAGGCAGATCTGTGTGATTTTGAGGTCAGGCTGGTCTAACAAGCAATTCTAAGTTAAGCCACAGCTACACAGAAAAAAACTTTTAAAAAACAGAAAATAAAAAGAAGCCAACAAACAAACAACAAACCAAAAAAACAAACTTCCAGGATACATTAAAATTTCTTAAGATTCATATCTGTACCAGGACACATTAAAATTTCTTAAGATTCATATCTGTTTCATTGTACACATAAATTTACCTTTTATTACTTGTAGAACTTTGAAAATGTTCTTCAATATTATGATCTTCCATATTGTAGCCTAAAATATAGTACCAGAAAATATATATTATTGGAAATATCATATTATTATTAAGGAAAAACTTAAATCACTATCTTCTTTGACTCTTAGAACCATGTCTGATTTATTCACCTCATTCTACCTCATTCTCAATTGGAATTATAGAAGAGGATCAATAATAAAGTAAGAGTTGCCTTCTTATTTTAAAAGGGAAAGAAAATTTGCAGTCTTACCTATAGCAGTGAGGTTTTTACAGGTCTCTAGCATCACATCTTTGTAGAGTTGCTTCTGGGAAGGTTCCAGCAAAGCCCACTCTTCTTGGCTGAATTTCACATGCACATCATTGAAGGTCACTGAATTCTAAAATATGTGATACATGTGTACAACAGAAACAGTAGCAACAATATAAATTTATACCTCATTGGAAATATATTCACATATTTCTGGTACTTCTTTCATTTATTTTCTGACACAGAAGTACTAATGAAAGACAGTTAGGTGTTGTGCATCAGGTGAAGGAGGGGAGAAGGAAAAGCCTAAATATTAGATTGTAAGAAAAAACAAAGCCATGCTTTGAAGACCTATGTTATAGAAGTTTTATCAGTTTGTGAAACATGAATCTCAAGTAGCCAGCAGTTGGATCCTTGAGCAACCTATGAATTGGGTTCAGTTACTTGGGTGAGTTGGTCAGAACCCAGTGATGAAAGAGGTGGAAGGAAAAAAAAAAACATAGCCACGATATTTTGTCTAGCAGCAAATGAGATGTTGTGATCAGGGGACACTGGCATCAGTCCAAAGACAATGTGGCATTGAATATTGTGTTTTGACCAGGCCTCAGCGATATGACATATCAGTATGCAAAAAGGGGGGCTTGTATGTTTGTGGACAGGATAGTGGACTATGGTGAATTCGTGGATAAAAATAATGTGAGTTGGCAAACAGCAACAATCATAGCTAATAAGATCATATTTGTGAGTGACCAGACAAAAGAAAAGGCATAGAACACATGATTATTCTTTGATAATTGTTTTGTATATTCTCCTTTCCAAATCATGTATAGTCTATAGTTGAAAAATAAAGAATAAAGCTTTTATATTAAAAGGGAACTGCTACTGTTATCAATAAGTCATTCTTAGAAGAAAACTGAATAACTCTGTCATATCTGAACTCTTTGAATAGGATATATCCTTGAAATAGACATGCCAATTAATGTGGACAAAGACAAAAAGAGAAGAGAGTGAAATAGAAAGGGAAAGATAGAGACAGAGATACAGAGAGAAGTGAAAATTTGAACAGTACTGATTACATATCAGAGAAATTTATGAACATTTATTAACTACAAAAATGATGGAGAAGCTGTGTGTATTCAGTTATGCCTCTAATTCCATCACTCAGGAGGCAGAGGCAGGTGAATCTCATTGAGTTGGATGCCACCATGATCTATGAAAAAAGTTCCAGGACAGCCCAACCTATATTGTAAAACAAAGCCTCCCCTAAAAGTCAATCAAACAAATATAATAGGTAGAAAAAACTCAGAGGTCTTTGCTGAAGCTCCAACAAGGAATCCAATTCTGTATTAATCTTCCAGAAACCAGTAGAGCCACAGCTTAAACTGTAACATTAATAAGAATTTACTAAAAGAAAATGCATGTTTAAAAAGTCAAAAAAAATATTAGCAATGTTAGTGCTGATGATAAATAAGCAACATAAGGCAGGTCAGATGGCTCAGCAGTGATTTCTTGCTCTTCTTGCAAATAATTGGGCTCAATTGTCAGTGTTTACATGGATCCCACTACTATCCTTTATTCTAGGTTCATGAGTTCTAACGCAATCTTCTGACTACTGTGAGGAGCAGGCACACAAGAGGTGCATAGTCATGCATACAAACAAAATACTCATATTTAATAATTAAAAAAGCAGATCCCAGATGGCAGAGCTGATTGAACACTGTGTCTGATCAGCAGGATAGCAGAGACTACACAGTGACCAATAGTTGGGATAGTAGGCCACAAAACACCACTAACTGTGTTTCCCAGGTGAAAGGAAACCCAATGGTGAGGGAAAAATTGGTTCCAACCTCAGAGCATTGAGCTTATCTCTGGAAAAGTTCCTGGGATGTTGAAACAGGAATGAGGTTTTCAAGCAAATGGACCCAAGAAACAAGCAGAAGTTGCAATTCTAATATCTAATAAAACAGACATGCAACCAAAATTAATTGAAAGAGATAAGGAAGAATACTTTAAACTCATAAAAGGAAAATTCTACCAAGATGGTGTCTCAATTCTGGGCAACTATGCTCTAAATTCAAGGGTACCCACATTTGTAAAAGAAACATTAATAAAGTTTAAAGAACATTTCAATCTCTACACATTAATAGTGAGAGACCTCAACAACTCATTATCATCAAAGGACAGAGCAGTGAAACAGAACCTAAAATTATATATAATGACACTAATGGATGTCATGAATTAAATGGACCTACCAGATATCTAGAGAAATGTTTACCCAAAGAGAAAAGAATACATCTTCTTTTCAGTACCTCATGAACCCTTCTCTAAAAATGACCATACAGTAGGTCACAAACCAGGCCTCAGCAGATACAAGATTGAAGTAATATCTTGCATCCTATCAGACCATGATGGACTAAAGGTGGATCTTGACAATAACAGAGATAGCAAAAAGCCTACACATATGTGGAAACTGAACAACTCCCTACTCAATAAAATCTGGGTCAGGGAAGAAATAAAGAACTTCCTATAGTTCAATGAAAATGAAGGCACATCATACCCAAACTTATGAGATGCAATGAAAGCAGTCTTAAGAAGAGATTTAATAGCACTAAGTGCCTCCATAAGCTATTAGAGACTTCCCATACAAGCAACTTAATGGCACACCTGAATACTCTAGGAAAAAAAGAAGCAGACACACTCAACAGGAGTAGACCACTAGATAACCAAACTCAGGGCTGAAATCAATAAATTAGGAACAAAGAGAACAGTTCAAAGAATCAACAAAACCAGGAGCTAGTTCGTTGAGAAAATAAAAAACAGACAAATTCTTAGCCAAACTAAGAAAATGGCAGAGAGACACTAACCAAATCAACCACGTCTGATAAAAAGAGAGATATAACAGACACTAAGAAAATCCAAAGAACCATTAGCTCTTATGTCAAAAGCCTATATGCCACAAAATTTGAAAATCAAAATGAAATATACAATTTTTGTATTGTTTCCACCTAGCACATTAGAATCAATATCAGGTAAAGAAATTTAAAATCTTACATCCTCTCAGTGAATAGAAGCAAACATCAAAAGACTCCCAACCAAGGAACAAATGATTTCAGAGCAGAATTCTACCAGAGCTTCAAAGAAGAGAAGATACCAATATTTTTCAAACTATTTGATAACATATAAATGGAAGCAACATGACCAAACTTTTTTTGTAAGACTGCA
The DNA here is from genome assembly GCF_030254825.1 of Meriones unguiculatus. Lineage (NCBI taxonomy): Eukaryota > Metazoa > Chordata > Mammalia > Rodentia > Muridae > Meriones > Meriones unguiculatus. The sequence continues at coordinate 917,924 of NW_026843651.1, forward strand.
GTCACCTGGATAAATCCTCAAAGACCCAAAAAAGAAAGAGAACTTCAGACCAATCCCTCTTAAAATACTCAAATAAAATACTCACAAACCAAATCCAAGAACATTTTAAAGATATCCTCCACCATGACCAAGTAGGCTCCATCCCATGCATGCAGCGGTGGTTAAATACATGGAATCCATCAATGTAATCCATCATATAAATAAATTGAAAAAAAAACAACCACACAATCATTTCCTTAGATGCTGCAAAAGGATTTGACAATATCCAATGCTTATTCTTGTTTAAAATCTCAAAGACCGAGGCTATAAGGCACATATCTGCAAACAGTGAAGGCAATACACAGCAATCCTATAGCTAACATTAAACTAAATAGAAAGAAAGTTAAATCAATTCCACTGAACTCAGGGACAAGGCAAGGCTACCAAATTTCTTCAATATATTATCTGAAGTCCTATCTAGAGCAATAACACAACTAAAGGAGTTTAAAAGGATTAAAAATTGAAAAGGAAGAAGTCAAAGTATCACTATTCACAGATGAAATGACAGTATACATATGTGTCCCCAAAATTCTACCAGGGAATGCCTACAATTGAAAAACACTTCAGTGAAGTGGCTGGATACAAACTTACCAAAAAATCAGTAGCACTCCTGTATACAAAAGACAAACTGCCTGAGAAAGAATTAGGGAAACAACACCTCTCAAAATAGCCAGAAAAAAAAACATAAAGTATCTTGTTGTTACCCTAACCAAGCAAGTGAAAAACCTATATGGAAAAAAAAAAAAAAAAAAAAAAAAACGTTCAAGCCTTCTGAAAAAAAAAAGAAATTGAAGAAGATAACAAAAGATAGAAAGATCTCTCATGCTCATGTGTCAGTAGGATCAACATAGTAAAAATTGCCGTATTACCAAAACAATCTATAGATTCAATGATATCCCCATCAAAATATCAACACAAATTCTTACAGACCTTGAAAGAACAATTCTCAGCTTCACGTGAAAACCAACCAACCAACCAACCAACCAACCAACCAAACAAACAAACAAACAAACACTAGAATAGCTAAAACAATCCTGCACAAAAACAGATCTTCAGGAGGTTTCACCATCCCTTATCTCAAACTATACTATAAAGCAACAGTAATAAAAACAGTATGGTACTATTACAGAAACAGACTGGTGAATCAATGGAATTGAAGCAAAGGCTCATAAATAAACCCACAAACCTAGGGACACTTGATTTTTGACAAAGAAGCCAAAACCATGTAATGAAAAAAATGGCAACCTTTTTAACAAATGGTGCTGGTATAACTGGAAGTATACATGTAGAAAAATGAAAATAAATCCATATTTAACATCCCGCACTATACTAAAGTCCAAGGTGATCAAAGACTTCCAAAATAAAACCAGACACACTAAATCAGTTAGAAGAAAAAGTGGGGAAAAGCCTTGATCACATTGGCATAGAAGATAACTTCCTGAACAGAACACCAAGAACACTGGCTCTAAGATCAACAATTAATAAATAGGATTTCATGAAACTAAAACCTTCTATGAATCAAAGAATTCTGTCAATAGAACAAATCAACAACCCACAGCATGGGAAAAGATCCTCACCAACCCTATATACAGCAGAGAGGGCTAATAAACAAAATATATAAAGAGCTCAAGAAATTAAACTCCAACAAACCACTTTAAAACTAGGGTACAGAACTAAACAGAGAATTCTCCACAGATGTATATCAGATAGTGGGAAAACATCTAAATAAATGCTAAATATCAATAGTCATCATGGAAAAACAAATCAAAATGACTTTGATATTCCTTCAGAATGGTTAAGATCAAAACCTGAAGAGACAGACAGCACATGGTAGTGAGGATGTGGAGAAAGGGAAACACTCCTCCATTGCTGGTGAGAGTACAAACTTATATGACCACATTAGAAATCATTTTGATGCTTTCTCATACAATTGGAAATACTGCTACATCAAGTATCAGATATATTATTCCTGGGCATATTTCCAAAAGATGCTCCACAATTCAACAAATACATTTGCTCACTTATGTTCACAGCATCTATATTCATAACAGCCAGAATCTGGAAACAACCTACATGTCTCTCAATGGAACAACAGTTACAGAAATTGTGGTACATTTACACAGTGGAATGCTAGTCACATATTAAAAAGAGGGAAATCGTGAAATTTTCAGGGAATGGATGGAACTAGAAAAGATCATCCCGAGTGAGGTATCCCAGAACCAGAAAGATATGCATGGTATATACTCATTTATAAGTGGATAATAGCCATAATACAGGACATACATATTACAATCCACAGATCTAAAGAAGCTAATTAAAAAGGAGGACCCTATGGAGGATGCTCAATTCTCATTAAAAAGGGCAAATAGAATCGATTCCAGATGTGACTGAAGAGAGGGAACAGGATGAGAGCCTAACATACATGTCCTCTGAAAGACTCAACCCAGTAGGGGATCAAAGCAGATGCTAAGACTCACAACCAAACTTTGAGCAGAGCACAGCGAGTCATAGGAAAGAGTGGGGGAATATAAAGTCTCAGAGATGACAGGAGCTCCATAAGAAGACCAACAAGGCCAACAAATCTGGGACTGAGGGGACATGCAGAGACTGATGCACCCATCAAAGCCATTCATGAAGAGGACCCATACCCGTGCTCAGATGTAGCTGAGAGGCAGCTCAGTCTCCATGTTGGATCCATAGTAAGGATAGTAGGGGCTGGCTCTGACATGGACTCTGTTGCCTGCTCTTTGATCATTTCCCCATGGTGGAGGAGGCATTGGTATACCACAAAGGAAGAGGATGTAGGCAGTCCTAGTGAGATTTGATAAGTTGGGGTCAGCTGGTAGGAGAGGAGGGCTCCTCCTATCTGACAAAATTGGAAAAAGGGGAAAGAGGAATGGAGGATGAGACAAGGAAGAGACAAGGGAGGAAGCTACAATTGAGATGTTAAATTATTTTTAAATTTTATTTATTATAATTTATTCACTTTGTATACCCACTATAGCCCCCTGCGTCATCTAGTCCAAATCCCACCAACCCTCTCTCTTTTCTCCTATGCCCTTTCCCTAATCTGATAAGGGAGGAACTCCTCCCCTTCTATCTGACACTAGCTTATCAGGTCTCATCAAGGATGGCTGCATCATCATTCTCTGTGGCCTTGCAAGGCTGGACCCACCAAGAAGAGTGATTAAAGAGCCAAGTTCATGTCAGAGAATAAATTATAAAAAACAATTTTAAATAAAAAATAAATTAAATGTGAAATAATGCATGAATAACGTTTTAAAAAACAAACAATACACCCCTGCAATTCAATGACTCAGAAAGCTCAGACAGTGTTAATGCCATGAATACATGCCCCCTAAAAATTTAAATATACTCTCTGCCAAATTTCAAATGCAAGATGTGGATGAAGATCACCACAAAACCTATGCTTACCTAGACAAAACAAAAGTAAACTAAATAAAAACCCAAAACCCTACATTCCAGACTCAGCAGCCAATGATGATGATGTTGATGCCAGGCATGTTGGCCTAAATTTCACCCCAACACTCAACTGGACTTAGACCTGTAAGTGCAAAACCTGCCTGGTGTACATACTGACTTTCAGGGCAGCCTGGGATACACAGAACTTTTTCATTCAATGTCAAAATGAGAAACATCATCTTCTCTGGGAGCTCTTTTCATTCAATCAAATAATTGCTGAACAAATTCACTATTGGCTTATGGCCATCCCATGATGAAAATCACTGAAGTACAGTCATCCTAAAATTTGGCAATAACTCATACACTGTTAAAATGTCCAAAGTCTCTTCTGACATATAAGAAAATCTTTTGACTGCCACATCAGAAGCAAGTTACATCAATCCTACATAGATGCACAGAATACCCCTTCCCATTCCAGTAGAGAGGAATGTATACATAGTGAGGAAAGACTGTACCAAGGAAAGAAGACCACCAAAGAAAACAGCAAATCCTGTTGCTGTTTCAAAAGGCTTAGAGGGTCCTATCTATGCAACGTCTCATACATCTCTCAGATTTGTTACTTCCACTCCCTATAGGCAGCACTCCATGACAGGTATCTCATAACTTAGGTATCTCAACAGCTTGTAGCGTCAAGATGCAACTCAGGCTTCACCCTCACTGCTTCATGCAATGAACCTTTACAATATCATCACTGGTGATCTGACTCTGCCAAACACAGAAGGTTGGCCCAGTGTTGAATACAAACCACAAAGAATCTATTATGTTAAATTTTGTAACTTTCTTTTTTTCAGGAAAAGCACAACGTGGGTCAATTTGGATTCAAAATTGGGATGGACCTTGACACACATGGACAATTTGGAGCAGGCTTTATATGAAGTTCATTCCTGGCACTAGGAATCACTTTGAGTCCTCCTTCCATTAACAGAAGAATTAGCAGGAAGGCATTTACTCTAGGAATATCATTTTAGGCTTCAAATCCAGGGCTAGGACCTCTTCTTTGATAGTGATAATCTCCTTGAAAAATTCTGCCTCTATTTCATCATGTGACTGCCATCTGAAACTACCTAGTACTGTTTTTCTCTACAAACCAAAGACTTTACAGTTATTTCTGCTCCACTTGTCTCTTTCTTTCACTGTGGTCCTGGATGTCTCTGCTATAATAACCATTCAACAGATTCAATATTCCATCTAAGATCCTGTCCATCAATTTTTAATTCTGCCTTACTCAATTTCAAGGCATGGGCAGAATAAGTATGATTTGCAGCCAAAATATCACACAAATGACCTCTAGTTTATTTTCCATAGAGTCTATTGTCCACCGAAATCTTATGACATGGACTTCCTCTGTCTGCATTACTCTCAATACTCTGATCTTCTAGGTCCTACCAGAACAGCTGATGAAGCTCTGTGTACAGCTTTGTAATGCTTTTGTTATCTTAAATCCTGATGTATTCCACAGTCCTTAAAAAGAGAACATTCTAAGATTCTGTCCAGCAGTAAAATCACTCTTTGCATATAACTTTTTGTTCTAATTTGTTTCTTTGTTGTTGTGACTAAATACCCTAACTAAAAGCATCTCAGATCATGAATGGATTTACACATTTAGTTTGGTACTGTTAGATCACAGTCCATCACTTTGGGAGCTTAGCATAGAAAGTCAAGCTTGAAGAAAATTAAGGCAAAAGCCATGGGCAAATGTTTCCTAGGTTGGTCTCTTGCTTCATCAGTGTCTCATGCTCAGGTTGTTCTCTTATGCAGCCCAGGCTCACTTGCTTAGGGATATTGCATCTCTCAGTGGAAGACCCTTTCCACATCAATCATCTGTCAACACAATCTCTCACAGATAGAGCAACCAGCTTCTCTGATGAGGGCATGCCCTTAACTGAGGCTCCCTCAGATGACTGTAGGCTTTGAAATGTTGCCAACTGAAGTGAATTAGGACACAGAGACAATATATGAGAAAGTTTTTAAAACCCCCAAAACAATGCATTAACTCTATCAATCACTTAAGTAGCAAAAACCGAGACATTGATTATTGCTACAAATTGAAAACACAGATATACCAAGAAATGAGGAGAGGCGAGTCTTTAGGATCAAGAAGAGAAAAGTAAAACTGTTTCTCTAAATCAAGTTTCCAAATAAACCAAAAATCAAGGAATTATAACATAATAAAATTTCAGAAGGCAAAAATATGTGGTCTATCACTTTCAAGAGAAACAATATAGCTAGATTATAACTAATCAAATCATACAGTATACATAGCATCCTTGACAAAAGGAAACACAAAGAGAGGCCTATAAATATAATACAGTCCTATAAGCAAATACAATAGGATTATAGTCAAAACCAAAATCAAAGAACTCAGTGGCCATCACTCAACTTGTGCATTCCTGTTTTTTACTTTGCCAACAATAAAAATGCATTGGAGGTGGAGGGATGTTCCAATTGAAGAGACTCCATTAAAGCAAACAAATATTTCAACATTAGAAAAACTAATTTTGATTACTAAAATTATCCCATACTCTTATGATAAAGAAAATGATGTCTGCTAGGATCACTTGGAAACCATATTGTTTTCTTTGGCTGATGATTGGGTATATGTCTGCATCAGTGTGAGAATATGTAACCTTTTAAAAGCCAAGTAGAAGAAAGCAGATTTTCAAAGAAACAGTGTGTTTGTATTATACATGTAAATATCCCCTTTTGTAACAAATGCTTTAATGACCAATATCATCTTCATGTAATTTGTGTCAAGATCTTTTTCTTGTGCTTTCAGCTATGTTTATATATTCAGGATGTGCTGTGGTATGTGGTATGAATAAATTCCATAAAGAAATCAAGGCAAAATATAATCACACAATTGGAGTTAACCATCAAATTCCTCAAATAAAGCCATAAAATAACAAAGAAACATTTGAGGAATATGAGGCTTTGCTTGATTAGTATGAACTCTGACATTTCTGGATAACCATTTATTTCCACTCGGTCTTAGATGGTGAATTCTCTTTTCTCAGTGAATGGCCTAAAAATCTGCCTCCTGATCTGTATGACCCCAAGTCTTGTAAAGAGCCTCACATAGCCTTCAGGGCAGATTATTAGCCAAATCCTTTCCTGATATGGAAATTTCTCCAACAAGCAAATGGGAATTCCTAGAAATGGATCACCCTGCTAAGGATCTTAGTCTTCAGCAGTGACTTTCAACTGTACTCAGAGATTTCCCCACACATATAGGATAATTAAGTACTGTGTCCTCCTTCTTGAGATAGGACCATGTTATTGCATGGAAAATAAGGCATGGTAGCGCTATATGTAAGCCAAGTATCCTTGACCTCTAGACCCCAGCAAATCAGAAATTTATCCTCAAAATCCTTCCCTCTGCACAAGTTTTATAAGTCCCTGGCTTCAAATAAACAAGTTGTGGGTGCATGCATGCTGGCTGGTTATATGCCACCTGATACCATTAGCCTTCCATCATTGCCCCTGATATTCATCATTTATTCCCCTCTGGGCCTGCTCTTTGACCCACTGGGCCTAGGCTTCACTGGATCTGGGTCTCACCAGGCCTATGTCTTGGTTGCAAGTCAACCAAGCATGGACTTTCACCTGCACCTCTGAGGTGAAAGACTTCAGAGCAAGGCACAGCAGCTTAACTGAAAATGGTATGGTCATATGCCCTGGAACGCCCAAATTTCCACTACCATTAGGATATCTAAAAGAACTAGCTACCTGTGACCATCAATAGAAAATTCTTTCCACACCCCGGCCTAGTGAACATGGGTGTTGCCCTAAAGTGTTCTAGCTACCCCTGAGAGAAATAGAACCACCATTCTCCATCTGGAAGCAGAGCTCCAGGCCTCACCCAAATGGAGAATAACAGAATGAAGCACATTCTGGAAATATGTAAATAGAAACAATAAAGAAAGCACAAACAAGCTAGCCATGGTGGTGCATGCCTGTGATCCCAGCACTTGGGTGGGCAGAGGCAGAGAGATCTCTGTGACTTTGAGGCCAGCCTGGTCTACAAAACAAGTCCAGGACAGCCAATGCTACACAGAGAATCCTAGCCTCAAGAAAAAAATTAATTTTTTTAAATGGAGAAACTCAGGGAATCCTGGAAATGAAAAATTTAAAGACTACAACAAGGAAATACAGAGGTAAGGTTCACACAGAAAACAGAGATCAAAGAGAAAATTATGCACTGAATACAAAATAGAAGAAATGGAAGACAGGTGTGTTTGCACATTCTTTTAATACCAGAACTCAGGGAGGCAGAAACAGCTGGATTGTTACAACTTCAAAGCCAGCCTGGTCTACAAAATGAGTCCAGGACAGCAAAGGCAAAAAGCAACCCTGTCTGAAAATTAAAAAACAAAACAAAACAAAAACAAAAAAGAACAGAAAAAAAGATGAAATAGATACACGTGTCTAAGAAAATGTTAAATCTAAAAATTCCTTACCACAAAACATCCAGGAACTCTGGGACAATATGACAACACAAAACATGCTGATATTCCGATTAGCAGAAGAAGGATGAGATCAAAGGTCCAGAAGATATTTTCAACAAAATCATATAAGAAAAATTTCTTAACCTAAAGAAGATGTCTATCAAGTCAAGGCACAAGAAGCATACCAAATACCAAAGAGTCTGGAACAGAAAAGAAATTACTCCTAGCACAGAATAATCAAAATACTGAACATGCAGAACAAAGAAAGAATATGAAAACCTGCAACAGAAAAAAAAACAAAAACAAACCAAACTAGCCAACCAATCAGACAAACAAACAAACAAACAAACAAAAAACCAACCAAACAAAAAACAAACAAACAAAAAAAAAACAAACAAAAAACCAAAAAAGGCAGATCTATTGGAATTAATCTTATATTCTCAGTAAAAATGCTAGAAGTTGAATGGCTTAGACAGAGTGCTTCTGACTCTAAAAAACTACAGAAGCCAAGACAAATTACTAACCATGCCCAGAAACTTTCAATCAGAAAATAGAGAAAATAAAATGTTTCATGATAAGGTCAAATTTCAACAATATTTATCTATAAATATAGCCCAACACAGGGTGCTAAAACAACCACCACCACCACCAAAATACCAGGATTTACAATCACTGTTTGTTGATATCTCTTAATACCATTTACCCCAATTCACCAATAAAAAGACAGGCTCACAAAATGGATGATAAAACAGAATCCACCCTTCTAAATACATCAAATACAGCTTCACATCAAGATAGACATCATCTCAAGGTAAACGGTTGGAAAAGAAATTCCAAAAAAAGAACTAGGGTATCAAGCTCGTATAACAATTTTAATATCTAACAAAACAGACTTCAAAAACAACTAATCAAAAGATGGCAAAGGACATGACATATTAAAAAAAAACATGCAGCAATATAACATTTCAATACTTAACATTTATGTTCCAAACATAAGAGAACCAAAGTTATAAAAGAAATCCTTCTGCAGCTTGCATCACATCCTGGCCCTCATAAACTGATAGGGGAAGACTTCAAAATATCACTCTCACCAATGGACAGGTCCTCCTGACCAAACTGAACAGAGAAATGCTCCAGCTAACTAACATCAAAAACTAAATATACCCAAATGATGTTTACAGAACATCCACACAAGCACAAAAGATTGCTCCCTCTTCTCAGCAACTCATATATTGTTCTCCAAAATTGATAAACAGTGGAAGTCTCAAAAGATATAAGAAACTTGCAATAACCTCCTGCATCCTATCAGACCACTAACGTTTAAAGCAGCACATCACCAATAACAAAAACAATAGAAAGCTTACAAACTCGTAGAAATTGAACAACTCTCCACTGAATAAAAAAATGGATTAAAACTGAAGTAAATAAAGAAATTAAAGACTTTCTAGAAGTCAATGAAATGAATACACAGCATATCAAAACTCATAGTACACAATGGAAGTGTTGACTACAAGAGAGTTCATAGCACTAAGTACATTCAGAAAATATAATCAGAAAGATATCTTAGGAGTAACTTAACAGCACACCTAAATACTCTAGAACAAAAAGAAGTAAACATAACTAAAAGGAGTAGACATTGAGAAACTACTGAACTGTGTCTTCACTGGTAAAACCGAATGTTTTCACAGGAAAAGAAAGGTGGATCCTATCAAAATTGATAATGATTAGATTTGAATAGTAGAGATCTCCTGAATAAGCAGAGGTAACTGTTCCTCAGACAGTGTGGTCATTCAGTCCAAACTAACTTAATAAAGACTAAAGTTTTCCTCTTAAATAAAAAAGGATACTTTTGTTGTTTCATATTAAAAACTGTTAAGAGGTTTAAAATTTTTTAAGTAAATTCAAAGATATAAACTTGTTTGATTTGGAATAATTTAGAGTGAATATAACATATGTGAGCAGTGTGGTGATAGACCGTGCATTTAATCCCAGCAGAGACAAGCAGTTCTCTATTAATTAGTTGTTTTTTAAATTCAGGAGTTACAATTACTTTCATTGTGTTGGTGGTTCATAGCCTTAATCCCAGCATTTGGGAGGCATGTGCCTTTTACATACCACCTGGGAGGCAGAGGCAGGGACATAGGATTTACAGTGATTTTACTTAAAAGCTGCTTGTAAAAGGCAGGTTGAAAATCAAAGTGAATGCCCTTTATTGTGTAGAAATAAATACACTTTAAGGTATATTTGTAAACTTTCAAAGATTTTTTTTAACTTTAATTGAGATATTATACTTTTTCTATTTAAAAAAAAACATTTTGCCTTATAAAAGATATAACATGCCTAAAAAGGTACAACCGTCACCCTAGAATTAGGGATGGGGCAAGGTTTTGATTTAATCTTTTCAGGAGAATAAAATCATCCAAATAAAGAACATGGAGACCACTGGACACATGAAATTTCTGAAGAAAATGACAGTTCACAAAAAGAGAAGGAGTAAACTGGCCAACTGGTATCACTCACCTTCATGTTATCTCTTCTGACTTCTACAGACATAAGTGCAAATTGTCTTTATGTGAGTGCTAAAGAACAATCCAAAATCTCTACTTCATTTCAGAAAAGCCACCTGGTAAGAAACAGAGGAAAACAGAAAAATAAGGGATGATTCTATTGTCATGAATCTCGTGATATTCTGGCATGATAATTTCTGTACTTACAACACAAACTTCAATAATCAAGAATGTGTACAGTGTTTGTGAAAGAATGAGGGAGTTAGAGAAAAAGCCAAAAACATAAGCCTAAAATATAGTCAAGTTTACATGAAAAGATGTAAGGAAACTTTAGCATAAAACATATGCACTGGACCAGGGATACCTTTGATTTTCTAATTAATACAAATTAAATAAACACAGATTTCACAACTGCTACAAGACAAACACAAAGTGACACCTAAGCAGTTATATTTCTGACCCTCCAGCTACTACTAAACTCCTTTACACAGAGTCCTTTTGCTCTGGAAGTCTGTTGGAAAATGGAGGTGTTCATTAGCTGGGCTATGGCTTGCAGTCCCTCATGTCCTCTTGTGGGTTCAGGCACAGCCCAGCCCTTGCCGCCACTCACACACAAAAAAATGTTGGAGAATAATTTAGCATCTGTTTCCTGCTGCATGAATTATGTCACAAGATGTGGAATCTGACCTATCCACTTATTTCAAACCAGGCACCCCTGACAAAATTCTGCATCTCAGAAATTCCTTTTGTACCCTGAAATTGAATTTCCATAAACCACGCCATTGTGACTGGTGGAAGTTGAAAGGTTAAAAAAAACGTAATCAAGTATTGCTGAAAGATGACCACCACCACCTAATTTCTTCCAGTTTCAAAACAACTTTTAAAATTTGTTACACAAAGGTGTATGAGAAATAGAGCATTCATCATTTCTAGAAATGAGACCTTCAGTTTTCCAATCTGTCCACTGCAAAACCAATGCCTGATATTATAAGCACCACAAATTTCTACTGCCCAGGCCACAAAATCCTCACTTCTTTGGACAATCAGCTCTCAGGAAGGGTCAGAGGCCAAGGGTCTCTGACAAGATCACCACATGGAGACAAACAGAACCACAGCCTGAACCACAGTCCATCTAGGCCAAAGGAGATCCTGGCCTGGGGACAATGGCCCCACACTCAGCATGACATGGCCTCTTGTCTCACTTACATCTCTTTAGAGCTACATCAGAAGAAAATCCCAAAACAAATGCATAAACTACCTTCCACTATTGCTCCTGACTGCTAGGCCTACCCAGAGTCCCTCATTAGCTTGAACAATACAGCTGAGTCTCAGGACAGTAGTAGCTCCTCTACCAGTGGATCAAAGATCAAATGATGCTGATAGCAGAGGCATTCTAGCTTTGTCCTAACCCCTATGGGCACACAGAACCCTAGCGTTGTTAATAAAGAATGAAAATCCCAATTATTCGATTTTAAAACTTGCTAGCACAGAGAGACAGAGAAAGCACCCATCTGACCCTGCTACTCACCTCACCTCCAAGAGTAAAAAGTCCCAAAAGCTCACCAGTTCAGATGACAGCTCAGGGGGGATAGGCCAAAGGAAGCCAAGGCCAAAGGCTTTCTAGATAAAAGCTCAAAATGCCCAAAAGCTACCAAGCTAAAACTCCTTCCACTTTTACACTCTGTCTTAAATACATTTCAGCTGAAACTTCCACTTACTCTTTAATCCCTGTCATCTGGTTTCTTGCTTTGCCTCTTGATCTAGGGTTAACATTATTTCATCCTGTGCACAGAGAGCTTTTGAATTAAAGTTATGTTCTAGGGATGATGGAACCATACCATAATCACCGGTTTACAATAAATTATAAGTTCTTGGAATTTAGGTTTGTGGTAGGGCTCACCCACACCAAACAAAGCACAGGTTTTTACAGTTCACAATCAAAAGGATTACACTGGCATCAAATATCCTGCAATATCCTCATCTTGGAAATGTTTTAAAATATCATCTTCCACTTTCCCAGGGCACCTGCTTATCTTCCAAGATACAGGTCATTTATGTTACACATTCCATTACACGATCAATGTCCAGGGCAGTCATCTCTACCTCATAGTTGGGAAGTCCTTCAGCCAAATTTCAGTCAAAGCCAAAAAGTAACAACCATTAAAGAATCACATGGCCATGAATTTGAAAGCAAAAGTAGTTAATGGGAGCTCAATGAAAATGAGAAATAAAACAAAAAGGATATGGCTGTACGTAGGAATGTTGGAGTAGAGAGTTTATTATAAATAGATGAGAGAACATAGTCAGACATAGGGAAATCTGGGACAATCTAGAGTTGACATGACCCTGAGCTATGTGAGATAAGAGGAGAGAGAGAAGTGGAGAGCCAGAAAAAAGGGCCAGAAGGATAAATGATAAATGAAAAATACCAGGTAACCAAAATGGTTAGAATACATAAGGATGGACAGCTGGGAGGAGGGCAGCTCAACTCCTGGACTAAAGAACTGTGTTTGACACTCATACTTTGTAACAGGTAAGGGCTGAGGGATGGTGGGAGAACCTGACAGCCATGTCTGCTTTGATTGTTAAGTAGCCACCTTAACGATTCATCCCAGCATTTGAGAAGTAAGAGTAGAGAGGAATGAGAAGGTTAAAACAATTTCATTATAATCTCAAAAATTATTTTCAAAAGTTGAAAATGGCTTTATGGTCCAATATTCTTCAGGGAATTCAAGTATATATTAGAGCACACAAAGTATTACTCACATATTTTCTCTCAGGTTGTGCATTTTCAAAAGGGGTAAGGGGAAAGCATTCCTGTTAGGCACCATCACACCACTTTGTCCAGATCTTCTGTGTTTTTGAACTAGTGTAACTGTAGAAATTTGCTTTCCAGCAACAAGTTCAGCAACTAATCCATATTCTTGATTCTCTTTTTGTATGACTCCCAGCCGTAAGTGTACACTTTTCACTTTTACTGACCATCTAAAATTGATTACCTGACTCATTGCCATCTTCCCTTCTCCCCCTCCCTTTCTGTGTTGTGACAACACCAGCTTCAAAGTAGGTCAGTGAACTCAATTCTTACACAGGTCCCTCTTTATTTGTAATCAACCTCAGAGTTGAAAAAAAACAAAAATCATAGTCATACTGACTATGAAAAACACAGGCCATTTTCTTGTAGAGGGAAATCCATTAATAAGATACTGTTTGATGCTGTCCCTGTGTACAATATTAGCTGCTGAGACCTGTAACCTGACAAAGCTTTAGCCAATCATCTGTGTCTCAAATTTGAACTGACAGAACTGTGTAAATGAGGATTGTACATATGGGCATAGGACAGTCCCTTAATTCGAAATTCAATATTCACTGCATCAAGCTACCTGACCCAAATTTTACACCCACAATCTGGTCTGTTTTCATTCTGATTCATGAATCGATAAATACAGGTTGGGAAATTACAAATTAAAAGAAAAAACTTCACTCTGCCACATTTCTAGATAATCCTGGTGAGCAAACATGTGTATCCCCAGATCCTAATCTCTTACCGGCCTGGTTAGCATACTACTTATCTGTGGAATGTTTTACCAGCAGTTTTCCCTCAGCTAAAATCTAACTGGTGCCACTAGTTTCTTAGCAATAGGAAACCCTTTACATCATCAGTTCTACTCTTCTATATCACAGTTTACTATTGGAGTGCTCTCTGACACATGACATACAATTTACAATCCCCACAAAGTCCAAATGGATTTTTTAGAACTGAGAGAACCAGACATGACACCCCTAAAGATCACCAGGAACTAGGCCTAAAAAAGGTCACCCAAAGGTCACCAGACTACTGACTCTACCCCAAGGTCACCAGGAGAGATGATAAATGTGCCCCTATCTGTAAAGGGTGGGAGAGAACCCAGTTTTCTGTGATCTCTGAATCTTTGGATAAGGACAAGACAGGTAGCTTCTACAGCACTGATTCACTGATTTCCTACTTTCAGTTTTTCTGCTGCATGAGTAGTGGGATTTGTTGTCTGGCCCTGTGTTTTCTGCTTTGCAAGCAGTGGGATGTGGCTGTTTGTGTCTTTTTGTTTGACTGTCTTGTCTGTTGCTGCCAGCTGCCTCTTTTTTATTTAACTGGGACTGACTTAGGACATGGAACAGAATCCTTCTACCCCCCTTGACTTGATTCTTTCCCATTTCAGGAGTTTTGAGCCATGCTCCACAGGCTTCAGTGACAGTGGCAAGGAGACACCAAGGGATGGATAAGGTATACGGAGCCCCAGTTTTGGCACCTCTGCAAATGTCCTCTGGTCTCTGGTCTGTCAGAACTTAGCCTCTGCTCTGGCCTCTGGTCTGGAAAAGGTTGGCTGCTGCTATGGTCTCTGGTTTGGTAGAGATCAAAAGATATGTTGCTGCTCTATTCTATGGTCTGTCTGAATGCGGTCACCATTCCAAACTCTGGTGTACTTGGGTGGAGCCTGATTTGGTGGTAGACCACCACTAATGGAACAGGATAGATGGCCGGTAGAGTGACAGGCCACTGTTCTGAGTTTTGGTATTTTCTTCTTCCATTCTCTTTGTGCACATTGTACCTGGTACATTCTTTTCTTGTGTTGTTCTTTTGTGGTTTTGTTTGTTTTTGATGGTCTCAGTAGGCCAGTGACCAAACAGCTGTGTTTCTTTGTGACTTTGCCTGCCCCATGTTTCCAGCACTACAAGTAGGGGCACCTCTGGTCACTAGTAGGAGCACACATTTCTACATGGTTGGCTGGGAAGGCTCAGTTGCAGAGGGGTCTGTGTGCAGAAAATCTTGCTGGGCTGGACCTCTTTGCCTCCTTGCTTCCTCTCTGAGGAAAGTTGGTGACCTGAGGTTAGCTCTGGCTTGGAATAATGATTTGCCAAATATGCTCACAGCCAAAATGTATTGTGGTTATTACTATTGTTATTATTTGGTTAGGGTTCCCTGTAGCCCAGCCTGGCCTGAAATTAAACAGCTATAAGATGACCTTGAATTTATGATCCTTCTTCTCCACCTCTTAACAACTCAGCTACCCCCCAATTCCTCAAGCTTCTTGTATTGAACCACAGGTGGCTTCCACAAGGAAATGGACCAAACCCAAAAGGAGAAGGCTTGGTTTCATTGAGCTCCTGGGTCTGTGCCAGTGTACTGGAACTGTGCCAAGAATGCCCACCTGCACACCTTGGCACAAGGTTTATTAGCCTGACTGCACTTATGAAATTGTCACCTCAGAACTAAGCCAATTCTTTTCCTTTTTATTTTTAGATTTATTTTTTTATACAGTGTGCTGCCTGCATGTGTAATAGCAGGCCAGAAGAGGGCACCAGATTTCATTATAGATGGTCATGAGCCACCATGTGGTTGCTGGGAATTGAACTCAAGACCTTTGGAAAAGCAGTCATTGCTTTTTAACCTCTGAGCTATCTCTCCAACCCAGCCAATTCTTTTTTAGGTGAGGTCTCAGACTGGCAACTACAAGAATTTTGTTAGAAAATCTTAGAAAGCACATGTATGATTGTGGTTTCCTTAGGTGGGGATGTAATACCAGGAACACAAAACCCTCAGAGACCACCAGGAGATGAATTGATGCAAGAGCAAGAGAGCTTTTTTACAAGAGTGACTGAACTTGGGGCCCAAGTCTCACTGACACAGCAGTAGAGAACTAGGACCTTGAGCCCTGAGTGAGCAGGGTTTTTAAAGGGAAAGACTCTAAGCAGGTGGGTTTCCATAACAGCAAGCAGGAGGATACATGTTTCCATGAGAGAAAGCAGGAAGGTTCATGCCTTGATGTTACAGAATTGGGTAGAAGCCATAAGGGAGAGGTGACCGTTTACATGATCACAATTCCCCGGGAGATTGTCTCAATTTTTTACTAAACATTTATTCTGTCATATTTCCTGGAGGCCGTTGCTTGGAGAGCTAGCTTTGTATTCTGTCAGGTGCACATTCTGTGATATTTCCTGGTACCTGAGTTCAGCTCCTGGTCAAGATGGTGCCTTATTTCAAAATGGAGTCACACATGCTAACTTAAACTCCTCAGGGAACTTCTGTCAATGTGCTCTTCAAAGAGCAAAAGGACTTAAGTGGAGGGTGCAGTAGAGGGTGGGGAGATGGATAGATGAGGAATTCACCATGTCTGGGTATCTACCCCTCCCCCCAGAAAATAAGTTAATTTACTTAATCACTAGTGCAAGAAAAAAATAGCTAGAATGTATTAGTTCAAGGTCTAAAAGTGAGGCTGGAGGGGTCCTTTTGGCAATGCTTTTGCAGAATTGCATTCATTCACTTGCAATGTTTGTAAATTCACACTGAGCAATGAAGGAAAGGAATGGGAGGAAAGTGAAGGGGAGGAGAGAGTAGGGGAATGGAGGGAGCGGGAAGCAACATGTTCAAAATCTTCCTGGCAAGAAAACAAAAAGGAAAAAAATCCTGCTTAATGAATTTCCACTTTTGTGTGTCCAAGAATCCTTAAGTTGTGTTTATGTGTACATCCTTTCATCATATTTACATATATGATGGAAAAGCTGGCTGAATAATGGTGTTTCAATGTCATCCTTAAATTTCAACTGAATTATTTTGGGGCCCTAAATCTAAACCTAATTTTTATCAATATTGTAGGTTTTGCTTGTTTTGAATGTGTTGTTTTATTTTCTTAGTTAATAGTGTGTCCACAGTCCATTACACCAGGGTCATCATACTTGGGTCTCTAGAAAAGTAATGAAAAACAATAAATAGTACTAATAATGTTGGTGAATAAAATGAAAGTAACTGAGTGCATTGTACAATGATCTCAGATGATCTTTTCAAACAGGCCATTTTATGATGAAATCTTTTTTTCATGAGGAATAAAATGTCTGTTAATCTTAGGGCTTGTTTACAGCATGCTCTTGAAAACAAGGTTCAAGATTCATCCTGAAGTCATAACATCTAATGATGTACAGAGAGGACACAATCAGCTTTGCGGATATGGTCTCCTAGGGATAAATATGGCAAGATGCAAAGCCCAGAACATTTTCTGAGGACCTGACCTCTCATAAAACCTAATGAAAATATAGATTCTTCTCAGAAAATGAACATGTACATAAAACCAACTATGTATAAAACATGTATACAGCAAATGTCAGGAGAAGGACCAGGATAAAACTAACACCAAATAAGTAACACTGTTGCTGTACCTGTAATTTCTATCTTACCTGGAAGGCAGAAACAGGAAGACTGTTAACCCCTGTATTTAAAGCAGAGCATCTGCATAATGAAAAGCAATGCTTTGCTTCTCTTGTTCCTTTTCTTCCTCCTCCTCTTTCTCCTCTTTCTTTACCTTATATAGGTGAAGGAAATGTTCTACCTCTGAGATATATTCCTAGCTTCTGTACAAAACAGATAGATACAGATTGTCTTTGCATATGATAAAGCCAGATGTTAAAGCTTACAAAAAGTAACTTGTTATGGGAGAAATGAAAGAGAACACAGAGAAGGCCACAGACATAGAGACTGTCCTACTAACAGCAAAAACAGAACAAAGATAAAAAATACTTCAGGAGAAGTTTATTACAGTTGGTACAATGGCTGGCATTAACAAATAAAATGCTACATGCTCCCATCTTCTAGGTGGGAATGCTGTATTACTCTCAGATTATGAAGACTTTGTTAAAGGCATTTACTCTTTAAAAGGTTATTTGCCCTTCCCCAGATAGTTACTGTTTGTGAATTAGGTACCCAATACTGTGCTAATTCCTGTACACACAAAAATGATTCATGCAAACACTATTCTTTCTCTATAAGCTTATAGTCTTCTGGGGTAATCCACCATAAACAAACCCATAGACCATGCATAGAAATGTATACATCACTATAAATTCCACTATGAAACCTCAAGAAAAGCAAGAGGGACGTAACATGCCAGAAGATACAGAGAACATACGTATTCAAAGGCTGAGAGTTGAGAACCTTTTAGTTCAGTAGGTGAAATGAAAGAAGGTGAATTTGTTTGGAATATACTAGGGAAGAAGAAAGGAATTATAATAATAATAACAACAATAATAAAGATTAAAGAGGAAGCCAGAGGGGCTGAAGAGATGACTCAGTGATGAGTATTACCTCCTGTGGGGCTGGAGAGATGACTCAGCTGCTCTTCCATAGGTCATGAGTTCAATTCCCAGCAACCACATGGTGGCTCACAAACATCTATAATGAAATCTGGTGCCCTCTTTTGGCATTCAGGTGTATGTACAGATGGAACATTGTATATGTAATAAAAATAAATCTTAAAACAAAACAAATCATTCCCTGCTTCTTTACAGCGTTTCTAGCATGTCCATGGTGGCTGACCATCTTCTGTAGCTCCTGTTTTAGGGAATTTGATGCCATATGACCTCCTGGAATATAACGCACTCATGTAGTAAGCTTATATATATGCAAGTAAAGTACTCTTATCTCTCATCTACGCAAAAGATAAAAATACCTCTCCCTAGCCCCCCCCCAAAAAAAAAGAAGAGGTCAAACACATCAGATGTGAGTTCAAGGCCATCCTGGTCTACAGAGTCAAAGCTGCACAGGGAAACTCTGTCTTGAACAGCAGAACAAAACAAACAAGATCATAAATCAAGTGTGTTGACACATGCCCGTAAATGGAGCATCAGGAAGGTCAGGAATGAAGGTCAACCTGGACTATATGAAACTGTCTCATATAGACAGTTGAATGTGCGTTTTATTTTCATAGTTAACAGTGTGTACACAGTCCCTTACACCTAAGCCATCGTACTTAGGTCTCTAAAAAAGGAATGAAAAACAATAAATACTACTAATATGTTAATGACTAAAATGAAAGTAACTGAGTGCATTTTACAATCATCTCAGATGCTCAGTTCAGACAGGACATTTTATGATGAAATCTTTTTCATAAGGCACAAAATGCCTGTTAAGCTTAGGGCTTGTTTACAACATTCTCTTGAAAACAAGGTTCAAGATGCATCCTGAAGTCATAACATCAAATGATGTACAGAGAGGAAGTAATCAGATTTGCAGGCATGGTCTCTTAGGGATAAGTATGGCAGGATGCAGAACCCAGGACATTTTCTGAGGATCTAACCT